>NC_041384.1:649056195-649075107 GCF_002162155.2 Triticum dicoccoides | reverse complement strand
CCAGGAGCGCCCTCCACCCTCGTGGGCCCCCTGTTGCTCCACCGACGTACTCCTTCCTCCTATATATACCTACGTACCCCCAAACGATCAGATACGGAGCCAAAACCCTAATTCCACCGCCGCAACTTTCTGTATCCACGAGATCCCATCTTGGGGCCTGTTCCGGAGCTCCGTCGGAGGGGGTATCCATCACGGAGGGCTTCTACATCAACACCATAGCCCCTCCGATGAAGTGTGAGTAGTTTACTTCAGACCTACGGGTCCATAGTTATTAGCTAGATGGCTTCTTCTCTCTTTTTGGATCTCAATACAATGTTCTCCCCCTCTCTTGTGGAGATCTATTCGATGTAATCTTCTTTTTGCGGTGTGTTTGTTGAGACCGATGAATTGTGGGTTTATGATCAAGTCTATCTATGAACAATATTTGAATCTTCTCTGAATTATTTTATGTATGATTGCTTATCTTTGCAAGTCTCTTTGAATTATCAATTTGGTTTGGCCTACTAGATTGATCTTTCTTGCAATGGGAGAAGTGCTTAGCTTTGGGTTCAATCTTGCGGTGTCCTTTACCAGTGATAGTAGGGGCAGCAAGGCACGTATTGTATTGTTGCCATCGAGGATAACAAGATGGGTTTTTCATCATATTGCATGAGTTTATCCCTCTACATCATGTCATCTTGCTTAAGGTGTTACTCTATTTTCATGAACTTAATACTCTAGATGCATGCTGGATAGCGGTCGATGAGTGGAGTAATAGTAGTAGATCCAAGAAGGAGTCGGTCTACTTGTCTCGTACGTGATGCCTATATACATGATCATGCCTAGATATTCTCATAACTATGCTTAGTTCTGTCAATTGCTCAACAGTAATTTGTTCACCCACCGTAAAATACCTATGCTCTTGAGAGAAGCCACTAGTGAAACCTATGGCCCCCGGGTCTATCTTCATCATATTAATCTTCCAATACTTAGTTATTTCCTTTGCTTTTTACTTTGCTTTTATTTTACTTTGCATATTTATCATAAAAATACCAAAAATATTATCTTATCATATCTATCAGATCTCACTCTCGTAAGTGACCGTGAAGGGATTGACAACCCTTTATCGCGTTAGTTGCGAGGAGCTATTTGCTTTGTGCAGGTACGAGGGACTCGCGCGTAGCCTCCTACTGGATTGATACCTTGGTTCTCAGAAACTGAGGGAAATACTTATGCTACTTTGCTGCATCATCATTTCCTCTTCGGGGAAATCCAACGCAGTGCTCAAGAGGTAGCAGACACAGAGATTTTTGGCGTGGTTCCAATAGGTGGTGCTATCATACATCGACGTTGATGGAGACTTCAACCCACTAAGGGTAACGGTTGCGCGAGTCCACGGAGCGCTCCGCCCACGAAGGGTACACGAAGAAGCAACCTTGTCTATCCCACCATGGCCATCGCCCAGGAAGGACTTGCCTCACTTGGGTAGATCTTCACGAAGTAGGTGATCTCCTAGCCCTTACAAACACCTTGGTTCAACTCCACAATCTTGATGGAGGCTCCCAAGTGTCACCTAACCAATCTAGGAGACACCACTCTCCAAAAGGTAATAGATGGTGTGTTGATGATGAACTCCTTGCTCTTGTGCTTCAAATGATAGTCTCCCCAACACTCAACTCTCTCTCACAGATTTGGCTATGGTAGAAGGATGATTTGAGCGGAAAGCAACTTGGGGAAGGCTAGAGATCAAGATTCTTGTGGTTGGATTGGAATGTCTTGGTCTCAACACATGAGTAGGTGGTTCTCTCTCAGAAAATGAGTAGTGGAATTGTAGGCACATTCTTATGGCTCTATCTTCAATAGAGAAGGGGTGGAGGGGTATATATAGTCTCCACACAAAATCTAACCATTACACACATTTGAACCAACTCGGTCAGACCGAATAGGTGAACTCGGTGAGACCGATCTAGTTCAAAATTTGAACATTAGGATTCTCGATGGGACCGACATGATCAACTCGATGGGACCGATGAGCTAGGGTTAGGGCAAAACCTTGTCTCGGTTTGACCGATTACGTGAACTTGGTGAGACCGATTTCAGTAATAAGCAAACAGAGAATTGGTCAGGCAAACTCAGTGGGGCTGATCCCTCCTTTCAGTGATACCGAAACGTTACGAAAGGGAAACAGAGAGTTTGCATGAAGAACTCGGTGGGACCGATCGCTCATTTCAGTGAGAGCAAAATGTTACGAAGGGAAACAGAGAGTTTGCAATCCCATCTCGGTGAGAGTAAAATCCCTATCGTTGAGACCGAACTGATTAGGGTTTCTGGCTATGGCTATGTCAAATGAACTCGGTGGTGCCGGATGGATTAAATCAGTGGGGCCGAGTTTGACTTTAGGTTTAGGACATATTTGGATTTGAGAAAGTGGTTGAGGGCTTTGGAGCATATAACTAAGCATTTTGAGCAAGTAGACCATTAAGCAACACCTCATCCCCTTTTAATAGTATTGGTTTTTCCTATGGACTCAATGTGATCTTGGATCACTAAAATAGAAATGAAGAGTCTTGAGATTTTTCCAATCTTTGTCCTTAGCATCTTGAAGGGGTTCCACATCCTCTTGTCCATGCCATGCCTTTGTTGAACTTTCTGAAATATACTAGATGAAAGTATTAGTCCAACAAGAGATATGTTTGAAAGTGCGTTATATCGACTAGAGGGGGTGTGTCGGTGTCAAAACCGGCGGATCTCAGGTAGGGGGTCCCGAACTGTGCGTCTAGGCCGGATGCTAACAGGAGGCAAGGGACACGAAGTTTTACCCAGGTTCGGGCCCTCTCGATGGAGGTAAAACCCTACGTCCTGCTTGATTAATATTGATGATATGGGTAGTACAAGAGTAGATCTACCACGAGATCGGAGAGGCTAAACCCTAGAAGCTAGCCTATGGTATGATTGTTGATGTGTATGTTGTCCTACGGACTAAAACCCTCCAGTTTATATAGACACCGGAGAGGGTTAGGGTTACACAAAGTCGGTTATAATGGTAGGAGATCTTCATATCCGTATCGCCAAGCTTGCCTTCCACGCCAAGGAAAGTCCCTTCCGGACACGGGATGGAGTCTTCAATCTTGTATCTTCACAGTCCAGGAGTCCGGCTGAAGGTATAGTCCGGCCATCTAGACACCCCCTAATCCAGGACTCCCTCAGGGTGAATAGGCGATTTTTACAAATTCGTCACTGAGGAATTTCAGGGTGAGGAAATTCCTAAGCAACGAACTACTTAGCAGCGGAATAAGTACTCAGATGCAAGCATAACAAAGCAGTAGCACAATCATCATGATTAAATGAAAACAAGTACATAGTACAAGTAGCATAAACAAATGATAAGCAGGCTGAAGACAAACTGACTGAAGAAATAGGATTGAGGAAATTGAAAAAGTCTTTAGTCAAGGTCTTCAAATAGTAACGATCAAGTACTTCTACATAGAAATGAGGGAATGAAAGAGTTGAGGAAATAGAACCAGTAGCTTGGTGAAGACGATGATTTGGTAGACCAGTTCCAACAGCTGTGATAGCCGTACGTCTGGTTGGAGCGGCTAGGTATTTAAACCTGAGGACACACAGTCCTCGTCGTATCCTCCTTGAGCTAAGGGTCACACAAACCTCGCCCAATCACTCGTGGTAAGTCTTCAGGTGACTTCCAAACCTTCACAAACTTGGTCACTCGGCGATCCACAATTTCCTCTTGGATGATCTAGACCATGACGCCTAACCGTCTGGAGGATGCACAGTCCTCGAAGGTAACAAGCCTCGGTTCCACACAGGAAAAATTTCTTCAGTGATGCTCAATCACTTTGGGTTTGTAGGTGTATGGGTTTGGGTTTTCCTCACTTGATGATTTTCTCTCAAAGTCCTCGGAGGATGGGATGCTCTCAATGACAAGTGTCAGTTTCTCGCGGAGCAGCCAACCAGCTAGTGGTTGTAGGGGGCGGCTATTTATAGCCTAGGGAGCAGCCCGACATGATAATATATAAATGCCCTTCAATGATATGACCATTAGGTGGGTAGATATTTTGGGACAGCTGGCGCATAGCACAATAACGGTCAGAAATTTGAGTATCAAATTCCTCGGGGCTATCATGTTCCTCACTTGTAGGCAATCCGCACTGGCGAATTCCTAACTCCTCACTCAGAATAAATTCCTCAGAGACCAGCAGATCTTCGTCTCTGTCACTGAAGAAATTGACTGAATTGTATGAGATTTCCAATGGCTTCACTCAAATGGATTGGTAGGTGTAGGATTTTGAGATGAGAATCACTTGGAAACTTTTCCTTAGTTTTACCTCGACCCCCTTTAACTGTACAGTGTTTCCTATGACTCAAGAAAGAAAAAAAGAAACTACGAAAACAAATGTCTTCACGCTTCATATTCCTCGCATGAATATCAAGTCTTCAGGATCACAGCACTTTCAAAGTCTTCAGAAAGTCAAATTCTTCTGTTGAAGACATTCATTTTTAGGGGTCGACTTTCTCTGTAAATATCGAACTCCTCATAGACTTATAGACATGTGTACACTCACAAAGACATTAGTCCCTTAACCTATAAGTCTTCAATACACCAAAATCACTAAGGGGCACTAGATGCACTTACAATCTCCCCCTTTTTGGTGATTGATGACAATATAGGTTAAGTTTTCAATGGGGATACACATATGAAGTGTAAATACTGATATTGAGGAATTTAATTGCAAGATATAGAAAAACTCCCCCTAAAGATGTGCATATGTGAGGAATTTGCCTTGAAGAGCAAATGCACATTGTAGAGTAGAATCATGGAGATCTCCCCTATATCTTGTAATTCATACATGCATTTAACATATGATATGAAGAATTTGAAATGCATGATGACATATGGTGACTGAGGTAATTCAGCATGCGTGCATTAACATACATGAGGAAATAGCATGTAGAAAAACACACCAAAGTATCAGACCACCATCGGACTTAAGTTTACAAGTCGATCCAACAAATACTTCAGAAGAACGAGAGTTGTAACTTAGCAAAAAAATGCCCATATATAGACCCGCTTGAAGACTAACTCAAATTTCTCCCCCTTTGTCATCGAACCAAAAGGGACAAAAAAATGAGGACTAACCCCCTGAAGAATATCACGAAGTTGATGGAGGAGCGCCAGCGTTGTTGGGGTCGTCCGTTGTAGTAGGGCCTGCCGCAGTGTCGTTCAAGTCTTCATGCTCATCAGTCTCGCATGATGAAGAATATGAATTGGCCACAAGATGAGGAACTTTTACCTTCTTGAATTTCTTCGAAGGTGGTTGTGCCCAACCAAAGTCCTGTTGAAATTCCATCTTCTTGAGATCTTCAGCACTATAGAGGTTAGATAGAATGGCCCAGGTGCGGTCAAAGACTTCATGCAGATAATAGTGATTCTTTTTCACAGTATTTTGAGTGATTATCATGTTCTGAAGAATAGCACCAAACTGACGCTTGACCCACTTGTGGTTGCGATCAATGTTCTGATGAAGACTGAGGAGATGCTCATGATCAGTCATCACCCTGGGAGCAGTGGCTTGAGTATTTTGCTTTGAGGCATTTGCCGCAGTGTCATGAGTGGCAGAGTCATCATTGGTGGAATACGAGGCAGCTTTGCGAAACTTTCCATCCAATGGATGAGTGCCTTCATCAATAACAGCAGCCTTTCCCTTCTCATCAGCTGAGGAGATAGTCCATTTCAGGACTTCAATTGGGTGCAAGTAGCTGACATGATTTTGCAAATCAGCCTTATAATGAATGGAAGACCTTGTTCTGATGAATCTCATGATCTAGGGAGCGTAAGGCTTCAATTCAAAAGGTGATAGAACGTCATTGGCCAAAGTCCTCATGAAGAAATAATGGTAATTGATGGGAATACCATGGATGATGTTGAAAAGCAGATTCTTCATGATGCCAACAACTTCTTCATCATCAGAGTTGTGGCCCTTAATTGGACTGAGTGTTTTGGTCAATATCCTATATATGGTCCTTGGCACATAGAGTAGTTCCCTGACGAGGAATTGGGTCCTTGGAGCTTGGCCAGGCTTCAATGTCTTCATCAGCACTTGCATCAGATGGTTTGATAGTTCAGGTTCATCATAGATGCACCTTGCACCTTCAGTCGGAGGAGTGACTGGAATGGCGTGAAGAAATTCAGAGGCCGGTGCTTTGTAGTGAGTATTGTCAGTCATCCAGTCCAATACCCATGAGTTGACGTCTTCAACATTGCTAGTGATGTGCAATGTGTCATAGAACTAAAGAATGAGTTGTTCATTCCACTCGCAGATGTCGGTGCAGATGTTGAGCAGTCCAGGGTCATGAAGAACACTGAGGACTGGAGTGAAGCAGGGCAGCGAATCCATGTCCACATGAGGAATTTGCTCATGGTCAAAGATCTTGTCCTTGTCTAGTAGCAGTGAAGAATAGAAATTCATTTGACTTGCTGTCCAGAAACGCTTGCGTCTGAGTCTTGCAGAGTCATATGGATTATAGTCCATGAAGTGCTCAGCAAAGAAGTCATCAGCTTTGAACTTCTACTTCTTGGAGTGAGGATTCTGAGGCTTGGGTTGAAGATTTGCAGTGGTTGCCATCCCAGCCTCTTGAATCACAGTTTCTTGAGGCACAGGCTGAGGAATTTCAGTGGGAATTTCTTCAGCAGCCTTGGCCTCCATCTCAACAGCAACATTTTCATCAGCGCTAGTGGCTGGAACTTCTTCAGGTATAGTGAGGAGAGATGCTTGGAGTTCTTCAGATCCCGTGTGGATTTCTTCGGTCTGAATTGGGGACTGAGGAATCTATTGCATATGTATAAACAGTGGTGAATTGGGGTGATGACTTTCCCAGTAGTCATCATTCAGAATAGGAGTGGTGCACCCAATATCCACATCTTCATCTTCCTCATCTATTTCTTCAACGTTGGCCTCTTCAGTAGTGAACTGAGGCATAGGCGATGAAACCAGTGGGGTTGAAGGGATGCTATCCACTTCAATTTCTTCATCCAACAGCGCTGACGAAGCAGGAGAAGGATCTTCTTCATCTGATTCATTGGGAATCACATATTCTTCACCAAAGGGAACAATCTCCTTTAATGGCATGCTTGACAGAGGAACAACATCTATAGGATTTTCATCGGAGCTTGTCAAAGTCTTCGCCTTCTTTGGAGCGGAAGACTCTGAGGAAGCAGATGCTTTCCTTTTCTTCACAGCTGCTCGCTCTGCAGCCTTGGTTTTCTTCACTTCTGATGCAAAAGGAAGGTTGATGCTTGTAGTTGGTGCAGGAGGAGCAGAGGAAATTGGTTCAGTTTCTTCAGGAACAACTGATGCAGTTGTCCTGGCTTGGTTAATCTCTTTAGGTGCTATAGCAGATGCTTCAACATGCCTGGCTTGTTCTACAGGCGCAACACTAGAGGTTGCCCTGGCAGTTTCTTCAGTGGCTGGAATGTCTTCATCAACCCTGGAGCTTTTAGTTTCTTCAGCAGCCTGGTTTTCGTCAGCGGTGCTGGCATGCTCTTCAGTAGGCTGAGCAGATGCTTCAGCCTGAGGAATTTCATGTTGCGCTGGGGCTGCAACATTGGAGGTGAATCCCTTCGCCATCTTGACGAATCTGACTTTGGCTCCTAGCCAATCTGCACGATATGCATCAAATTCATCACTGAGTCCTTTGATCTCAGCTTGCATGGCCACAAGTTCATCAGTTGTCATTTTGACAACGTGCTTCTTCAGAAAACGCTCCTTCTTGTACTGAGCTTTCTTCAGCTTCCTGGCCTTTTCAAACTTCCATTTTTATTCGCCTATGAAGGCTGTCAACATGTGATTATGGCCAAGTGTGAGTTTGAAATCAGGCATCGAAGTGTTGGGGTCCTTGTACCAGAGATCATTGTACTCAAGGATCAAGTTGGGATTCAGCAGAAGAGGCACATTGCTACCTTTGGCTCTAGCGGCCCGTGATGTCTGTGTCTAATGATTTCTTCTAATTCTTCATCATCAGCCTCGTCTTCACTAGACAGAACTTGGAAGGCGACCTACTTCTTGTGAGGACTGGGCCTTGTGCCTCGTCCCGCAGTGGCCTTAATCTTCAGCAAAGTTGGGCCTGTTGAGGACTGAAGAGGACCTGAGGAACTTGTAGAGGCTCCTGAAGCAATTGAGATGCCAGTGGTCCTTTGGCACGAGGCGAGGTGCACAGGTGCTGAGGACTTTGTAGGAGCAGCTGAAGATTTTGCAGCAGAGGGGACTAGAGCTGCTTGAGGAATTTGCTATGAGGGCTTTGAAGAGCTGGGCCGTGAGGGCATTGCTGGGGAGCTTGGCCATGAGGGCATTGAAGCAGAGGCACTTGGCTTGTGTGCAGGCTTCTTGGGCATAGCCTTCATAGGCTTGCTAGCAGAGGCCTCAGCAGCAGCAGAGTCTTTGTTGAATTTCTTCACTGCTTCCTTGGCCACTTTGGACAATTTGGCTTGCCTCTTGGCCCATTCATGAGGATAGTCCTCGCCGCGCTTGTGGCTAGTGGGATCTGCAATTTGACTAGGTGCCAACTGAGTTCTTGGGCAAGGAGGGTGTAACGCGAATTTCTTCATGTATTTGGGAGTTACATATCTGTACTCCCTTCATTCCCGTTCCCATCTCCTCTCAATCTTCTGTATGCGCACCTTGCGCTCATTCTTGGTTTCTTCAGCTGGTGTGCAGTACCCTGCATAGATGTCATCAGGGATCTCAAACGTTGTGTTGACTTCAAATCTCTTTCCTCCCTTTTGAGGTTTCTTGCTGTCAGCCATTTTCTTCACCTGAGGAATTTGAACAACTCACTTCTCTGAAGAGGTATGCAATCTGTCTTCAAGGAACGCTGCAAATGAGTTAAGTTGATGAGAACCTAGTGATTCAGCAGCAGATATGAGTACCTGTGAACAGAGTATAGGTGCGAAGAATTCGGAGAGGTCACATGCGTTCTCAGAAGTTTTTCAAAAACAGAACAAGCTTGAGGAATTTGACCAGAAAGTGCCTTGAGGAATTTCACTAAGCAGTCTTGGACTTAGGTTCCAGAGTTGTATAGATTGAAAAATCCACACAATTGAGGAATATTGAAGAAAAACATTGCTGAGAGAAATAGATCAAGAACAGACATATGAGGTGTTTAACTAGTGGGAAGTTGAGGAATAAACACCTTTTGAAGATTTTGTGAAAATCATCAGAATCAACAAGGGCAGTAAAATTAGATTTTATTTACCCTTGACGAAGAACACGACGAACTGGGAAGTGTAGATGTGAAGTTCATCCGTTCAGATCTTCCACGCCCTAACTTGGCGGCGGAAGACAGCTACGGCGGTGACAGAGTGAAGATTTCCGTGGCCGACGCGAGTACGACGGCGACGAGGTCGAGGCAGTGAAGCTCTTCTTCACCGGCAATGATGAGAGTAGCGGCGGCCTCGATCAAGGGGAGTGAGGTAGAGCAGGGTAAATGAAGTGTGACGAGAGAGATGGGTATTTATAGCCAAGGTGAAAAACCGCTCGCCCGAAGAAATTGGATGAACGTGCCCCTGACCCTTCTCATCCTAGTGACATGTGTCACCCATGTACAATGAGGTGGAGATCGTGTGAGATCGTGGGTTAATAGAATAATCATATCATGGGATGTGAACCGGTTTGAGCGGCAAAAGCCGGAAATTGAGATATGAAAGTTTTAATGTTTCGTTCGCAAATTCTTCAGCTGACAAGGACACAGTGAAGATTTTGAATGGGTTTCCAATAGAACGCATATGAAGAATTTGTGAACATACTGGGTTGATTTTAGCATAGAGGGGGAAGGGTCCGATCACATTCACTTAGCAGAAAAGTCAACTTGAAGATTTAGCAATAAGTGCATGTTGTAGAGGAGTGAAAACACATTTTATATATAGCCAATGAAGAACACAAACGGAAAGAGTGGAGACTATGCAAAGTTGAAGAATTTGAACGACTGAGGAATTTCACAATGAAGAAATACTCAAATTGAAGATTTTCAACTTTTGTTAGTGGCGAGACCCACCGTATAAGAATGATGATTTCAGACGCCGCGTACAATTGTCGTAGGGCTCTGAGAAAAAAATTCTTCGTTAACTTCTTCACACTTAGAGGGTTACTCTTCATTGATTGAAGAAAAACGTTACTTCGTGTGTTCCACATCTAAGTCATCAAATTTGCATAAGTGTTAGGATGTGTGTCCTTTTCAAAGAACATTCGAAGATTCTAAGATATTTAGCTCACACCGCAACTTGTTGAATCTCTTCTCATCCAAGGTCTTTGGGAAAATATCGGCTAGATGTTCTTCAGTCTTCACGTGCTCGATAGAGATGTCGCCCTTCAACACATGATCATGAAAAAAATGATGACAAATCTGGATGTGCTTTGTCTTCGAGTGCTGAACTGGGTTATGAGCCATCTTGATGGCACTCTCATTGTCACAGTAGAGTGACACATTTTTCGCATTGATGCCGTAGTCCTTGAGGGTTTGCTTCATCCATAGCAATTGAGCACAGCACGAACTAGCAGCAATGTACTCAACTTCAGAATTATAGAGTGATACGCAATTCTGCTTCTTCGAGGACCAACATACTAAGGATCGTCCGAGGAAATGGCATGTGCCTGATGTTGACTTGCGGTCCACACAATCACCAGCATAGTCAGAGTCAGAATATCCAATGAGATCAAAAGCCAAGCCCTTGGGATACCATAATCCAAGTGTTGGTGTGTGAGCTAGATATCGAAGAATATGCTTCACAACCTTATGATGTGATTCCTTCGGTGTAGCTTGAAAACGGGCACACATGCAAACACTTAGCATAATATCTGGCCTAGATGCACATAGCTACAATAAAGAACCAATCGTGGAGTGGTATACCTTTTGATCCAAGTCTATACCATTTTCTTTAGTGCATAGATGGCCATTTGTGGGCCTAGGGATTTTGACGCCTTTGCAATCTTGCATGCCGAATTTCCTTAACACAACCTTGAGGTATTTCTCCTGAGATATGAAGATGTCGTTGTGTTGTTGACGAATTTGAAGACCTAAGAAGAATTTCAATTCTCCCATCATAGACATTTGATATTCCTCACTCATCATATAGGCAAATTCGTCAGTGTAACGTTGGTTAGTACAACCAAAGATAATATCATCAACATAGATTTGGCACACGAATAAT
Organism: Triticum dicoccoides; assembly: GCF_002162155.2. Taxonomy (NCBI): domain Eukaryota; kingdom Viridiplantae; phylum Streptophyta; class Magnoliopsida; order Poales; family Poaceae; genus Triticum; species Triticum dicoccoides. Next base: position 649,063,910 of record NC_041384.1, on the reverse strand, counting down.
TCATCATCATAGGTTTTGGTGAAAAGATTTGGGTCAAGTGAACCGGGTTTGAAGCCTTTCTTCACGAGGAATTCCTTCAAAGTATCATACCACGCCTGAGGGGCCTGCTTGAGGCCATATAGGGCCTTGTTGAGTCTGAAGACTTTGTCAGGATGCTTTGGATCTTCAAAACCTAGGGGTTGAGAAACATATACTTCTTCCTCAAGCTTACCATTGAGGAATTCACTTTTCATATCCATTTGATATAAGATGATATTATGATGGTTAGCATAAGCAAGCAATATGCGAATAATCTCAAGTCTAGCAATAGGTGCAAAAGTTTCATCAAAATCAATTCCTTCAACCTATGTGTAGCCTTGAGCTACAAGTCGTGCCTTATTCCTCACCACAAGGCCATTTTCATCTTGCTTGTTGCGGTAGATCCATTTGGTGCCGATGATATTGTGCTTGCATGGGTCCGGTCACTTAACAAGCTCCTAGACATTGTTGAGCTCAAATTGATGTAATTCCTCTTCCATTGCTTGAATCCACTCAGGCTCCAGAAATGCCTCATCTACTTTGGTGGGCTCTGTGATAGAGACAAAAGCAAAGTGCCCACAAAAGTTCGACTAATGTGAAGCTTTTGAGCATGTGAGAGGACCTGGTGCTTTAATGTCGTTAATGATTCTCTCAATCTACACTTCATTAGCAACATGAGGATGAGCGGGTTGACGATGTTGAGGGGGCTAAGCATTTTCTTCAGGTGCATTAGCATGATGTTCTTCATGTTCTGGAATGACTTCTTTAGCAGATTCTTGGGTAGGAATGACATCCTCTGTAGCCTTGAACTTAATGGATTCCTTAGGTGATATTTCATCTAGCACAGGAGGTAGGTGCTCTGTTTGTGAGCCATTAGTTTCATCGAACCGCACATCTACAGTTGCAAAAACCATGTGGTTGAAAGTGCGTTATATCGACTAGAGGGGGGTGAATAGGCGATTTTTATGAAAGTCTTCAGAACATGGGAGTTTTGAAGACAAACGATAAAATTAAACCTATTACCATGCAGCGGAAGGTAGGCTACACTAGGCAAACCATAGTCAAGTATTCAATGAAGTGAAAGCACAAAGACTAATAGGAGCTAGGTAGTAAGGATCAGGTAGGAAGATATTGTGAAGCCAAACAGAACACGCAGTCACTCAGTGAAGACAAATGATAGAGCAAACATACAATGACTTCACAAGGAGTAACAGTGAGTAAAGTGAAGTGAAGATGAAACCAGTGACTCGTTGAAGACAATGATTTGTTGGACCAGTTCCTGTTGCTGTGACAACTGTACGTCTGGTTGGAGCGGTTAGGTATTTAAACCTTAGGACACACAGTCCCGGACACCCAGTCCTGAACACGCAGCTCAGGACACCCAGTCCTCACCGTATTCTCCTTGAGCTAAGGTCACATAGACCTCGCCCAATAACTCTGGTAAGTCTTCAAGGTAGACTCCCAAACCTTCACAGACTTCGTTCACTAGCAATCCACAATGTCTCTTGGAAGCTCAGAACGCGACGCCTAACCGGCTGGAGGATGCACAGTCCTCAAGTGTAATAAGTCTTCAGGTCACACAAAAAAGAAGACTTAAGTGATGCCCAATTCTCTCTGGCTCTGGTGGTTAGGTCTTTATCCTCGCAAGGAATTCTCTCTCAAAGGCTTCGAGGTGGGTTGCTCTCAAACGATAAAAGCCGTGCTTTCAATCTGAGCAGCCAATCGTTTATGGTTGTAGGGGGTGGGCTATTTATAGCCACTTGGCAACCCGACCTGATTTGTCTGAAATGACCCTGGGTCACTAAGGAACTGACACGTGTCCAAAGGTCAGATTTCAAACTCACACGGCAACTTTACTTGGGCTACAAGCAAAGCTGACTTGTCCGACTCTAGACAAGATTCGCTCTCATAGTCTTCACTCGAAGACATAGGTTTTTGGTTTAGGCATCACTTCAGTCATTCTGACTGGTTCTCTTCGACCCCACTTAACAGTACGGTGGTTCCTATGACTCAACACAACAGAAAAAGAATTACGAAAGATCTAAGTCTTCGAGCTCCATAGGCTTCATATCGTGTCTTCTCTTGTCATAGTCTTCAATGTGAATATCTTCATATACCACCTTTGACTTCAATGTCTTCATAAAGTTTTAGGGGTCATCTATGGTAGTAAAATCGAATCATGAGGGACTTCTACCTGTGTTATTCTGCAATTCTCACAAACACATTAGTCCCTCAACTAGGTTTGTCGTCAATACTCCAAAACCAACTAGTGGTGGCACTAGATGCACTTACAATCTCCCCCTTTTTGGTGATTGATGACAAACTAGTTGAAGTTTTCAACAGGGAATATAATCTGTGAAACTGTAAAGAATAAGGAATTGTCTTCATAAGTTGCAAGGGCTCCCCCTGAAGATGTGCATATAAGTTAATTTGCTTTTGGAATGCAAATGCACATGGCAGGTGGTACTTGTGGAGATCCACTTCAACTTATGATGACAATCCACTATGCATGTGAAAGTATATGAAGATAATGCGATGCATAATGGAAAATGGACGTCTGCAGAATGAGCTAAGTGCGAAATTTATCGTCGCACATGCGGAATTTATCTTCGCAAAACAAGGTGGCGAATAAGTAGCAGACGACCATCTAGTTTAAGTGTTACAACTCATAAGAACCAAATGTAGCAAAAAAAACGAGGGTTGTAAGCACGAAGCAAAATATAAGGCACCCGCCCATATGAACCCGCTTGAAGACTATCAATCTCATATGCTTCTCCCCCTTTTTTCAGTAATGACCAAAAAGGTTTGAAGACATAGAGCCTCTACTCATTCCCATGAGGAGTAGGTGAAGTAGCAAAGTTGTTGGTGTTGTTTGGCGGTGCAGAAGAGCTCGGAGGTGCTGAAGGAGGTGGCGGTGAAGTAGCATCGTCTTCTTCCTTAATAATTCTGGCAGTCACTGTGGCAGCAGAGGAAGAGAACTCAGAGTCTTCAAGGGATGGAGTTCCTAGCAGCACAACCCTTCGAGGAGGTGTGTAGTCAAACTTGAATCTGTCAGTGAAGCCATCCTCTTGAAGATCAGCTTCAGACAGCATCATCGTTAGCCCTTTCCATGTGCGGCGACAGGTTTCATGGGCAACGAAAGCATTCTTGGTGGAAAGATTTCGAGTGCGATTAACATCCACCAAGAGGCTTTTCATCTGACGCTTCAGCCAGTCATGATGCCTATCTTGTTTCTGATGTAGGGCCACAAGAAGCTCTCGGTCGTTGAGAACACGAGTGCGCTTCTTGGGTCTTGAAGCAGCGGCACTGTCAGTGGCTTCAGTGGAAGCAGGGTGTGGTGCATGTGTAGTGCCAGCCAAAGGATACACCCGAGAAACTGCTTCAACGCCTTCAACGTTCTGTGTAAAACTCTGATGTTCTGCATTCTGAAGACTTAGAGGTTGCTTGGCAGGCTCAGAATATATGGCTTTAGTAGACATGTCCACGTCAGGCAAGAAGATCCGATGGTTGCGGGCTGAGGGCTGGTAAGAGATGGCGGAGTGTAGCTTGATCAGCCGCATGACCCAAGGGGCGTAGAACTTCAAACTAAACAGATCAATGCCTGATGCAGCAAGTTGGCGTATGAAGAAGTCCTGTGCATTGAAGCATTTGCCATGAAGTATATAGAAGACCAAAGTCTTCATTGCACCCTGAAGCTTGGCATTTGGAGAGTGCCCTTTGATAGGCCAGAGAGTTCGCCTGATGATGTGATAGATGGTTTTGGGCAGGTACTCAAGGTCTTCAACGAAGAACTCTGTGGGATACGCAGCATCTTGAGGCAGTGGCTTCATCATGCTGAGCATTTGACTCATATTAGGTTCTGGCCGCTGAAAGATGCTCTCAATAGCTTCAGCATGCAGCTGACAGCCTTGCTCGAAGAGATCGCCAGGAGTGGGCAAGCCAGTGAGCTCAATGATGTCAAATGCATTGGCTTCATGATGAACGTTGCCAGTCATCCACTCCAGGACCCAAGTCTTCGGATCTCTGCTATACCCTTTGATGTGAAGTGTGGCATAGAATTGTAGCAGCAACTCTTCATTCCAATGCTCTTCAGCAGTAACAAATTGCAGCAGACCCACTTGCTTGAAGCAATCCAACGCTTCTTCTAGACAGGGCAGACCAGCTATAGCTTCAATGTCAAGGCGCTTGTGTGGGAAGATGCGACCTTGGTTGTAAAGAATGCAAGAGTAATAGCTTCGCTGAGGATAGCTCCAGAACCGATCAGATGATATCCTTTCCCTTGAGTAGGGGTTCCTGGAGCTATCGAAGAATGTGTTGTCTGCCCTGAAGCCATTGATGTTGAAGGAGCCAGGTGCTGATGCAGGACCTGGAAACCTTGGCAGTCTTGGGATTGGCTTCTAGACCTGAGGCATGTGCTCAACATGATAGTTGAATTGGGGACCGGCAGCAGACTCAGGAATAGAAGTGGCGGGATCAGTGGCTTCGCTGTCTTCTGAAGCTTTTGCTAGGGAGGGTTCCACATTAGCTTCATTGGTGGTTGTGGCAGCTTCAAGAATTGCATCCTCCACTTGACTAACTGAAGGGTCGGTCACAGGCACGTTCTCCTGGAGAACTGCTTCTTGGTGGAGCAGGGGAGTGGGATCTTGTGGTACTTCTTCTTCTGCGGCTGATGCAGCCGGAATGTCTTCAGCAGAGACTTGAGGCCTTGGACCTTTGCGAAGCCTGCGGAACGCAGACGACGACTGTGGAGTTGGAGTGGGCTGGGCCTCATAGTCTTCTTCCTCTTGTGGGCGATCCGCCCATGAAGCATCCTGTGCAATTGGCGTCAGTGGACGACCAATGCTGATGAGTTCACTGTTTTCTAACTAAGGAAGGATTGCATCATCTTCTACATTGTCATGATGACCAATGTCTTCAGCAGCGATGGGATCAGCTGCTGGAATGTCTTCAGCTTCAGGAGCCTCTATGGAAGCAGGCTCATGAACTGTCAGTTGATGTTCTGCGTCAGGATGAACCATAGAAATGGGTTCAACTATCAAGGGCTCTGTGGGAGCAGCCTGAGCTTTCTTGGTCTTTCTCTTTTTCTTGGTGGGGGCAGTAGGAGAGGCTTCAGAGTGTTTCCTCTTCCTGGCTTCAGCCTCAGCAGTTCTTGTCTTCTTGAGCTCTGAAGCTGTTGACCGGCTCTTTGGCTTCAAGCCAGTCATTCTTGTTGGGAAGACAATCGGAACTGCTTCTTGCCTCGGTGCATCAGATTCAGCCGTAGCAGGCTTCTTCTTCTTCTTTGCGGCCATCCTGGGGTCGATGCCAGGACGCCCAAGTGCCTTGCGCTTCTCAGCCTCATTATAGGCTTGCACACATCTGTCAGCCAGAGTCTTCATGCGCTCACGCGAACCTTGAGCTTCTGCACGCTTCTTCACAAAGGCTTCCTTGAGCTCGTGCATCATTGTCTTGAAGTTCTTCACTTCTTGCACGCTGAGCTTGGCCATATGCTTCTTGAACTGAGCCTTTTCATAGTCAATCTTCTGCTTCAGCTCAACAATGCGCTGGGCAATAGCAAGTTCTGAAGCAATGGCGCCTTGGAAGGCGACACTGAGGCCAATAGGTAGCTGTAGATCTTCAAAGCTGATGTTTGGTGTGTCAAACCACTCGTCAATGAAGTTGTGGATGATGGTGACATCAAAGAGAAGCAGATCATTGAAGATTTCTGCTTCTTCTTTGCTCTTGATGAGTTGCTCAAGAGCGTCATCGGCAAGATCTTCATCATTTGACAGATCAATGTCGTCATTGCGCAGGATGGCAGCAGCTATTAGCTCTTTGCCAGTGTTAGACAGAGGCATCTTGGCCTTCTGGGGCTTGGAGACGCGTGATAAATCTTCAGACTGCACACTGTCTTCAGGAGGTGCAGTTGCCAATGGCTTCGCCCTTGAGATTTTTGGTGAAGGGGCTGGCTTTGAAGCTTTTGGCTTCTTCAATGGCTTTGGATTCGGCACTGCAGGCGCATCAGACTCAGTGTCAGCTGCAGGCTCATTCACTGCAGTCCCTTGAACCAAGATGTAGGTGATGAGGCCTTCAAGGTTGGCGAAAGGACCGATGACATTGGGTTCTGCATGTCGTGTGCCATCTGCCCTTGGAGATGAGGGACCAGGGTTGAAGTCTAACCCAAAAGTCTTCTTGTTCTGCTTCGCAGAGTTTTGAGCAAACTGGAAGTTGCGCTTGAACAGATTGTCATCACGACACCATAGCAGTGACGACGAGTGTGCATCAGCAGGCTATGGTCCACGGACCATGCATGGATAGAAGCCTTGAGCAATGGCTTCATCTCTGGACCTGGGTAGAAGATTCTTGAATAGGATGTCTCCCCACGGTCTCTTGATGGCGTTTTTCTCAGCATACTCCTGGGTCACAAATCTGTATTTGAACCATTGTTCTGCCCAATATCTTTGAATCCATTGGATTCGGGTCTTGCGCTGACTGTAATCCTCTTCAGGATCTGTCTTGTACATTTCTGAGAGTTCATCTGGCAGATCTCTGGAGGTCTCACCACGACGCTTTCTGCCACCCTTCCTTGCTGCCTTTTCTGAAGCCATAAACTTTAACTTGAAAGGCTCCAAGACGTTCAAAGGCTTCAAAGGTTTTCGTTTGCTGGACCAACAGGAACTGGCTTCGGGAGAATTTATGTGATGCTGTAAGAATTCTGCAAATGAATGCAGACTATGAGAACCAAAGGATTCTCCCACGGACATGTACCTATGACAGCATTAAGGTGCGAGGGAAGGGGAAGAGGTCATATGCATTCTCAGAAGATTTCGAAGATAAATCAGTTTAGAAGACATTGACCTCATCATGCGAAGACATTCACTCATAGATAAGAAGTTGGTTCCAGATTTGTACGAATCCACAGGTTAGTACAAGTGAGGAATCTAACTACTTTGTGAAGCACAAGTGAATATACTAGGCATGTTATGAGATGCAGTATGAGAGAGATCTAGCTTGTGTGAACAGAAAATGCTTGTGGTAGAAAGTGACAGATCAATACGATCAATGGTGTTGTAAAAAGGGAGTTTTATTTACCACACTGAGAACTGCTAGACGGAGTGGGAGATGAGGCCGAGCAGTTCACTCTTCCGTGCCCTAACTTGGCGACGGAAGACACCTACGGCGACGGCGGAGAGGACAATGTCCGCGGTCGGCGTGAAGACGGCGTCAGAGAGGTTGTGGCAGCAAAGCGCTTCATCGCCGGCGTCGTCGAGAGCTAGCGGTGGCGCTAGGGTTCGTGCGAGGGTGGAAGAAGAGATAATGACTGCTGTGAGTGTGTATTTATAGGCACAGGGGCGGCACTGTGCTATTACACAGGTGCCCCTGGCGATTCGCATCTGAGGAACACGTGGCCAGTATGCGGAATTTTGGGGTTTGTTCCACGTCCCACGCACGCCTGGATTGTCGGGTGGTCGTTCCTACTTCTCCGGATTTCATGTGGAGGAATGAGCATTGATAACGGACTTAATGGTTGTATCTGTATCTTCTGCTGACAAGGACGCAGAGAAGACATTCGATAGTTTCAATAGAATGCATATGACTTGGAGAGATAGAGTTTGAGATAGAAAGCATAGAGAAGTTGGGGTCCGATCACATTCACTTAGTTCAAAAGATTCAACACGAAGACATAGCTATAAGTGAATGCTGTAGAGGACAGAACA
>NC_041384.1:648859002-649055760 GCF_002162155.2 Triticum dicoccoides | reverse complement strand
ATATATATATATATATATATATAATCAACATAGTGAAGATAATCATGAAAATATGTTGAGATCGAAGCCAAACCAAATGTGAAGACATTGCAAGGTAACGCCATGAGTGAAACACTTTAAAATAGAACGTTTGGTGGTGGCGTTACCCACCGTATAGGAAGTATTAGACCCAGACACGGCGCACAATTATCATGGCGCTCTAAAGTCAAATTCCACATTAATGTATTCACACTTAGAATGTATGTCTTCATTGATTGAAGATATACTTCACTTCGCGTGTTGCACATCTAAGTCATCAATATGCATAAGGGTTAGGATGTGTGCCTGATCACAGGACATTTGAGGATTCCAGGATATTTAGCTCACATCGTAACTTGCAAAACCTCTTCTCATCCAAGGGCTTGGTGAAGATATCTGCTAATTGCTCTTCAGTGTTGACGTGTATGATATCAATGTCTTCCTTCACAACATGATCTCTGAGAAAGTGATGACGAATTTCAATGTGCTTTGTCTTCGAGTGCTGAACTGGGTTGTTAGCAATCTTGATGGCGTTTTCGTTGTCGCAGTAAAGTGGCACTTGCTTCAGATGAATGCCATAGTCCTTGAGTGTTTGCTTCATCCAGAGAAGCTGAGCACAGCAAGATCCAGCAGCAATGTATTCAGATTCAGAAGTGGAGAGAGATACACAGTTCTGCTTCTTTGAAGACCAACATACAAGTGATCGTCCCAGAAAGTGACATGTGCCTGATGTAGACTTGCGATCAACTTTGTCACCAGCATAATCAGCATCCGAGAATCCAACCAGATCAAACTCTGAGCCCTTTGGATACCATAATCCTAGAGTTGGGGTGTGAGCCAAATATCGAAGAATTCGCTTCACAGCTAAGTGATGCGACTCCTTTGGTGCCGCTTGAAATCGAGCACACATGCAAACACTAAGCATAATATATGGCCTAGATGCACATAGATAAAGTAAAGAACCAATCATGGAGCGGTATACCTTTTGATCGAACTCTTTACCATTGTCGTCAGGACCCAGATGATGTTTGGCTGGCATTGGTGTTGTGAAGCCTTTGCAGTCTTGCATACCGAACTTCTTCAGGCAATCTTTGAGATACTTCTCTTGAGATATGAAGATGCCATTGCATTGTTGTCGTATTTGAAGACCAAGTAAGAACTTCAGCTCCCCCATCATGGACATCTGATATTGCTCTTGCATCATATATCCAAACTCTTCACTGTACTTCTGATTGGTGCAGCCGAAGATAATGTCATCCACATATATTTGGCACACAAACAGTTCACCATCATATGTCTTCGTGAAAAGAGTGGGATCTAGGGAACCACGTATGAAGCCTTTTCTCTTCAGGAAGTATTTGAGTGTGTCATACCAGGCCCTAGGGGCTTGTTTGAGGCCATACAGTGCCTTGTTGAGCTTGTATACCATGTCAGGATGTTTTGGATTTTCAAAGCCAGGCGGTTGTGCAACATACACTTCTTCTTCAATCTTGCCATTGAGAAAGGCACTCTTCACATCCATTTGATATAGAAGTATGTTATGATGATTTGCATAGGCCAGCAGTATGCGTATGGCTTCAAGTCTAGCCACAGGAGCAAATGTTTCATCGAAGTCAATGCCTTCCACTTGAGTATATCCTTGAGCAATGAGACGAGCTTTGTTTCTGACAACTTGACCATGCTCATCTTGCTTGTTGCGGTATATCCATTTGGTGCCTATTATATTGTGCTTACGTGGATCAGGACGCTTAACCAGTTCCCATACATTATTCAGCTCAAACCGTTGAAGCTCTTCTTGCATAGCTTGAATCCATTCAGGTTCCATGAAGGCTTCTTCAATTTTCTTGGGTTATGATATTGAGACGAATGCGAAGTGCCCACAGAAATTTGCTAGCTGAGTTGCCCTTGAACGAGTGAGTGGACCAGGTGCATTGATGCTATCAATTATTCTTTCAATCTGCACTTCATTGGCAACGCGAGGATGTACAGGGCGAAGACTTTGCTCTTGCTGTTCATTGTCGTTGTTGGAAGGAATGTCTTCAGGCTGAGCATTGTCTTCATGTTGATCAGGTGCTGAAATGATAAGTTCTTCTTCAGGATGAGCTTCAGAAGGTATAATTTCTCCAGTTCCCATTAGCTTGATTGATTCACTGGATGGAACTTCATCTAGCACATTTGGCAGCTGCTCTCTTTGTGAACCGTTGGTCTCATCGAACCGCACATCCACTGTTTCAACCACTTTGTAATGAAAGAGATTGAAGACTCTGTAGGAGTGCGAATCCTTTCCATATCCAAGCATAAAACCCTCATGTGCTTTTGGTGCAAATTTTGAGGTGTGATGTGGGTCTTTGATCCAGAACCTTGTGCCAAATACTCTGAAGTAACTGACATTTGGCTTCTTGCCAGTAAGGAACTCATAAGATGTCTTGTTCAGTAGCTTGTGAAGATAAACACGATTGATTGTATGGCATGCAGTATCAATGGCTTCGGGCCAGAATGTTCTTGCGGTCTTGTATTCATCTAGCATCGTTCTGGCCATCTCAATTAGTGTTCTGTTCTTGCGTTCGACGATGCCATTCTACTATGGCGTGTACGGGGCTGAGAATTCATGTGTGATGCCCAAGGTATCAAGATATGTATCAAGGCCAGTGTTCTTGAATTCAGTGCCAATGTCACTTCTGATGTGCTTTATCTTGGCGCCAAAATTGTTCATAGCTCGATTGGCGAAGCGTCTGAAGACATCCTGCACTTCAGTCTTGTAAAGGATTATGTGCACCCAAGTATATCTAGAATAATCATCAACAATAACGAAGCCATAGAGGCAAGCAGTAGTAGTTAGAGTTGAGTAATGAGTGGGACCGAAAAGATCCATGTGAAGCAGTTCGAAGGGTTGAGTAGTAGTCATGATTGTCTTCGAGGGATGTTTGGCCCTCGTCATCTTCCCTGCTTCACAGGCACCGCATAAGTGGTCTTTCTTGAACTTGACGCCCTCGATGCCTATGACATGCTTCTTCTTTGCAAGGGTGTGGAGGTTCCTCATGCCAGCATGTCCAAGCCTCCGATGCCAGAGCCAGCATTCTGAAGCCTTTACTAGAAGACATACTGCAAGCTGTGGCCCTGCTGAGAAATCTACCACGTACAAATCATCTTTTCGATACCCTTCAAACACTAAAGACTTGTCAGATTCCATTAGTACAAGGCAACGATATTTTCCAAACATTACGATCATGTTCAAATCGCAAAGCATTGAGACAGACATTAAGTTGAAGCCAAGGGATTCAACAAGCATGACTTTATCCATGTGTTGATCCCCTGAGATTGCAACTCTACCTAGACCCAATACCTTACTTTTACCAGTGTCAGCAAATGTGATGTGGCTCTTGTTGGATGGACGTAAGGTTGAGTCCATAAGAAGACTTCTTTTGCCAGTCATGTGATTTGTACACCCACTGTCAATAATCCATTCCGAAGACGCTGGTGTCGTACCCTACAGTGCAGTTAGGGGGATAGGCTTCACCAAGAGCATTGTGAAGCAAAAACATTTGACGAACCAGTGGGTTATGGAAGCTTAGATCCAGGTTAGGACTAATAGGGAGAGTAGCAAGCGATTCAGGTATGAAGTACATAGTAAGACCATTTGGGCATTTGATCTTGCGCCCTACAAGATGTTTAAGGTCCCCGGCAATAGCATCAGACAATTTTGGTTTTCTGCTGGAGACCTTTCCCTGCAAAAGAGAGTTAAGCCTTCTTAACCACCCACATTTTCAAGGGTGGCTTAGAAGCAATAAGTCTAAGTGCAGCATCTGAGAATTTTGGCTTTGAAGCCTTAGCAAACAGTCTTGCAGGCGGACAATAGTACTCATAAGAATAAGCAGAATAGTTCTTGGTCTTATGAACATGGCGGTTTGATGAACCGCTCTCATATTCATATGCCTGAGTATGGTTTCCCTGCAAAACATTTGCGTTTGCGACTCAGGTGAGTCCTCTGTTTGTATGAAGCCTTTGGACCGTATGAAGCCTTTGGTCTGAGGTTTGTCTTCTTCAAGTGAGGTGTCATGAAGACATTCACAGGAAGATTTTCAAGACACCTTTTCGGAACCCAGATCTTCTTCATAGGCGGTCCATTCCTGCAGTTAGTACCAATGTACCTGGCAAACACTTCACCATTCTGATTCTTAAACAGTATATAGTTTGCATCAAAGGATTCATTAATGATAATGGGGTTAGCACAAGTGAAGCTAGTTAGATTGGATGGATCTGCTGAAGGTTCCTTTGCAGCAACCCACATGGTTTTGGGGTACTGCTCAGGTTTCCAGTAAGAGCCATCTGCATTCATTTTCCTTACGAACCCAACACCCTCTTTCCTAGGGTTTCGATTCAGAATCTGCTTTTTGAGGACATCACATAGTGTCTGATGCCCTTGAAGACTTTTGTACATCCCTGTTTCAAGCAATGTCTTCAACCTAGCATTCTCATCAACAATAGCGGTGGTATCCTCAGCAGAGGGGTTAGTTACCACATCAACAGTTGAAGATATTGCAACAACAGTAGCAGTAGAACATTCAGCAACAGAAGTAGCATTATCACGCTCAATGCATTTAAGACATGGTGGTTCAAATCCTTCCTGAGCGGGACTGATCTATTTGGCGCGAAGTGACTCGTTTTCCGTTTGAAGATCTTCATGAACCGCTCTCAATTTCTCAAGATCTTGCTTCCTTTGAAGATAATCATAGGAAAGCTTTTCATGAGTTGTTGAGAGAGTTTCATGACGACTTTCAAGTTCCTGATACTTAACATGAAGATTTTTATGTCTTCAATTAAGGATTCAGATCGAGTCATTTCAGCACCTAACAGATCATCGCTTCTGTCTAACAGTTTTTGAATATGTTCCATAGCTTTCTGTTGTTCAGTTGCAATTTTAGCAAGTGTTTTGTAGCTAGGTTTTGAACCACAATCAGAGTCATCGTCACTGGATGTTTGATAGTGAGTAGTGCGTGTGTTCACCTTGGCACCGCGTGCCATGAAGCAGTAGGTAGAAGCGGAGTAGTCCTTGTCATCTGCATCGGTGTCGGTGATGAAGTCATTGTCTTCGTGTTGAAGATGGACTTGGCAACGTATGCTGTAGCCAGACTTGCGACGCCTGAGTCGGATTCCTCCTCAGACTCCACCTCCGCCTCCTCAAAAGCAGACTCCTCCTCTGAATCCATTTCCTTGCCAACAAACGCACGTGCCTTACCAGATGAGCTCTTCTTGTGTGATGAAGACTTTGAGGAAGACTTGGAAGAAGACTTTGAGTATTTCTTCTTCTTCTTCTTGTCGTCAGAGTCATATTCCTTGCTCTTCTTCTTCTTTTTGTTCTCATTGTCCCACTGTGGACACTCAGAGATGAAGTAGCCAAGTTTCTTGCACTTGTGACATGTTTTCTTCTTGTAGTCATGAGCAGGAGCTTCATCATTCCTTGAACTTGATCGGGAAGACTTTCTGAACCCTTTCTTCTTGGTGAATTTTTGGAACTTCTTGACTAGCATAGCAAGTTCCCTTCCAATGTCTTTAGGGTCATCAGAACTGCTGTCAGATTCTTCTTCAGATGAGGAGACAACTTTTGCCTTCAAGGCACGAGTTCGCCCATGGTTTGGACCGTAGATCTCTCTTTTCTCCGAAAGCTGAAACTCATGTGTGTTGAGCCTCTCAAGTATGTCAGACGGATCGAGTGTCTTGAAATCAGGACGTTCTTGAATCATCAGGGCCAGGATGTCAAACGAACTATCAAGTGATCTCAGCAGCGTCTTGACAACTTCGTGTTTGGTAATCTCAGTGGCGCCGAGGGCTTGAAGCTCATTTGTGATGTCAGTGAGTCGGTCAAATGTGTGCTGGACATTCTCATTGTCATTTCGCTTGAAGTAGTTGAAGAGGTTGCGAAGGACACTGATTCTCTGATCTCTCTGGGTTGAGATGCCTTCATTGACCTTGGAGAGCCAGTCCCAGACCAGCTTGGATGTCTTCAAAGCACTCACACGGCCATACTGTCCTTTGGTCAGATGACCACAGATGATATTCTTGGCAGTAGAGTCCGGTTGAACGAATTTCTTGACATCAGCAGAAGTGACACCTTCTCCAGCCTTGGGAATGCCGTTCTCGATGACATACCATAGGTCGACGTCAATGGCTTCAAGATGCATACGCATCTTATTCTTCCAGTAGGGATATTCAGTTCCATCAAAGACGGGGCACGCAGCGGAGACTTTAATTATCCCTGCAGTCGACATAGCTAAAACTCCAGGTGGTTAAACCAAATCACACAGAACAAGGGAGCACCTTGCTCTAATACCAATTGAAAGTGCGTTATATCGACTAGAGGGGGGTGAATAGGCAATTTTTATGAAAGTCTTCAGAACATGGGAGTTTTGAAGGCAAACGATAAAATTAAACCTATTACCATGTAGCGGAAGGTAGGCTACACTAGGCAAACCATAGTCAAGTATTCAATGAAGTGAAAGCACAAAGACTAATAGCAGCTAGGTAGTAAGGATCAGGTAGGAAGATATTTTGAAGCCAAACAGAACACACAGTCACTCAGTGAAGACAAATGATAGAGCAAACATACAATGACTTCACAAGGAGTAACAGTGAGTAAAGTGAAGTGAAGATGAAACCAATGACTCGTTGAAGACAATGATTTGTTGGACCAGTTCCAGTTGCTGTGACAACTGTACGTCTAGTTGGAGCGGTTAGGTATTTAAACCTTAGGACACACAGTCCCGGACACCCAGTCCTGAACACGCAGCTCAGGACACCCAGTCCTCACCGTATTCTCCTTGAGCTAAGGTCACATAGACCTTGCCCAATCACTCTGGTAAGTCTTCAAGGTAGACTTCCAAACCTTCACAGACTTCGTTCACTAGCAATCCACAATGTCTCTTGGAAGCTCAGAACGCGACGCCTAACCGGCTGGAGGATGCACAGTCCTCAAGTGTAATAAGTCTTCAGATCACACAGACAAGAAGACTTAAGTGATGCCCAATTCTCTCTGGCTCTGGTGGTTAGGTCTTTATCCTTGCAAGGAATTCTCTCTCAAAGGCTTCGAGGTGGGTTGCTCTCAAACGACAAAAGCCGTGCTTTCAATCTGAGCAGCCAACCGTTTATGGTAGTAGGGGGTGGGCTATTTATAGCCACTTGGCAACCCGACCTGATTTGTCCGAAATGACCCTGGGTCACTAAGGAACTAACACGTGTCCAACGGTCAGATTTCAAACTCACACGGCAACTTTACTTGGGCTACAAGCAAAGCTGACTTGTCCGACTCTGGACCAGATTCGCTCTCATAGTCTTCACTCGAAGACATAGGTTTTTGGTTTAGGCATCACTTCAGTCATTCTGACTGGTTCTCTTCGACCCCACTTAACAGTACGGTGGTTCCTATGACTCAACACAAAAGAAAAAGAACTACGAAAGATCTAAGTCTTCGAGCTCCATAGGCTTCATATCGTGTCTTCTCTTGTCATAGTCTTCAATGTGAATATCTTCATATACCACCTTTGACTTCAATGTCTTCATAAAGTTTTAGGGGTCATCTGTGGTAGTAAAACCGAATCATGAGGGACTTCTACCTGTGTTATTCTGCAATTCTCACAAACACATTAGTCCCTCAACTAGGTTTGTCGTCAATACTCCAAAACCAACTAGGGGTGGCACTAGATGCACTTACAGTGGTGATAGGTGTTGAAGACTCTGTAGGTGTGCGAGTCCTTTCCGTAACCAAGCATAAAACCTTCATGTTCTTTTGGTGCAAATTTAGAATTGTGATGTGGATCTCTAATCCAACATTTAGCACCGAAGACTTAGAAATAACTCACATTGGGTTTCTTGTCAGTGAGGAGTTCATATGAGGTCTTTCTAAAGAATTTGTGAAGATATACCCTGTTGATGATGTGGCATGCGGTATCAATTGCCTCATGTCAGAAGTGAGGAGGCGTCTTGTATTCATCAAGCATAGTGTGAGCCATCTCAACAAGAGTCCTGTTCTTGCGCTCCACGATGCCATTCTGCTGAGGAGTATAAGGAGCAGATAACTCGTGAGAAATACAAAGTTCATCAAGATAGTCATCAAGACCAGTATTCTTGAACTCGGTCCCATTGTCACTTCTGATGTGCTTGATCTTCACATCAAAGTTGGTTGAAGCCCTCGAGGAAAATCGTTTTAAGACTTCCTGCATTTCAGTTTTGTAAGTGTCGGATTGCGGGTTCCGGCTAACCCTTGAGGTTCGAACTCTGGGGTGCGCACGAACAACACTCTCTCCCTAGTTAGCTCTCTCAACGGTCTCACGGCCTAGCTCGAGGAACCCAAGGAACAAGAGACACAAGGGTTTATACTGGTTCGGGCCACCTTGCGGTGTAATACCCTACTCCAGTGTGGTGTCAGTGGATTGCCTTGATACATCTCCGTCGTATCTACTTTTCCAAACAGTTTTGCCCTTGTTTCGGACTCTAACTTGCATGATTTGAATGGAACTAACCCGGACTGACGCTGTTTTCAGTAGAATTACCATGGTGTTATTTATGTGTAGAAACAAAAGTTCTCAAAATGACCTGAAACTTCATGGAACATCTTTTTAGAAATAATAAAAAATCCTTGCAAAAGATGAAGACCAGGGGGGCCACACCCTAGCCACGAGGGTGGGGGCGCGCCCCCCTACCTCGTGGGCCCCCTGGAGCTCCTCCGACCTCGACTCCAACTCTATATATTTGCTTTCGGGGAGAAAAAAATAAAGAAGAACGATTTATCGCGTTTTACGATACGGAGCCGCCGCCAAGCCCTAAAAACTCTCGGGAGGGCTGATCTGGAGTCCGTTCGGGGCTCCGGAGAGGGGAATCCGTCGCCATCATCATCATCAACCATCCTCCATCACCAATTTCATGATGCTCACCACTGTGCGTGAGTAATTCCATCGTAGGCTTGCTGGACAGTGATGGGTTGGATGAGATTTATCATGTAATCGAGTTAGTTTTGTTAGGGTTTGATCCCTAGTATCCACTATGTTCTGAGATTGATGTTGCTATTACTTTGCTATGCTTAATGCTTGTCACTAGGGCCCGAGTGCCATGATTTCAGATCTGAACCTATTATGTTTTCATCAATACATGAGAGTTCTGGATCCTATCTTGCAAGTCTACAGTCACCTATTATGTGTTATGATCCGTTAACCCCGAAGTGACAATAATCAGGATACTTACCGGTGATGACCGTAGTTTGAGGAGTTCATGTATTCACTATGCGTTAATGCTTTGGTCCGGTACTCTATTAAAAGGAGGCCTTACTATCCCTTAGTTTTCGCTAGGACCCTGCTGCCACGGGAGGGTAGGACAAAAGATGTCATGCAAGTTCTTTTCCATAAGCGCGTATGACTATATTCTGAATACATGCCTACATTACATTGATGAATTGAAGCTAGTTCTGTGTCACCCTAGGTTATGACTGTTACATGATGAGCCGCATCCGGCATAATTCTCCATCACTGATCCATTGCCTACGAGCTTTCCATACATTGTTCTTCGCTTATTTACTTTTCCACTGCTATTGCTATCATCACTACAAAATACCAAAAACATTAATTTTGCTACCGTTACCACTACTATCATATTACTTTGCTACTAAATACTTTGCTGCAAATATTAAGTTTCCAGGTGTGGTTGAATTGACAACTCAGCTGCTAATACTTGAGAATATTCTTTGGCTCCCCTTGTGACGAAACAATAAATTTGGGTTGAATACTCTACCCTCGAAAAATGTTGCGATCCCCTATACTTGTGGGTTATCAAGACTATTTTCTCGTGCCGTTGCCGGGGAGCATAGCTCTATTCTTTGGGTCACTTGGGATTTATATCTGCTTATCATTATGAAGAACTTGAGAGATCCAAAAACCAAGATTTATCCCTCAACTACGAGGGGAGGTAAGGAACTGCCGTCTAGCTCTGCACTTGATTCACTTTCTGTTTTGAGTAAGCTTGCGACACCTAAACCTGCTTCTGCTATTCGTTCTGATATGTCGCATGTTATTGATGATGCCACTTCTGCTATGCATGATACTTATGATGAAACTACTTCTATGCTTGATACTACTGTGCCACTTAGTGAATTTCTTGATGAACAACTTGCTAGGGTTAGAGAGAGTGAAAATATTGAATCTGATAATATTGATGAAAGTGATAATGAAGACTCTCCCTCCAATGATTATGAATCACCTGTTATTCCTGAGGGTTATGTTGTTGAAAAAGAAGTTGCTTTAGCTATTTTAGCTTGCAAAGATAGATACGAACTCAATAGGTTATTAGCTAAATGGAAGCAGCAATCTCTTAATGCTAGAATGAAACCTGACCCTGCTTTTGCTACTTCACCTATCTATGTTACCGATAAGGATTATGAATTCTCTGTTGATCCTGATATAATTACTTTGGTTGAATCTGATCCTTTTCACGGCTATGAATCTGAAATTGTTGTGGCACATCTTACTAAATTAAATGATATAGCCACCATGTTCACTAAAGATGAGAGAACTCGTTACTTTTATATCCTTAAAATATTTCCATTCTCATTAAAGGGTGATGCTAAGATATGGTTTAATTCTCTTGATCCTGGTTGTGTGCGTAGTCCACAGGATATGATTTATTACTTCTCTGCTAAATATTTCCCTGCTCATAAGAAACAAGCTGCTTTGAGGGATATATATAATTTTTTGCAAATTGTAGAAGAGAGTCTCCCACAAGCTTGGGGGAGGCTTCTCCAATTACTTAATGCTTTGCATGATCATCCTCTTAAGAAAAATGAAATACTTGATATCTTTTATAATGGACTAACCGATGCTTCCAGAGATTACCTGGATAGTTGTGCTGGTTCTGTTTTCAGGGAAAGAACACCAGATGAAGCTGAAATTCTATTGAATAATATGTTGACAAATGAAAATAATTGGACACTGATGTCTACTACACAGCCTTATTCTTGTAGACGTTGTTGGGCCTCCAAGTGCAGAGGTTTGTAGGACAGTAGCAAATATCCCTCGAGTGGATGACCTAAGGTTTATCAATCCGTGGGAGGCTTAGGATGAAGATGGTCTCTCTCAAGCAACCCTGCAACCAAATAACAAAGATTCTCTTGTGTCCCCAACGCACCCAATACAATGGTAAATTGTATAGGTGCACTAGTTCGGCGAAGAGATGGTGAAACTAGTGGTATATGGATAGTAGATAAAGGTATTTGTAATCTGAAATAATAAAAACAACAAGGTAGCAAGTGATAAAAGTGAGCGTAAACGGTATTGCAATGATAGGAAACAAGCCCTAGGGTTCATACTTTCGCTAGTGTAAGTTCCCTAAACAATGATAACATAATTGGATCACATAACTATCCCTCAACATGCAACAAAGAGTCACTCCAAAGTCACTAATAGTGGAGAACGAATGAAAAGATTATGGTAGGGTACGAAACCACCTCAAAGTTATTCTTTCCAATCAATCCGTTGGGCTATTCCTATAAGTGTCACAAATAGCCCTAGAGTTCGTACTAGAATAACATCTTAAGACACAAATCAACTAAAACCCTAATGTCACCTAGATACTCCAATGTCACCTCAAGTATCCATGGGTATGATTATACGATATGCATCACACAATCTCAGATTCATCTATTCAACCAACACATAGAACCTCAAAGAGTTCCCCAAAGTTTCTACCGGAGAATCATGATGAAAACGTGTGCCAACCCCTATGCATAGGTTCATGGGCGGAACCCGCAAGTTGATCACCAAAACATACATCAAGTGAATCACTTGATATCCCATTGTCACCACAGATATCCTCGGCAAGACATACATCAAGTGTTCTCAAATCTTTAAAGACTCAATCCGATAAGATTACTTCAAAGGGGAAACTCAATTCATTGCAAGAGAGTAGAGGGGGGGAAGAAACATCATAGGATCCAAATACAATAGCAAAGCTCGCGATACATGAAGATCGTGCCAAATCAAGAACACGAGAGAGAGAGAGAGAGAGAGAGAGAGAGAGAGAGAGATCAAACACATAGCTACTGGTACGTACCCTCAGCCCCGAGGGAGAACTACTCTCTCCTCGTCATGGAGAGCACCGGGATGATGAAGATGGTGCCGGAGAAGGATTCCCCCCTTCGACAGGGTGTCGGAACGGGTCTAGATTGGTTTTCGGTGGCTACGGAGGCTTCTGGTGGCGGAACTCCCGGTCTATTGTGCTCACGAATGTTTTTAGGGTGTATGGAGATATATAGGCGGAAGAAATACGTCAGGGGGGCCACGAGGGGCTCATGAGGGTGGAGGGCGCGCCCAGGGGGGTGGGCGCGCCCCCCTGCCTCATGACCTCCTCGCAGATCCCCCAACGTGCACTCCAAGTCTTCTGGGCTTCTTTCCTTCCAAAAATGAGTTCCGTGAAGTTTGAGGTCAATTGGACTCCGTTTGATTTTCCTTTTCTTCGAACCCTAAAACAGGGTAAAAACAAAAACTGGCACTGGGCTCTGGGTTAATAGGTTAGTCCCAAAAATGATATAAAAGTGTATAATAAAGCCCATAAACATTCAAAACAGTAGATAATATGGCATGGAGCAATCAAAAATTATAGATACGTTGGAGACATATTAGACACTTCCTGAGCCTATTCCTAAACCAACTCCGAAGAAGAGAGGTCTTCTATTTCTCAGTCCTGAAGATATGTAAGCGGAAAATAAATCTATGAAAGAAAAAGGTATTAAAGCTGAAGATGTTAAGAATTTACCTCCTATTGAAGAAATACACGGTCTTAATTTACCGCCTGTTGAAGAAACGTATGATCTTATCCTTCACCAACTGAAGAAACTCATGGTCTTGATAACCCGACACAGGTAGTAAAGGTAAATTCTCTCTATAGATATGACAAAGCAGAAATCCCATTTACTAAGTTTGCTAGCCCATGCTTAGATGAGTTTGATAAATTTATGGTTAAGCAAGAACACTTCAATGCTTCTTTTGGTAGACAATTGAAATACAATTCAAATATGCTTGAACACTTGGGTGATTATATGGCTAATGTTAAAGGTGAACTTAAACTTATTAGTAAACATGCTTCTATGGTTACCGCTCAAGTAGAACAAGTACTTAAGGCTCAAAATGATTTGCTCAATGAATTGAATAGTAAGAATAATGATTATGCTGTTAGAGTGGCTACTAGAACTGGTAGAATGACTCAGGAACGTCTGTATCCTGAAGGCCACCCTAAGAGAATTGATCAAGATTCTCAGAGAAATAATATAAATGCACCTAGTCCTTCAACAAGGAAGAAAAAGAAAAATTATAGGACTATGCATGCTTCTAGTGAACCTATTGCTCAACCACCTGAGAATCCAAATGATATTTCTATTTCTGATGTTGAAACACATTCTGGTAATGAACCTGAAACTAGTGACAATGTTAATGATGATGTTCATGATGATGCTCAACCTAGTAATGATAATGATATAGAAATTGAACGTGTTGTTGATCTTGATAACCCACAATCGAAGAATCAACGTTATGATAAGAAAGACTTTGTTGCTAGGAAACATGGTAAAGAAAGAGAACCATGGGTTCAGAATATGCTTGGACACTTGGGTGATTATATGGCTAATGTCAAAGGTGAACTTAAACTTATTAGTAAACATGCTTCTATGGTTACCACTCAAGTAGAACAAGTACTTAAAGCTCAAAATGATTTGCTCAATGAATTGAATAATAAGAATAATGATAATGCTATTAGAGTTATGACTAGAGGTGGTAGAATGACTCAGGAACCTTCATATCCTGAAGGCCAGCCTAAGAGAATTGAGCAAGATTCTCACAGAAATAATTTAGATGCACCTAGTTCTTCTAAAAAGAAGAAAAAGAAAAATGATAGGACTTTGCATGCTTCTAGTGATCCTATTGTTGAAACACCTGAGAATCCTAATGATATTTCTATTTCTAATGCTGAAACACAACCTGGTAATGAAACTAAAACTAGTGATAATGTTAATAATAATAATGTTCATGATGATGCTCCACCTAGTAATGATAATGATATAGAAATTGAACCTGCTGTTGATCTTGATAACCCACAATCGAAGAATCAACATTATGATAAGAAAGACTTTGTTGCTAGGAAACATGGTAAAGAAAGAGAACCATGGGTTCAGAAACCCATGCCTTTTCCTCCCAAACCATCCAAGAAAAAGGATGATGAGAATTTTGAGTGCTTTGCTGAAATGATTAGACCTATCTTTTTGCCTATGCAATTAACTGATATGCTTAAAATGAATCCTTATGCTAAGTATATGAAAGAAATTGCTACAAATAAGCGAAAGATACCGGAAGCTGAAATTTCTACCATGTTTGCTAATTATACTTTTAAGGGTGGAATACCAAAGAAACTTGGAGATCCAGGAGTACCCACTATACCATGCTCCATTAAAAGAAACTATGTTAAAACTGCTTTATGTGATCTTGGAGCCGGTGTTAGTGTTATGCCTCTCTCTTTATATCGTAGACTTGATTAGAATAAGTTGACACCTATAGAAATATCTCTGCAAATGGCTGATAAATCAACTGCTATACCTTTCGAAATTTGTGAGGATGTGCCTGTTGTAGTTGCAAATGCTACTATTTTAACGGACTTTGTCATTCTTGATATTCCCGAGGATGATAGTATATTTATTATTCTTGGAAGACCCTTTTTGAATATTGCAGGGGCTGTTATTGATTGCACTAAAGGCAATGTCACTTTTCATGTTAATGGTAATGAGCATACGGTACACTTTCCGAGGAAACAACCTCAAGTTCATAGTATCAACTCTATTGGAAAAATTCCATCGATTATATTTGGAGATTTTGAATTTCCTCTTCCTACTGTCAAGAAGAAATATGATATTCTTATTATTGGGGATGTGCATATCCCCGTTGAGGTAACATAGTGTTATTCAAAATTTCTCTGGTTCCATGTTATTCGGAATGAGTTCGTTAACAAGACTTGATCAACCTTGTTAGTGGATTCATTTTGATGAGCATGAGATGGATGAAACTAGAAGGCACAACCTTCTATACCCTCTTTCTACTTTCTGTTATTTATATTAAATAAAATAAAAATAAGTATTTTCCGTCTGTTATCTGAATTATCCGTGCAATATAAAAATACGCCGAAAATAAAAGTTCTCCAAATGCCCTGAAATTTAAATATGATTTTTTCTGGAATATTTAAGAATATTTGGCACTAAGAACACATCACAGGGGGGCATCCACCTGGCCACGAGGGTGGAGGGCGCACCCTACCCCCTGAGCATGCCCCCCTGCCTCGTGGGCCCACGGTGGCCCTCCTCCACTTATTCCTGCACCCACACACTCCTTCTTCCTCCCACAAACACGAATATCTAACTCAAGCACGAGTTCAAGCTCATTTTGCTGCCATTTTCGATCTCCTTGCTCAAAGCACCTCTCACAAAACTGCTTGGGGAGCTTGTTCCTTGGTATGTGACTCCTCCATTGGTCCAATTAGTTTTTGTTCTAGTGCTTTATTCATTGCAAATTTGTGCTGCCTAGGTGACCATGTTCTTGAGCTTGCATGTCAAATTTATGTGGTTCCAAGTAGTTTTGATGCATGATATAGGCTCTAGGCACTTGTAGGAGTAGTTGCTATCAATTTTATTGAGTTTGGTTCACTTTTATTTGATGTTACTAAAAAATTCAGAAATTTTTCAGAGGAAGAAATATGATTAGGAAAATGTACCAAGGTGGATCTTGAAGGAAACAAGAGCCCAGGCTTGCAATGCATGACGCTGATGAAGAGCCACCAAGGGACGCTCCAGTGCGGCCCTGTGAATGGCCTTTGGAAAACTTTATGGATCGAGCGGGAATTAAGGAAGAATTTAACGCATATTTGCGTAACGCTGATCATCACTACAAAATACCAAAAACATTAATTTTGCTACCGTTACCACTACTATCATATTACTTTGCTACTAAATACTTTGCTGCAGATATTAAGTTTCCAGGTGTGGTTGAATTGACAACTCAGCAGCTAATACTTGAGAATATTCTTTGGCTCCCCTTGTGTCGAATCAATAAATTTGGGTTGAATACCCTACCCTCAAAAACTGTTGCGATCCCCTATACTTGTGGGTTATCATGCCTCACGGGCTAAGGATGAACTAGTACAATGGACGAATAGCCTCAGGAGGAGAGGTGTTCTTGAGCTCGGCGAGCTGATGGATGTGAGATGGAATGGATCCGATCCAGGATGAGTCGATCCACCCTATGGTGGTGGCTAGTCCTATTTATAGAGGCCCTAGTCCTCTTCCCAAATGCTTGGCGGGAAGGGATCCCACAATGGCCAAGTTTGAAGGGAGACAACTAGTACAAGCTGTCCTGACAAAAGGTGGTCTTCGCCTACCAAAGGCTCTGGTGGTGACGTTGCTGTGAGCTCCATGGTGACCTTCGTCCTGCGGGTCTTGGTCTTGTTCCACCGATATGGAAACCTTTGCCTAATGCCTTAGGACTCCTCGCCCGCGCCTGCCTCTTTAGCACGAAAGAGGAAACTAGTACACTGAGCCCGCTGGCGCCCGCCTGGCCTTGGTCGTCATGGCTCACGTCACGTGAACCTCGTGAGGTGCCCCTTGCATAGAGAGCTCCGCTCCTCGGGAGCCAGCCTAGTGAGGGTCTTGAGTGGTTGCTGTTGAAGATGGGCCGTACCAGGCCATTGGTGGAGCCACGCACAAGTCCACAGGCCGACAAGTCTGGGCACCCTCAGTCCCAGAATGCCAATAGTAGCCCCCGGGCCCAAGGTGCGCTCGAGCTTGGCTTCGAGGCGAAGCCAAAGGGCAAGTGCGGAGCGCCGCGTGCCCCAACCACCTGTAGCCTTGATTGATGCGTGGCGATTGGTGGGACGTGGGCGTCTCCGCTTCCCCATGCTGCCTCGGTAACCGTTCGACTTGTCGAGACCCTACTGCATGCAGAAGAAAGACCTTCATTAGATGTGATCGTGGAGGCCCGTGGTTGGCCTCCCTCTGGCTATAAATGAGGAGAGGGGCGGAGCCCCCATTGCTCATCTCCTCCTCCACTTCGTCTTCTTCTTCCTCTTTGCTCCACTGTCTTGCTGCGACACCCATGGCGTCAATAAGGAGATTCTCCGCCACTGAGAAAGGAAAGACCCCTCGTGAAGAGCAGGGGCCACTTCATACGAAGAAGAGATTGGCCCGCCCCTCAGCATCGTCATGATGTAGGAGGTGATGAGGCCCTGGTATGAGTGGACTCCCCCAGGCTACCCGCTGCCCTTGCGTGCCCAAGCGCAAGGCCCTAGAGGACGAGGCGGCACCCCGCGCTGCTCGCGTCATGGCCACGGTGGCCAGGCCGTGGTGGTACGATGCGCCAACCCACGAACTCATGCTGAGGGCTCATCCCATGAGTTCGTGATGTGGGCGGCGATGCTACCGCGCACCTGGATCAGATTCCTGTAGTTCTTCGTTGAAGAGATGCCGCCAAGGGGGCCGCTCGAGCTGTGGTTGCAGCACGCTGAATGCAGCACCCCGGCAACGGGAGCGGAGGTCGAGGTCGTCTCTGCAGGCAAGATGTTCATGACTCGTGGATGGGGAGAGGTCGCCCGCACCTGCCGCGTGGAGGGGGCCCTCGCCATCCATTTCGAGTACGACAGCATCTCCACGCTATTCTTCAAGGTCTTTGACGAGGAAGGCTGCCGCCTGGAGAGCTGTCCTGAAGGGGGTCGCCAGGACGGTGCAGCGGCAGGCGTTGGGCCCACCCTTAGCCCTGCCAACAGCTCCTCCAGCAACAGCGATGACGCCTAGGATTCCAGCGACTCTCCTAAGCCTGATGACACTTCGGAGATGAGCGATGACAACTACGTGCCGCCGAGCTCTCGCCGTGCCCGGAGCACAGCGGCGGCGTCTGCTCGTCGTCGCCATTGATCTAGATGGGGTTGGCGTCGGCCCCTTGTGGCCCACTATTGATGATGGCGTCGGCAGCGACATCTGTAGATATGACTCCTGGAAACTGATACGTCTCCAACATATCTATAATTTTTTGTTGTTCCATTCTATTGTATATTCGGTTTTGGATGTTTAGTGGGCTTATTTATACCCTTTTATATTATTATTGGGACTAATCTATTAACCGAAGGCCCAACCCAAATTGCTGTTCTTTTGCCTATTTCAGTGGTTCGCAGAAAAAGAATATCAAACAGAGTCCAAACGGAATGAAACCTTCGGGAGCGTGATTTTTGGAACAAACGTGATCCAGAGGACTTGGAGTGGACGTCAAGCAATCAACGAGGAGGCCACAAGGCAGGGGGCGCGCCTACCCCCTGGGCACGCCCTCCACCCTCATGGGCCCCTTGTGGCTCCACCGACCTACTTCTTCCTCCTATATATACCTACGCACCCTCAAAACATCGTAGAGCACCACGAAAACCTAATTCCACCGTTGCAACCTTCTATACCCGTGGGATCCCATCTTGGGGCCTTTTCCGGTGCTCCGTCGGAGGGGGCATTGATCATGGAGGGCTTCTACATCAACACCATAGCCTCTCCGATGATGTGTGAGTAGTTTACCTCAGACCTTCGGGTCCATAGTTATTAGCTAGAGGTCTTCTTCTCTCTCTTTGGATCTCAATACAATGTTCTCCTCGAGCTTCTTAGAGATCTATTCGATGTACCTCTTTTTGCAGTGTGTTTGTCGAGATCCGATGAATTGTGCGTTTATGATCAAGATTATCTATGAACAATATTTGAATCTTCTCTAAATTCTTTTATGTATGATTGGTTATCTTTGCAAGTCTCTTCGAATTATCAATTTGGTTTGGGCCTACTAGATTGATCTTTCTTGCAATGGGAGAAGTGCTTAGCTTTGGGTTCAATCTTGTGGTGCTCAATCCCACTGACAGTAGGGGAATCGACACGTATTGTATTGTTGCCATCGAGGATAAAAAGATGGGGTTTACATCAGATTGCATGAGTTTATCCCTCTACATCATGTCATCTTGCTTAAAGCGTTACTCCGTTCTTATGAACTTAATACTCTAGATGCATGCTGGATAGCGGTCGATGTGTGGATTAATAGTAGTAGATGCAGGAAGGAGTCGGTCTACTTGTCACGGATGTGATGCCTATATACATGATCATACCTAGATATTCTCATAACTATGCTCAATTCTATCAATTGCTCGACAGTAATTTGTTTACCCACCGTAATACTTATGCTATCTTGAGAGAAGCCACTAGTGAAACCTATGCCCCCCGCGTCTATTTTCCATCATACAAGTTTCCAATCTATTTTATTTTGCAATCTTTACTTTCAATTTATATCATAAAAATAAAGGTTTCACTAGTAAAGATTGAAAGTAAAGATTGCAAAATAAAATAGATTGGAAACTTGTATGATGGAAAATAGACTCGGGGGCCATAGTTATCACTAGTGGCTTCTCTCATGATAGCATAAGTATTACGGTGGGTTAACGAATTACTGTCGAGCAATTGATAGAATTGAGCATAGTTATGAGAATATCTAGGTATGACCATGTATATAGGCATCACGTCCGTGACAAGTAGACCGACTCCTACCTTCTTCTACTACTATTACTCCACACATCGACCGCTATCCAGCATGCATCTAGAGTATTAAGTTCATAAGAACGGAGTAATGCCTTAAGCAAGATGACATGATGTTGAGGGATAAACTCATTCAATATGATATAAACCCCACCTTTTATCCTTGATGGCAACAATACAATACGTGTTGTTTCCCTTACTGTCACTAGGATCGAGCACCGCAAGATTGAACCCAAAGCTAAGCAGTTCTCCCATTGCAAGAAAGATCAATCTAGTAGGCCAAACCAAACTGAAAATTCGAAGAGACTTGCAAAGATAACCAATCATACATAAAAGAATTGAAAGAAGATTCAAATATTGTTCATAGATAACCAATCCTCCGTTTTGCGGTACGCCAGACCCCTCCCAATGAACAGGATCCCATTTCGAACATGGCCGGTCGAACACAAGGCCGTTTCCTCCGTTCTGTGGTACGTCAGGCCTCGTTTCCATCGGTTGCTCCGTCCAAGCCCTCCCGATGAGCACGACGACGCATTCCGTTCCGACCCAGACGGTTGGCTCCCCATGACCTCAACGACGACGATGTTTCTCCGTTCCGACCCAGCCATGTACACGAGCCCTAGCCGTACGTACGTGCGAGTAGGCGTTTGAGACCCCGCCCGTCTGTATGTATGTGGCCGTATTTACTTTCTTGCACCCTGGCTGCTGTATGTACGTGTACATGCTATGTGCGCGCCTCTACTATGACACGTGCGTGCCTCTACATCGACCAGTATGTACGTACACGTTCGCGGCCAGAATGACAATGCTACGTACGCTTCGACCAGGTGAGTCCCGACTGTCAGGCACTTCCTTGTGTGCGAAGATGTAGCTGGTGGGTCCTAGCAGTCCGGGGGGCAAATCGTTTTTTTGTTTTTGCCCAGACGCACTTCCTTGTGTGCGATGATGTAGCTGGTGGGTCCCAGCAGTCAGGGGGAAACATTTTTTCATGAAATACGGTGGCCCGTCCGGTGGGTCCCGCTATCAGGTGGAGGAATAATTATTTTGCGCATAATAAGGAGGCACTTCCTTGCTGCGGCCATGGACCCAGCTGTCAGCCTCTCCACGTACAGTCCACGTCCGATGGAAGCCGTTCCTTGACCACGTTGACCACGCCACGCCGAGAGCACCAGGGAGGTGGACGACGGCGAGGCCTAGGAAGGGGACGACGCGGCAGTGGATGCCCACGTGTAGAGGAGTACGAGGGTTCACTGGTTCGCTGCGGTGTGAGGCTGCCGTCGCTGCAAAATACCAAGGGGTGTGGGTGAGTAGAGGGATGGCCTGGCTAGCGGTGGGAATAGTAGTGGGCGGTGAGGCCTCCGGGGCAGCACAGCCGGCCACGGGAGGCAGGAGCATGCAACATGACCGGCGCTGCTTTGGGCGGCTGGAGCAACAAGACTAGAGGTTAAAGAAGCACTACGGCCGTTGGATGGACATCGTACGGTCACTAGAGCTAGAATCGTTCATATTGACAACGTTGACAAAGCACTCCGTCCCCGTCAACTTATTAGGCCCACAAGTCAGCCTCCCACCAAGGTGGGCCCAAACTAGAAGGGGGAGTATTCATTTTTTGTGCGTAATAAGGAGGCACCTCCGGTGGGTCCGAGCTGATAGCGGGGGGAACTTTTTTTGCGAAATACGTTGGCCCGTCCGGTGGGTCCCAACAGTCAAGGGGAAACATTTTTTTCGCCAAATACGGTGGCCCATCCGATGGGTTCCCGCTGTCAGGTGGAGGAGTAATTATTTTCCGCGTAATAAGGAGGCACTTCCTTGTAGCTGCCGTGGACCCAGCTGTCGGCCTCTCCACATACAGTACTCTTCTGATGGAAGTCGTTCCTTGACCATATTGACCATGCCGTGCCGAAAGCACCAGGGTGGTGGACGACGGCGAGGCCTAGGAAGGGGACGACGCGGAGCCGGGGAAGACGTGGAAGTGGATGCCCACGCGGAGAGGAGTACGAGGGTTCACTGGTTCGACTATGGTGTGAGGCTGTCATCTCCGCAGAATAAACAAGGGTGTGGGTGAGTGGAGTGTTGGGATCTATGGTAGGGTGCGTCGACTGCAAATTAA
Organism: Triticum dicoccoides; assembly: GCF_002162155.2. Taxonomy (NCBI): domain Eukaryota; kingdom Viridiplantae; phylum Streptophyta; class Magnoliopsida; order Poales; family Poaceae; genus Triticum; species Triticum dicoccoides. Next base: position 649,034,020 of record NC_041384.1, on the reverse strand, counting down.
AATTTCCTACACGCAGAACAACCAAGAACATGCTACGGGAGATGGATCACAGTTCGTTACCACTAGACGTGCAGTGCCGTGCAGCAGAAGAAGAGTTGGGGCAGCGCGTCCGCGTGGATCGTCTCCTCCTCGTCCGATCTCCCTCATACAACCGGTGGTCGGTTCCCACGTACAGGTTCACCGGAGTGGCGCAAGTGCACCGCCTCTAACGGTATCCACGCGTGCAGGAAGAACGTCGTGCGGCGGACTGCTAGGTCCGATCACACAACCGGCGGCGAGTGGAGGTGTCTATTCGCAACACATGCAAACCCTAGTGAGAGCGCCGAAGCGATCAACCGCGTGAGTGTGCGGCACCTCCACTATATATATAGGCGTCCGTCGCAGGCTCAACACTTGGGCCTCGCACGGACCCTAAAGCCCATAAGTCTACTCGGCCACAATCCGAATATACTTCGGATCACATCCGAGGAGTGTCCTCAGATCCGACCTCGTAGGTTCCTTCCCTTAAGCGCGTGACCCCTTAGGTTCAAGTCGGCTTGGTCGCAGTTCGGATCACCTCCGAACTGCATGGTTGGTAGAGGCCTCTAGCAAGTCATGCCGAACACCAAGCAGACTATCAAACTGGTTAGCGAACCTGTACATCACACTTCCATTCCTTTTGCCACATGGTATATGTTGTCGAGCTCAAGGCGAGTCTGTCATCCTTGTGCTAGCCCGACCTCTTTCTTGTTGCAGTGATGCCGACCACAAACCGGATTATCTCATAATCCTTGTCGCATGGCCATGCTTATCCTGGTCGGATCACACAAGGGGCCCAGAGTATATCTCTCCGGATCGGAGGGGTAAATCCCATCTTGCTCGACCACGTCTCGCAGCATGGTTCTGGACAAACCTGAAACCTACCTTTATAACTACCCAGTTACGGAGTAGCGTTTGGTTGACCCAAAGCAAGTCTGTCACCATCCCGAGTACATGCGTCAGCTCAGGTCTTAGGACATAGAACATATGTTGTACTAGAGACTCACAGATGACATATCGCTGCGTCTCATAGTTGGGTCAGTCCGACTCGGACCTTATCTCGACTCAGATCCGACTATGTCGAATCCGACCAGATCCTTCCAAGTCCATATTATCCGGTTAGCATCCAATGCTCCATGGCTAGTGAGACCAAGCCATCGACCATGTCATATGCTAGTCTAGTTGGCTGCGCGTCCACACAGCCCTTTCGACTAGGGACCTTTTTAGGACAGTCATCATACAATGCATAGTCCCACAAACAAGTCATGTACTTGCTGATACACATCATTGGTAATGTCCAAGGACTATCTTTATTCATAAACACATAGGAAATATCATCATACATGATTGCCTCTAGGGCATATATCCAACATGGAGGGATGCCATGGCCAGCGGTGGGAGTAGTAGGGGGCGGTGAGGCCTGCGCGGCAGCACAGCCGGCCACGAGAGGCAGGAGCAGGCGGCACGACCGATGCTGCTTTGGCGGTAGGAGCAAGAAGACGAGAAGTTGAAGAAGCACGACGGGCGTTGGATGGACATCGTACGGTCACGACAGCTAGAATCGTTTATATTGACAAAGTTGACAAAGCCCTTGGTACGCGTCAACTTAGTAGGCCCACGGGTCAGCTTCCGTAATGGTGCGTCCCAGATGTCAGGGGGAGGAATCATTTTTTGGGCGGGTGAAGCTAGAATATCCGAGATTGAAGAAGAAGCACGGCATCCGTTGGATGGACATCCAACGGCCACTGGTGCTAGAAGCGTGTGTTGACTATAAGTTGACAAAGCCTTGCATACACGTCAACTCTCTTTTTTTAGGGGACACGTCAACTTAGTAAGGCCACAAGTGTGTGGCAGAGAACTTATAGCCCATTTGAGATTTGTAAGAATGTGCAGCCAATTTTTGAATTCTAATGGAATTTACTACAGCCCATTTACAGTTTGTTAAAAGTACAGCCCATTTCAACCAACCATTCAAAACAGAATTCAATAAAATTTCCCACATTTTGATGGGATCTGAAATATTTTTATCCTGAAATTTCTAGTCAGATTAAATACAATTTCAATATAAATTTATATTACGTAAAAATCCAACGAAACATTGTGCTTGCAACAATTAATGAAATTAAAATTTTTTAATATCCAAAAATAATATTTTATAAAGTAATTACGTCTTTGGTGCAATTTTTATAGTTATTGCCTAGTTTTTATAATTACATCCCATTTATTATTTCTTAAAGCCCATTTTCTTGTTAAGCCTAATGTATCCCTCCTAGGAAAGATTTGCAGCCCAGTGGGGCGGAGAATATAAACTTGACCTTGCCTTGGTATTCCTAAAAAAAGTATAGCTGGGCTAGCCATTTTCTGCTTGAAAAAATTAATATCTAGGCTGGATATCTGGCTTGGGCTAGACGGGCCATAGCCCGCCCAGTTAATAGCTGCAGCGATGTTTTCGTTGTTGTTCAGAGGAGAAAAATTAATATCTGGGTAAACATCGCTCAAGAAAAACTCTGCAGTGCTCACACCTGAAAAACACAAATACTGCTCGAGCTGCTTGGTCCCAGCTGTCGGCCGCTTCTTGTGCAATTCTCTTGTTTATTGACTACATAGGTTGACAATGGTGTGGGACCCTGATGTCAGGAAACTAGGAGGAAGCAAATTTTTTTATTGTTTTATATACTAATAAGGAGGCACTTGCGTACGTGTGGCTATGGCCCTGGTGGGTCCCCACTGTCATCCTCTCCAAGTAAAGTCATCTCTTCATCCTCATGTACGTTAACCATTTTGACAACGCGATACGGTGGCGCCACGGTGGCCGCAACAACTTGAAGGACAATGGAGAGGGCCTCGCGGCCCTACGGATGGTCTGATACAGCGCCCGCTACTCATTCGGGAAGCCAAGATCATAGGGCCACATGTCTGCGACAACATTGTCGTTCGCTTGTTCACCGGTGCTCGTTGAGGAGACGGAGGTTGCAGCACAGGTCCTCATGCGCTGGTAGCTCTTCCGCCATTAGGGCGACGAAGTGCGGCCGCACCTGCTCTATGGTGAACACGGCATGAACCGACTTGGACAGTGGCGCCGGCTCCTGGCCGGAAGCTATGTCCATCGTCTGATTGTCATCGCTCAGCTCGGCGAGGTAGCTGGCGAGCCAGCATGTCCGGCTGCTGGACCGACCCGCTGCCAAGCACGAGTCTGACTGCCCTGGCCCACCCAGACCGCCTCCCTCGCCCACGCGCGCTTTTCGTCCGAAACGGTCAGCGCTGCCCACCCCGCTTCCCGGTGCATGTGATTGCTCCACCTTCAAATGACACAACTATCGTCCGTCCGTCCTTCTGCCGCCCACATTAATGATACGTGGTTGCCGAGGCGGCTACTCCGGCGCCACACGTCCGTCCCTCCGCCGCCCACCATTGCTATATAAACTATTGCGTCGGCCATAGCCGCAGTCATCCGCATCCGTTGCTATTCTCCTGTCCACACCACTACTGCCCACCATGGCTTCCTCGCGCTCCAGCGCTCTTCGGGACGGGCGGACAATGGACCACAAGGAGATGGCAGCCATTGCTGCCGACTGGCTGGCCAGCAGACTCGTACCGCTCTGCCCGCGAGGGCCGCCTTGAGCGCTGGCTGTACCGCATGCGGGCGGCGGAGGCTGCAGCCGCCTACAAAGAGGGCGATGAAAGTGGGCGAGGCGCTGTTTGGCGAGACCGAGGACGAGGCAGAGGACAATGCCGGCTCCGACGAGTCCCCGCTCCACTAGCATCGATGAGGCCCTGCTACGCCGAGGCCCCGCGGCGCCAACAATGAGGCAGAGGACACCGCCGGCTCCGCCAAGGCCCCACCCTACCGGCAATGAGGGGGAGGATTTCCCCCGCTCTGCCAAGGCGCCGCCCGCCGGCAACAAGACAGAGGACATCGCCGGCTCCGCCGAGGCCCTGCCCCGCTGCCAGCGAGGCCGCGCCACAAAGAAAACGAGGAAGAGTAGAACACGGTAGGTCGCCGCCGCTCGGGTCCAAGTAAGGCCACCGCTGCTACCCTCGGTTGAAGCCAAGCTTGGCGGGTTGACCACTGACGGCCGGTTAGCTTCTTGGCAGCGACATCGAGTCGGAGAGCTATGTTGGAGAAGGACGCTGCTTCTACTTAACTACTGGTGCAGTTGGCTGACTGACACGTGGGCCCAACAGGCATCTGGGCCACATGTCAGTTACGCAACTGCACCTGCAGTTAAGTCACTAAAGCTTCTGTTCAACTCAGCAGGACACAGGTGGGTAGCTTCGATTAATTAATTATACCTCCAGCGCAACCCTTTTTAGTTGAAGAATGTATGAAATGTAATGAAATCCGGCATGTTTATATGAAATCCGACTATGTATAAATGAATTTATTGCGATTAGTTCTAATTCTTGTATCACTGGCATTGGATGAACATGCAAAACAATATGTACTAGCATTATTCCTAGGGTGATCACCTCGTTTGCAGCAGTTTCACATGTACTCCCTCCGGTCCTTTCTAGTCTGCATACAAGTTTTGTCTACAGTAAAAGTATCTCTACTTTGACTAATCTTATAGAAAAAAGTATGCACTTTCACAATGTGCGAAGTAAAAAGGAACAGAAGGAGTACAACGAGTTTGAGCAGCTTTTTAGCGTTCATGTACATTGCAATCAAACACACAGGCCTGGCAATTCATAGAGAACATTCAAAACAATCAATGATTATGCAGCTCAGTGATTCACATGTCAGAGCCAATATTTACTTCACAACTAAAGAATAAAGAAAAAATGGATCGATGCTGCTGACTGCAAAGGGCGTCCCATTCGAAAATATCAAACGCATGTCTTCTTGCTAAAATCAATGAGCAAAATTTGACAAGGTTTTCCCATTCCAAAATATCAAATGCCTACGATTGTGGAATGGGCAGGGTTTTCCATCAGTTCAGACATTGACATGGCACCTCGTGCTAAATAAACCAGCTGTTTTTTTTGTGCAGTTCCACCAAATCAACCAAATTCGCGCGTAGCTTGTATGATTTCTCCCTTATATGTTGCCACACCTTGAACTTATCGGCACCTCCTTTCTTGTGGTGGAAATGAATGATTCGATGTATTCATGAACATTTTGTGCAGTTCCCATTGAAATCAAGCTGAGCACCCTATTTGCACAGATACAAAAAGGCGATTAGTATAAAGCAAACTGTACTATGAATTGACAGTTTAAACAGGCACCGACATGGTCCATGTAGAGCACATTTTTCAAAAAATGGAACTCACCGGAAAGAATGCTAGAACAACATTGTACTCGCGCATAACAGCAAGAAAATGGAGATTTGTCAGTCCTTCTAAGCTGAAGTTAGTTTGGTCTTGTGGGGGGTAATGTAGCCATCCTTCAACTGCTCCTTCTGATGAGAAGATAGACAGGGCTTCTTCATCCTGGCATAATCGGAACTAGTCACTTCACGTACTCCATATTCTTCTTCAGAGGAGGATGATCCTGTTGTGCAAAGACAAGAGGATAACTAAATGCTAGCTTCCCTGTTTGCTCAAAAAAGGAAAGGAAATATTTAAAACAACACAGATGAAGCACTTCTCAAAGACAATACCACTTTTTGATGACAGTATCTAAACAGTAGCACAACACCAATAGAGATGACAAAGCTCAATCACATGGATGGAATCAGTGGGCGAGTACCAACCTTTCTCAGGAGTTTTATTGTGTAGAGCATACAGATGAAGCACTTCTCTGGAACCATTTGTTGCTATCTACTTTGGTGGCCATGCTTACTATATACTCCTCGATTAGATTAATGTTTCCAACATATTCTAGTGCAGTTCCACTAAAATATATGGTATCTTCAAAGAAGATCCCTGTTTGCACAAGTAGAGATAATTACGTATTACATTAAGAGTGGCATCAAATCAGTGGCAAAACAATTGATTGTTCCAGCCATAGCAAAAAATTAAGATGCAAAAGTATATCATTACTTGTGTCATCACAGTTCCAGTGCTTCATTATAGCACCAGGAGTTGATTTGTGTTTTTCTTCCACTTGTTCTTCCCCTTCATCACTTGGTTCAATAACAGACAAGCTTCGCCTTCAATGTACAATTTGGCATGTCAATTAGGTTGCACAAGTATAGCACTAAACAATGGCATTGATTTTCTGATGAAAGTGGCAAAATATAGGCCAACAGTTGTGAAATATCCTTATCTTACCTCAATGGGATATTGCGGTGCACATACGGATTGGAAGTCTTATCTCCATTTGTGCAGTTCACTAAAATCAAGCAACATTACCGTACAAGTAGCACAACATATGAAAGCACACTGCAGAATCATGTGAAAGAAGTCTAGTACTGACCTCTGATGACGCGGAATTCAAACAACTCACAAGAAGAAGATCTGAACCAAATTTGCCAACACAGATAGGAAGTAAGATCTCCTCTTGTGCAGTTCCACTAAGATCAAGCAATAAACCAATGTTGTCGGTGTGACATTTTGGTTGAACTGCACAAAACACTCTTAAAACAAAAGTGTTTTGTGCAATGCAACAAAAGGTCACAATGGCAACGAGGTGAAGTAGATAACCCTGTTTACACAGAGGTGCAAAGGAAACAACTAGTGGTCAATAATGATGGATGACACAGAAGCCAATAAAAAGAAGCATCTACCTTACCTAAATGGGAAATAAAGCAAGACAGTAGCATTTCTCAAACGGTGGCATTGTTTAATATTAACAGAGAGATTATATTAACAATGAAATTCGTTAAACATGTAATTTGCTTTTAACTGTGGCATTGCATCAATTTTCCAGCGGCATTATTAGAGGGTGCTTGTTTACAGGGACATTTTGGTGGAGGGACTAAAAAAACTCCGTGTCAGTCCCATCTAAACCAAACAGGAGGGACTTTTAGGGACTAAAAGTGGGCATTTGGGACTAAAGAAATAAGACCCCGAGGGAGAGTCTTTTTGGGACTTTTTCCAACAGTTGCCCCTGTCACGCATCGCACCTTGTCTCTATTAGTTCATTACTAGGGGTAACATGGTCTTTTAGCATGTCATTTAATGACCTCTAGTCCATGTTTAGTCCCTGGAACCAAGCAGGTAGGGACTAGGGAGTTTTTAACCAAACATGGCCTTAGATTAACAATAGCTAAAGAGTTGCACGGGACAGTGGACGCACCAGCACCATGTGCATCTACCGATGTACTGGGGTGATGCACAGTCTGTTGCAACAAAGAACAAACAACCAAGGAGCATATTTGTGTTGGTCCCAGTTTTGTTATCTTTAGACACTTTTCCCTATGTGAGCGCAGCAAATCTAGTCCTGCTCAAACTCTACAACCTTGTCCCCCAAAACAAAAGATCAGTTCGTGACAGATGTGCATACTGTGTTTGTCATTGTTTTCCTTTTCGACCAACGTAGGTGCTGGATAGCCAGTCTATACTAGTACTTTCCCCACTTCCTTTCCTATGTGAACCACGTCCAAGATTTATGCTATACAACTTTCCCCACTACTTTCCCCCATTCCTGTCCTCTTTGAACCACGTCTTAGATTCATGCGATACAACTTTCCCCACTACTTTCCCCCTTCCTTTCATTTTTGAACCACGTCCTAGATTCATGCTATACAACTTTCCCACTACTTTCCCCCATTCCTTTCCTCTTTGAACCACGTCCTAGATTCATGGTATACAACTTTCCCCACTACTTTCTTGTTTGATCCAACACCTAGATTTGAGTGCAGAAGCGGAAAAAGCCCACATGCAGCTAGAGCAATGCATGTGGAATAAGTAAATTATACCTTAAGGTTCTTGGGGTGTGGTTCAGTGGGCGACTGGAGGCCGTTCGACCCACACTATGTACGGTGGTGAAGAAGAAGGGGTCAGAGGCCCTCCCGCGCCGCCGCTGGGTGAAAGTGAACAGCTGCACCGGTAGTGGATTCCCTCCTCCCTCGTCGACGGCACAGCGTTAAGCCTCCTTCCCTTCCCGATGGATGGATCCTGCCGGCTCTTTGACCAGTAGTGAGGGGAGAGAGAGAGGCCAACGAAGTCTTGTTTAGATCTGGAGAGGGTGAGAGAGTGTGAAGAGAGCAACTACAAGCAGACCAGCAGTGAGGGGACAGAGAGAGGCCAACGAAGTCTTGTTTAGATCTGGAGAGGGTGAGAGAGTGTGAAGAGAGCAACTACAAGCGCTGAGGCTCCAGCATGTATATATATACTGGAGAGAGTGTGAAGAGTGCAAACCCTAGAAAACAAGCGCCGAGGCTGCAGCTTATACGTGATGAGGTGATTATACGGTCACTATGAGATTGTATAGCTCCGTATCCATCCATTTTGACCAGTAGTACATTACCTCTCTCCACGTAGTACATTGGGTCCCACCAGTCAGAGGGTGAAACAAACAAATTAATAAGAAAAATTAAAAGCGCCAGTGGTGTATCTTACCTCACACATCTCGCTACTACTCGGGAACACTGTCCAATTGATGCCTCTATTCACTCTCGTACTATTTTAAGTGAATCCTTATTATTACATGCACACAATTTTGGGCACTTGTATTCGACCTAAGTCAGTGTGCCACCGTATCTCGTATGACTCCCTCCATCTAGGTGTAATAAGTCACGTTAGAAGGTGCAGCGGGACCAAGGTGCAAGCAGATTGGAGGAGAAGAAGAAACTTGACCGGTCATTCCTCCAATCAAAGCCCCGATTTCTGTCTCTAAACGCAACAATTAATTCAAACAACTAAGAGATGTTGTTTTAGCTACCATGCAGGTCCACGTATTAACTCGCATGCAAACCGACTTTGATTTCTTGACTGATCAACGCGTAATTGCGCTCCATGCATTGGGTTTCTGAGGGAGATAACAAGGCAGAGTAAGGAGCATTTTTTTACATTGCTTAGGCTGGTCATAGTGGTGAGTAACTTGGACTAGTACAATATGCATATGTTACTAGTCTATGTTACTACTACGTGAAGTTTGCCGTCGAAAGCGAGCCGATCTGGCTCTCCTGAGCTAGCAAGGTTTTTCTAGCCCACCCAAGCTAGCTGGCCCACAAAAGCTAACATATTTTAACAGTTACAAATGCCTAACCTTGCCCGGATATGCTATAAGATGTTCTTGCTAAGGATCCAAATGCTCCCTAAGTAACAACGCTCGCTAGCAATGAGGCCAGGAGGGGATTGAGATGCGAAGTTAGTGGACGACGCCTAAACATTTTGGGGATATCTGATTTCCGTAGGATGACTTAACACCTAGATGGAGGGAGTACTACTCCTTAGTCCAGGTTTGATGGAATATTCATCACCTCTTCTCTTCTTGTACGTACTCCATTTGTATCTCACTTCCTGTGGCTTCGCACTCGCACGATTTTCCTATTCTATGAACCTGTGTGTGTGTGTGTGTGTGCGTGTGCGTGCGTGTGTTCAACAACATGTGTGTGTTAGAGAGAGCAACAGATCGACCTACTCCTACAGAGAGATGGTGTGAAGTGTATGATTTTAGCTGCCAGAGTCGGTGCATCCTCTCATTTTCGGGCGTCCGGTAGGGACAGGCGGACAGCTTCCACGCCCGCTCCTGGCCAGCCTGGCCCACCCAAAGTCCCTCCATCGCCCGCGCGCGCTTCCCGCCTGAAACGGTCAGTGCCGCATTCATGCCCGGGCAGAGCAGATGCGACCACTCACTGGCGCCTGCGTTGAAGGGAGAAGTGGATTCAAGAGTGATGGTTGCTTTGTCCGTCCAACTTACTACTGGGTCTATGTGATTTGACGGCTCATTGGTCATTATTACTAAGGTGGTAGGACTGCTGGATGTCCCACGCTTTCGGCGAAAGGAGGTACTACTAGACTACAATTTTCTCCATTCTTACGGCAGAGGAGTGCAAGAGCAGTGAAAACACGCAGGCTCAATGATTACATGGCCCACCTCACACTATCTCCATATTTCCTGGACACTGTGCGACACCTAACTCTTTACATCGTACTCCCTCCATTCCTAAATATAAGTATTTGTAGAGATTCCACTAGGTGGACTACATACAGAACAAAATGAATGAATCTACACTTAAAATGCATCTATATACATCCGTATGTGGTTCATGGTGAAATCTCTACAAAGACTTATATTTAGGAACGAAGGAAGTACTTGTATAGTACGTACTGTAATTTATCAGCGAGATAGTACAATGCTATGAAGCTTCCAGCTTCTGTTACATGTATCTTGCGTCCAAGGTTGCCCGTTACAACATTTCATCAAATACAAAGGAGACTAACATGCATGCTATTGCATCTCAAAGATTAACAGATCATAGCAAATATGTACTCCCTCCGTTCCAAAATAAGTGTCTCAACTTTATGCTACATACGGAGCAAAATGAGTGAATCTACACACTAAAATACGTCTATATACATCAGTGTTTGGAGTATGTACTAGTAGTTCATATTGAAATCTATTAAAGGACATATATATTCCAAACAATATGGTAATATCTCTAACCAAGGTAGTAGGGACGAGGAGTAAATGGAGGGTGTAGCAAAATTTTCTCCTCGTCCCGCGAGCACCACTGCGCGCGTGGGCGAGGGAGCGGGCGTAAGGCGTACAATACTACTACTACTCATGCAATCCCTAGACATTGAAACAGAGATAGCTAAAGAAAAAATTGATCCATGCAGTCCCTAGCTCTTGAACCGTAAACCATAACCAGGCTTTAATTTTCTGGCAATGTCGGCGCTTCCTAAGAAATGAAGTTTGCAACCCTTTGACCATCGGATCATTTTGTGCAGTTTCACCAAAATCGAGATGAGCATCCCTGTGGCAAACAAATTGAAGAAGCGTGATTAGAATAAGATTACTGGGACTAGTTGATGAGACATAAACTCATCACAAATACAGTACGTAGAAGCCAGTAGAGGTATGTGCGGGGCAAAGAAGTAGAGAAATATCCACATGGAGTGATGTGGGCAGTTGGAGCAGTGGTGCAAGCCAGCTGTAAAGGGCGTTGTACATGAGGGATGTCGGGACATAGCTCAACCTAGAGGAGGGCGGCGGGAGGAGGCAACTACCCACATCGCGGCAGTGAACAATGGACGAAGGCAACCTCACCGGCTTTGTGAGAGAGAATGGCGGGGACCCCTGATCGAGACGTGCCGACAGTGCGTTTTCACCGTCGGCGACGGCGACCGCATCTACACTGAGCATCCACCCCTTCCCTCGGAGGACGTGATCCGTCGAGATGTTAGAGATGTGGCCACAGTTGTTTTGTGCGAGAGAGTGTGAAAACTAAAGAGAGCAACCCCAGCAAGCAACCGTATAGGCTCGTCCTGCCTATGTATATACTGGAGCGGTTTCCTTTTCTCTCCATATGAACTAAGGGAGTCCTGGATTAGGGGGTGTCCAGGTAGCCAGACTATACCTTTAGCCGGACTCCAGGACTATGAAGATACAAGATTGAAGACTTCGTCCCATGTCCGGATGGGACTTTCCTTGGCATGGAAGGCAAGCTTGGCGATGCGGACATTTAGATCTCCTACTATTGTAACCGACTTTGTGTAACCCTAACCCTCTCCGGTGTCTATATAAACCGGAGGGTTTTAGTCCGTAGGACAACTTCATCATACAACAATCATACCATAGGCTAGCTTCTAGGGTTTAGCCTCCTTGATCTCGTGGTAGATCTACTCTTGTACTACCCATATCATCAATATTAATCAAGGAGGACGTAGGGTTTTACCTCCATCAAGAGGGCCCGAACCTGGGTAAAACATCGTGTTCCTTGCCTCCTGTTACCATCCGGCCTAGACGCACAGTTCGGGACCCCCTACCCGAGATCCGCCGGTTTTGACACCGACATTGGTGCTTTCATTGAGAGTTCCTCTATGCCGTCACAATCAGGAAGGATGCCTCTTCCCGTCTTTAAAGACGGCGCCGTTATAAGGGAGCCTTGGCTGTCGGCCAAACTCTCCGGCTAGGCGGTTTTCTCATGACCGCCTGTTCGGCCGTTGCGCCGACGGTGACCTCTCGGGTCACCAAAAGCAATCTTCACGCCAGCTCGGAACTCGTCGAGCAGTTAGATCCAATGGAGCTCTCTTCCGTAAACGAGCTCTTGGATCGCATCGACGCCCTGGGGGTCACTACGGATTATGACCAGATTGGGCTTAAACCCGATCTAAGAGAAATTAATTCTCCGCAAGTCACTCATCACGTTGCCATGGTAGAGGCACAGTGCGGTGACTCTTCATCTATCTTAAGGACTAGCTACGTCTGGATTCCCGATCCCTCCAAGCCGGATACCCGCGGAGGGGAGGATGTAACTCAAGACCTGAACTTAGAATCAGGCAACGGGCTAGATTCACCGGACAACATCCAAGAATCCAAACTTCAGAGTTCGGATACTCCTTGGCCTCTGAGTCTTAGATTGGGTGAAGTTCCAGACTTCATTCCACCCACCCACCCGAACATAAGCAATCTATCCCAAATCAGTCAAAAGCCCGAAGAAACAGTACATCATTACTGGGCAAGGTTCCTCCTGGTTATGAACAGGATAAAGGATTGCCGCGAGGAAGACGCAATCTCAATCTTCTGCAATAATTGCACGGACAAGGGAATCCTCAACGCCACAGGTCGTCGTGATCTTACACGCTTCGCTGACTTGGCGTCCATAGTACAAAAGTACTGTGCGATGGAAAGCGCCCGGAAAACGAAACTAAATTTTGGGACAATCCAGCCCTGAATAGAAACCTCGTCCGAAATAAAAGGGTGCATCATCATCAGACACCCGGGTTAAAAACCAAAAAACCAAAACCCTCTATAGGGCATGGAACCGTACTAGAGGGATGGCTTAATGGACCCTGTAAAATTCATAGTACAGAGGACGCCACACCAACTCATAGCCTTAGAGCATGTTGGATACTCCGGCAGGTGGCCAAAAGGGGCGAAGATCTCCTAATTCCGGAGGCCGCAGAAAGCCACCTCAGGGACTCCAGTACTGTCTTAACAGTCTTCGAGACTTTCGCATCAAATAATATGCGAAAAAGAACACTCCGCAGCCTCGCCGAAGTCTATCAAGTAGCAACAATAAACCCATGGAGTGACACGGCTATTACTTTTAATGCTAGTGATGAACCTAAATTCCGAACAGCTCGAGCACCAGCCGCATTGGTACTCAGTCCTATAATGGACGGCTTTCGCCTCACCAAGGTACTCATGGACGGAGGCAGCGGATTGAACCTCATTTATGAGGAAACCCTTCAAAAAATGGAAATAGACTGGAACCACATTGAGCGAAGCAGCACAACCTTTAGAGGAATAATCCCCAGTCGGGAAGCGCACTATGCAGGAAAAATCACACTAGATGTGGTGTTCAGCACGCCAGATAATTATAGGTCCGAAGAGGTCACATTCCAAGTGGCCCCATTCAGTAGCGGATACCACGCTCTGCTGGGGTGGGAAGCGTTTACAATCTTCCAAGCAATACCCCATTACGGGTACATGAAGCTCAAGATGCCCAGGCCGAATGGAATCATCACTCTCGCTAGTGATCCGGACATAGCACTCCGCGCCGAAAACAAGACAGCCGAATTGGCCCTTGAGGCACTGTCCAAAGCCCTAGCAGCTGAGGAACTGACTACGCTGCACTCCACGGTAAACAGGGACAATGTGATACTCGACAGAAGATCCAAGTCCACCTCTTTTAAACCAGCGGATGAAATAGTCAAATTCCAGGTCCATCCAACGGACCCCAATAAAACAGCTTCCATCGGGGCACGATTAAACCCCGATGTAGACGCTGCACTGCGAGAATTCCTACGGGAGAACTAGGACATTTTTGCCTGGCACCCTTCAGACATGCCAGGAATCCCACGCAGGCTGGCCGAACACAGCTTAAATATCCTAAAAGGATTCAAACCTGTCAAACAAGCCCTTCGGCGTTTCTCTGAGCCCAAGAGATAGGCAATGGGAGAGGAGCTAGCCAAACTATTGGAGGCCGAATTCATCAAAGATATAGAACATCCGGACTGGCTAGCAAACTTGATGATGGTACCAAAGAAGGACAAATCCTGGCGCCTGTGCGTTGACTTCAAAGACCTTAACAAGGCTTGCCCAAAGGATCCCTTCCCCCTCCCCCGCATCGATCAAATTATCGACGCCACTGCAGGACAGGATTCGTTGTGCTTCCTCGACGCATACTCCGGTTACCATCAAATCAAGATGGCCGAGTCAGACCAAGCCGCAACAGCATTCATCACCCCATACGGCCCATTCTGCTTCAACACAATGCCTTTCGGGCTCAAAAACGCCGGCGCAACATATCAGCGCATGATTCAGACATGTTTGGCAAACCAGATCGGCAAAACAGTAGAGGCATATGTGGATGATGTGGTCGTAAAAACAAGACATGTCGAATCTCTAGTAGACGACTTGAGGCTTACATTTGACAACCTCCGAGCATATGACATCAAGCTAAATCCGGAAAAATGCGTTTTCGGCGTTCCAGCCGGAAAGCTCTTGGGCTTCATTGTATCCGGTAGAGGAATCGAAGCTAATCCATCCAAGATCCGAGCTTTGTCACAATTGGATATCCCAAAGGACCTCAAACAAATACAAAAATTAACCAGATGCGTGGCGGCTCTAAGCCGCTTTATCTCCCGGTTGGGAGAAAAGGCGCTACCCCTCTATCGCCTCCTTCGGTGCACCGAACACTTCGAGTGGACGGATGCCGCCATGGCCGGACTCGAGGAAATAAAAGCCATATTGGCAACAAACCCCGTCCTGGCCGCGCCAAACATCGGCGAACCAATGCTATTGTACATTGCAGCAACCCATCAAGTTGTCAGCGCAGTACTCGTCGTGGAACGGGAAACGGACGGACACAAATTCCCCCTCCAAAAGCTGGTTTACTATGTGTCCACTGTCCTCACCCCATGCAAATCACGATACCCACATTATCAAAAGATTGCATATGCGGTATTCATGGCATCCCGGAAGCTACGACACTACTTTCAAGAGTGTTCAATCATAGTAGCATCGGAAGTACCACTCAACGATATTATAAACAACCGTGACGCAATGGGCTGGATTGCAAAATCGGCCATCGAGCTCCTCTCGTTCGACATAACTTATAGGCCACGGCGAGCTATCAAATCGCAAGTTTTGGCCGACTTCGTCGCAGAATGGGCGGAGGCCGAACTCCCTAAAGAGTATGACACATATTCAAACTGGATCATGCACTTCGACGGTTCCAAAATGTTGGCCAGACTTGGGGCCAGCGTCGTTTTGACGTCCCCCACAGGAGACACAGTTCAATATGTACTCCAGATTATGTACACGGACTCCAACAATGCAGCCGAATACGAGGCCCTTTTACATGGTCTCCGGATGGCAGTATCCATGGGCATTCAACGCCTAGAGGTGCATGGGGATTCGAACCTCGCGATATCCCAAATAAATGGAGACTTTGATGCCAAGGATCCAAAAATGGCAGCTTACCGCAACGCCATCTTCAAAATGTCAGCTCGGTTTGAGGGGCTCGAATTTCACCATATAGCCCGAGAAAACAATTAGGCGCAGACGTCCTGGCACGCATCAGCGCAAAACGCGATGCGGTCCCCCCAACATCTTCCTGGAAAGGTTGTTCAAGCCATCCATAGTATGGGAAGGGGAACATGGCAATATTAGCCCGGACCCAACCGCACTGTCCGACGCCGAACAATCTGACATAATCGGAGGCTCTGCCAATGAAATCACAACCTCAGCCCACGTACTAATGGCCGTTATCGCCCCGTGGACAGAACCATTCCTAGCCTACCTTACTAGGCAGGAACTCCCAAAGGACCAAAACAAGGCACGCTGTATAGTGCGGCGATCTAAAGCCTAAAAGTCCATGAGGGAGAAACTTATAAGAAAAGCAATACCGGAGTCCTTCAAAGGTGCATCTCCGAAGAGGAAGGGCGGAACCTGCTGGCTGAAATTCATGCCGGACTCGGTGGCCATCACGCCACAGCCCGGTCCCTTGTAAGCAGGGCTTTTCGTACAGGCTTTTATTGGCCGACGGCCCGGGCGGACGCTCAGGACTTGGTCCAACGATGCGCCGGTTGCCAGCTTTTTGCAAACCGAAGCCATATGCCACCCACCGCCCTCCAAACTATCCCCATCACTTGGCCTTTCGCGGTCTGGGGGCTTGACATGGTGGGACCCCTTAAAGGCGGAACCCAAAAGAAAAAATACTTACTGGTCATGGTGGATAAGTTCACCAAATGGATAGAAGCCAAGCCTATTAAGACGGCCGGATCCGGACCTGTGATAGACTTTATATCCGGGGTCGTACACCGTTATGGCGTCCCCCACAGCATCATCACTGATAACGGCACGTACTTTACGGCCGACGAGGTAAAACTCTGGTGCAAAAACATGGGCATCAAGCTTGATTATGCTTCCGTCTATCACCCACAAACTATCGGTCAGGTCGAACGTGCAAATGGTCTCATCATGAGCAGCATCAAACCCAGATTAGTGCGGTCCCTCAAGGAATCTAACACGCACTGGGTAGAGGAGCTCAACTCCGTACTCTGGGGGCTATGGACCACGCCGAATTGCACCACCGGATACACACCATTTTTATGGTGTACAGCGCAGAGGTAGTCTTGCCCTGCGACATAATTCATGACTCACCTTGAGTGCGCATGTACGAAGAAAGGGAAGCCGAGCTTGATCGACAGGACAGTTTGGACGCCTTAGAGGAGGAGCGCGACGTGGCAAAAGCCCGTTCCGCATTCTATCAACAGCAGGCTCGAAGATATCAAAGCAGAGAAGTGCGGGCCAAAAACTACAACGTTAGAGAATTAGTTCTACGCCTGCCGGACAAGAAAAAGGACAAGCTGAAGCCCAAGTGGGAAGGTCCCTTCATAATCGACCAAGTCCTGACTGGTGGAGCATACCGCCTGCGAGATCCGTCGGATAACCGACTCGAGCCGAACCCATGGAACGCAGCCCGTCTCCGAAGATTCTACGCCTAGCGCCGGACTCTGTGTTTGTCTCCTTCCTCTGTCCATTTTTTACATTTTCTGTCTTACATTTCTCTCCTTCCCCCCTTTTCTTTTATAACCCTGAAAGGCTACTCAAGTGACGTGCTACTCACACTCATTAAACCTGGGGGCTTCTTTAACAGAAGCTTATTTATATGGGCTTCATGCCCACCACATGTGTTAAACTTCCGCATGTACCTTTTCTTCACCATTATATGCATCGATATGACTTAAGTTTTGGCCAAGCTGGGTTGCCTGGCTCCTGTGCTTACCCCTACGTTCCCGATTGTTTGGCTAGGTGGTAAAGGGAGCACCTCTGCGATTGTTACTGCCGGATTAGCCGAATGTGTACCTCAGACTGGGTGAAGCCGAAAGCTAGCGTTCTTAAGGGAATATTTGGTCGGTGAACTAAAAGATGACCTTCCATAGTTATTTATATATATGCCCCCAGATGATTTTCCTGCGTTTGCAGTCCGGACATGCACTTTAGGGCATGCCTCCCAGAGAAAGGAACCCCTAACGGAACTATTCTCTCTGGAAGATGTTTCTTACTAACCATGTAATATAACATAACTAGTTGGGCACTTGTCTGATAAAGCACTAATGACCCCTACGCCTGGTCTCCATGCATACCCCGGTTCTTACATAACCGGTAGGGTATTCGGACTCACTCCAGACCGTCAGGTCCTGAGGTTCAAGCAAAAAGGTCGGCACCGACAAACGATCTACAATCCGGCTAGAAGGCATTACACCTGTCAATTAAAAATTACATAGTCACTCTGACTAATTGTATTCCTCTTCAATACCATCTAACAGGCTGTCTAACTTACAGTCCTGCTGGGAATACTTGGCGGCCAATTCTACTTGGCCATACACTAAGCTTACAGGGATCTCCTTCCCGTCAGGCCCCACAGGTCCGACCTCGGCCATATGGTTTGGGTCAGACTTCGTGTACCGCGTCTTCACCATGGCCCAGGCCTCCCTAGCGCCTTGTCGGCAGGCCGATATCTTCCACAACCGGAAGCGCCGCCGAGCTCCCTTAAGCTTCTCCGAAAGCACTCCAAGGCCCTCGGGCATGGAGTGGGAAGGCCATAAGACTTGGGCAACGCCTCGCATTGCCTGCCGAACTCGCTCATGCAGTTGCGAGAGCTCGGGAAGAAGGTCACCCGTAGAACCAGGCATCTCCTCTGCAGGACGACCCGTTAGCATACCTACAAACATTACTCTGTTAGTCGACTTCCTCGCCGAACTCTTTTCTTTCAAAGATTCGCTTAACCACTTACTAAATATGCCACGTCGAAGCCGCTGATTCTCCTTAGTGGAGTCCGACAGCTGGCAACGAACATCTTAAGTTCAACGTCCAGCTTGGTGTTGGCATCCTGAAGATCATTCTTCTCCCGCCTCACCCTTGTCAGCATACCCTCACCGGCCTTTAGCCGGCGTAAGAGTTGTTGCCTCTCCGGATCCAGTCCGGCGCCATCTGCAATATGATTTGCCAGATTTACACCCACGCCGCACTTCGCAAGATACTAATCTTTTGAAGTGTATCTTACCAGAGGGGGTCTCTTTGGGCTCCCCTAGTGCGGCTAGTGCGGCCTTCAGTTGGGCTTTGCACTCTTCCAGCACCTGGGATAGTACGGTATTCTTCTCTATGAGAACCTGCATCACAAATGATCCTTAAATCAGTTACTCTAACTGTTTCAAGTCTCGGGGGCTACTGGTATATATATATATATTTACCAAAAAAATTCTTACCTATATGTCTTTTACATATTGCTCCGTGGCTCTGGCTAAACCATTTTGAGTGGCACGGAGGTACGCATCTCCCGAATTGAAGGCATCTAATGCCTCTTGGAAGAAACAAGCATCGTGAAGAACTGTCCGGCGACGCCTATGGTTCATGGCACTCTCCACCTCGGAATTGGTGGCAGACAGCCTGTCCGCATCCTCTGTCGGAGGAGCGTCCGGTGCACACCTTGTGTTCGTTTCCGCTTCCGGGCCAGGCATTGGAGCCTGGCTAGTGGAGGCGCGATTGGCAACCTCCCCAGATGTAGTCGGGCGAGGTCTCTTCATCCTGAAGATAGCACGAACGTTAATATGCCCTGAAGGAATAACACCAGGGAAAAAGAGGGTGCGCTATACCTTTGCGCCGGTGTCTCAGTCTGGACTACATTCCTTTTTACCCCACGGGGCCCTGCGGCCCCTCGTTGGCTAGCCGCCGCAGGTTCGGCCTCCCGCCTCGGAAACCTCCCCTGCAAAACACGGTCGTTGTCAGGAAAACTGAAATGCGTGAGAATGGATTCCTTCTCAAGGGGATAGACTCCGCTCTCTGTTACCTGGGAGACCGGAATTAACCCTGGGTAATCAGCCGTAATGGCCACCAAGGTATTTTCCTTGCTTAGCTGATGAAACACCCCGTCGATCAGCTCCACCGATATGTCCGGATCCTCTTCGGAGTCCGGATCGAGGGACCGTTCTGGATCCTCGGGCTGTGGGGGATGGCTGTTTATATCATTTACTTCCTGACGCAGTTCATGCATTGAAGTCATTAGACTACATATTTAATCATGGGAATATAAAACGGATGGGCAAGCACAATTGTCCACTTACCCAACTCGGAGGGTTGTACATAGTAAATCCGCCCTGCGGG
This sequence comes from Triticum dicoccoides, assembly GCF_002162155.2. NCBI lineage: Eukaryota > Viridiplantae > Streptophyta > Magnoliopsida > Poales > Poaceae > Triticum > Triticum dicoccoides. The sequence continues at coordinate 649,014,333 of NC_041384.1, read as the reverse complement.
TTGACGTGGAGGAATTCCTCCTCTTCTCCCTTGTACAAAGAGGATAAGATCTTTACTAGAGCGGCGGCTGAGGCTGGCCCCTTACGACCATAACGGGTGGCGTCATCCTCCCCATTAAAATCCCACATGGGGTGGCCTCTATATTGAAGCGGCTGCACCCCCCGCATAATGCATGCGGCCATGACTCGAATCATGGTTAGTCTGGAATGAGCCAATAGTCTTATCCGGCCCATTAGTTGAAGGACGTCCCTGTCTCCTTCTTTCTGAGAGCTCCACAGACGCCAGCTTAGGCGTTTCTTTAAGGGAGTACTGTTGAATTTGGGGAGACCGACCTAGATAGGATCCAGCAGCGGGACATCATCTATATAAAACCATTCTGAAGACCAGTCCTTGGACGCCTTCTTTGGGGTTCCGGATAGATATCCGGTCCCGGCGATACGCCACACTTCGGCTCCGCCACTTGATATATAGACCCCTCTTGAGAGCGGGGCACCAGGCAGAATAACCTCTTCCACAGCGTGAAATGAGCCTCAGCACCCAAGAATAGCTCGCAAAGGGCGACGAAGCCCGCGATATGCAATATAGAGCCGGGCGTGAGATTGTGCAGCTGGAGGCCTTAGAACTCCAGAAGCCCACGGAGAAATGGATGAATTGGAAATCCAAGTCCTCTTATTAGATAAGGGACGAGGCACACCCGCTCTCCTTTGGAGGGATTGGGGGTGCTCTCCGCTTGCTCTCCGCCATTATAGGTGGCGAGTCCGGCTAGGACCGGGACCATATAGGCCTGAGGGAGAAATCCCTTGGCCTGAAGCGACACTAGCTCGCTATGCGGGATGGAGCACCTCTCCCAGTCTCCAGGTTTAGGACTGGAAGGGCGAGAGGAGGAGCTGCGACGGCTGGCCATGTTGGAATGGACCTTTGCTGGAGGCGCTCTGATGATTACTCGCGGAGAGGAGAAGGTGTGGTTTGGATCTGAATCCCCATCCCATTAAACAGTCGGCTCGTTTATGCGTCTAGGGGTGTGAATGTAAAAACACCCCAACTTTTCACATTCGTTTGACACGTGGAAGACGGCCATTATTGGGCGTGGAAGCCAAGGTGCGCTACATTATGAAAATCGGACATTATTTAGCAGGTACACGGAATTTGGAGAAGAACCCGCCTTGCAATGCCGAAGACAATCTGCGCGCCGGACTCGTCGTCATTGAAGCCTGGTTCGGGGGCTACTGAGGGAGTCCTAGATTAGGGGGTCTCCGGGTAGCCGGACTATACCTTCAGCCGGACTCTAGGACTATGAAGATACAAGATTGAAGACTTCGTCCCGTGTCCGGATGGGACTTTCCTTGGCGTGGAAGGCAAGCTTGGTGATGCGGATATTTAGATCTCCTACTATTGTAACCGACTTTGTGTAACCCTAACCCTCTCCGGTGTCCATATAAACCGGAGGGTTTTAGTCCGTAGGACAACTTCATCATACAACAATCATACCATAGGCTAGCTTCTAGGGTTTAGCCTCCTTGATCTTGTGGTAGATCTACTCTTGTACTACCCATATCATCAATATTAATCAAGCAGGACGTAGGGTTTTACCTCCATCAAGAGGTCCCGAACCTGGGTAAAACATCGTGTTCCTTGCCTCCTGTTACCATCCGGCCTAGACGCACAGTTCGGGACCCCCTACCCGAGATCCGCCGGTTTTGACACCGACATTGGTGCTTTCATTGAGAGTTCCTTTGTGCCGTCGCAATCAGGAAGGATGCTTCTTCCCGTCTTTAAAGATGGCGCCATTACTAAGGGAGCCTTGGCTGTCGGCCAAACTCTCCGGCTAGGCGGTTTTCTCATGACCGCCTGTTCGGCCGTTGCGCCGACGGTGACCTCTCGGGTCATCAAAAGCAATCTTCACGTCAGCTCGGAACTCGTCGAGCAGTTAGATCCAATGGAGCTATCTTCCGTAAATGAGCTCTTGGATCGCATCGCCGCCTTGGGGGTCACTACGGATTATAACCAGATTGGGCTTAAACCCAATCTAAGAGAAATTAATTCTCCCCAAGTCACCCATCATGTTGCCGTGGTAGAGGCACAGTGCGGCGACTCTTCATCTATCTTAAGGACTAGCTATATCCGGATTCCTGATCCCTCCAAGCCGGATACCCGCGAAGGGGAGGATGTAACTCAAGACCTGAACTTAGAATCAGGCAACGGGCTAGATTCACTGGACAACATCCAAGAATCCAAACTTCAGAGTTCAGAAACTCCTTGGCCTCTGAGTCTTAGATTGGGTGAAGTTCCGGACTTCATTCCGCCCACCCACCCGAACATAAGCGATCTATCCCAAATCAGGCAAAAGCCTGAAGAAACAGTACATCATTACTGGGCAAGGTTCCTCCTGGTTATGAACAGGATAAAGGACTGCCGCGAGCTAGAGGCAATCTCAATCTTCTGCAATAATTGCACGGACAAGGGAATCCTCAACGCCACAGGTCATCGTGATCTTACATGCTTCGCTGACTTGGTGTCCATAGTACAAAAGTACTGTGCGATGGAAAGCGCCCGGAAAACCAAAACTAAATTTTGGGACAATCCGGCCCTGAATAGAAACCTCGTCCGAAATAAAAGGGTGCATCATCATCAGACACCCGGGTTAAAAACCAAAAAACCAAAACCCTCTACAGGGCATGGAACCGTACTGGAGGGATGGCTTAATGGACCCTGTAAAATTCATAGTACAGAGGACGCCACACCAACTCATAGCCTTAGAGCATGTTGGATACTCCGGCAGGTGGCCAAAAGGGGCGAAGATCTCCTAATTCCGGAGGCCGTAGAAAGCCACCTCAGGGACTCCAGTACTGTCTTAACAGTCTTCGAGACTTTCGCATCAAATAATATGCGAAAAAGAACACTCCGCAGCCTCACCGAAGTCTATCAAGTAGCAACAATAAACCCATGGAGTGACACGGCTATTACTTTTAATGCCAGTGATGAACCTAAATTCCAACAGCTCGAGCACCAGCCGCATTGGTACTCAGTCCTATAGTGGACGGCTTTCGCCTCACCAAGGGACTCATGGACGGAGGAAGCGGATTGAACCTCATTTATGAGGAACCCTTCAAAAAATGGAAATAGACTGGAACCGCATTGAGCGAAGCAGCACAACCTTTAGAGGAATAATCCCCAGTCGGGAAGCGCGCTGTGCAGGAAAAATCACACTAGATGTGGTGTTCGGCACGCCGGATAATTATAGGTCCGAAGAGGTCACATTCCAAGTGGCCCCATTCAGTAGCGGATACCACGCTCTGCTGGGGCGGGAAGCGTTTACAACCTTCCAAGCAATAGCCCATTACAGGTACATGAAGCTCAAGATGCCTGGGCTGAACGGAATCATCACTGTCGCTAGTGATCTGGACATAGCACTCTGCGCTGAAAACAAGATAGCCGCATTGGCCCTTGAGGCACTGTCCGAAGCCCTAGCAGCTAAGGAACTGACTACGATGCGCTCCACGGTAAACAGGGATGATGTGATACTCGACAGAAGATCCAAGTCCACCTCTTTTAAACCAGCGGATGAAATAGTCAAATTCCAGGTCCATCCAACGGACCCCAATAAAACAGCTTCCATCGGGGCACGATTAAACCCCGATGTAGATGCCGCACTGCGAGAATTCCTACTGGAGAACTGGGACATTTTTGCCTGGCACCCTTCAGATATGCCAGGAATCCCACGCAGGCTGGCCGAACATAGCTTAAATATCCTAAAAGGATTCAAACCTGTCAAACAAGCCCTTCGGCGTTTCTCTGAGCCCAAGAGACAGGCAATGGGAGAGGAGCTAGCCAACCTGTTGGAGGCCGGATTCATCAGAGATATAAAACATCCGGACTGGCTAGCAAACTTGGTGATCGTACCAAAGAAGGACAAATCCTGGCGCCTGTGCATTGACTTCAAAGACCTTAACAAGGCTTGCCCAAAGGATCCCTTCCCCCTCCCCCGCATCGATGAAATTATCGACGCCACTGCAGGACACGATTCGTTGTGCTTCCTCGACGCATACTCCGGTTACCATCAAATCAAGATGGCCGAGTCAGACCAAGCCGCAACAGCATTCATCACCCCATACGGCCCATTCCGCTTCAACACAATGCCTTTCGGCTCAAAAACACCGGCGCAACATATCAGCGCATGATTCAGACATGTCTGGCAAACTAGATCGGCAAAACAGTAGAGGCATACGTGGATGATGTGGTCGTAAAAACAAGACATGTCGAATCTCTAGTAGACGACTTGAGGCTTACATTTGACAACCTCCGAGCATATGACATCAAGCTAAATCCGGAAAAATGCATTTTCGGCGTTCCAGCCGGAAAGCTCTTGGGCTTCATTGTATCCGGTAGAGGAATCGAAGCTAATCCATCCAAGATCCGAGCCTTGTCACAATTGGATATCCCAAAGGACCTCAAACAAATACAAAAATTAACCGGATGCGTGGCGGCTCTAAGCCGCTTTATCTCCCGGTTGGGAGAAAAGGCGCTACCCCTCTATCGCCTCCTTCAGCGCACCGAACACTTCGAGTGGACGGATGCCGCCACAGACGGACTCGAGGAAATAAAAGCCATATTGGCAACAAACCCCGTCCTGGCCGCGCCAAACATCGGCGAACCAATGCTATTGTACATTGCAGCAACCCATCAAGTTGTCAGCGCAGTACTCGTCGTCGAACGGGAAACAGAAGGACACAAATTCCCCCTCCAAAAGTCGGTTTACTATGTGTCCAATGTCCTCACCCCATGCAAATCACGGTACCCACATTATCAAAAGATTGCATATGTGGTATTCATGGCATCCCGGAAGCTACGACACTACTTTCAAGAGTGTTCAATCACAGTAGCATCGAAAGTACCACTCAACGATATTATAAACAACCGTGACGCAACGGGCCAGATTGCAAAATGGGCCATCGAGCTCCTCCTGTTCGACATAACTTATAGGCCATGGCGAGCTATCAAGTCGCAAGTTTTGGCCGACTTCGTCGCAGAATGGACGGAGGCCGAACTCCCTAAAGAGTACAGCACATATTCAAACTGGATCATGCACTTCGACGGTTCCAAAATGTTGGCTGGACTTGGGGCCGGCGTCGTTTTGACATCCCCCACAGGAGACACAGTTCAATATGTACTCCAGATTATGTACACGGACTCCAACAATGCAGCTGAATACGAGGCCCTTTTACATGGTCTCCGGATGGCGGTATCCATGGGCATTCAATGCCTAGAGGTGCACGGGGATTCGAACCTCGCGATATCCCAAAAAAATGGAGACTTTGATGCCAAGGATCCAAAAATGATAGCTTACCGCAACGCCGTCCTCAAAATGTCAGCTCGGTCTGAGGGACTCGAATTTCACCATATAGCCCGAGAAAACAATCAGGCGGCAGATGTCCTGGCACGCATCAGCGCAAAATGCGATGCGGTCCCCCCCAACATCTTCCTGGAAAGGCTGTTCAAGCCATCCATAGTATGGGAAGGGGAACATGGCAATATTAGCCCGGACCCAACCGCACTGTCCGGCGCCGAACAATCTGACATAATCAGAGGCTCTGCCAATGAAATCACAACCTCAGCCCACGTACTAATGGCCGTTATCGCCCCGTGGACAGAACCATTCCTAGCCTACCTTACTAGGCAGGAACTCCCAGAGGACCAAAACGAGGCACACTGTATAGTGCGGCGATCTAAAGCCTATAAAGTCCATGAGGGAGAACTTTATAAGAAAAGCACTACCGGAGTCCTTCAAAGGTGCATCTCCGAAGAGGAAGGGCGGAACCTGCTGGCTGAAATTCATGCCGGACTCGGTGGACATCACGCTGCAGCCTGGTCCCTTCTAAGCAAGGCTTTCCGTACAGGCTTTTATTGGCTGACGGCCCGAGCGGACGCTCAGGACTTGGTCCAACGATGCGCCAGTTGCCAGCTTTTTGCAAACCAAAGCCATATGCCACCCACCGCCCTCCAAACTATCCCCATCACTTGGCCTTTCGCGGTCTGGGGGCTTGACATGGTGGGACCCCTTAAAGGTGGAACCAACAAGAAAAAATACTTACTGGTCATGGTGGATAAGTTCACCAAATGGATAGAAGCCAAGCCTGTTAAGACGGCAGAATCTGGACCTGTGATAGACTTTATATCCGGGGTCGTACACCATTATGGCGTCCCCCACAACATCATCACCGATAACGGCACGAACTTTACGGCCGATGAGGTAAAACTCTGGTGCAAAAACATGGGCATCAAGCTCGATTATGCTTCCATCTATCATCCACAAACTAACGGTCAGGTCGAACGTGCAAATGGTCTCATCATGAGCGGCATCAAACCCAGATTAGTGCGGTCCCTCAAGGAATCTAACACGCACTGGGTAGATGAGCTCGACTTCGTACTCTGGGGGCTGCGGACTACGCCGAATCGCACCACCGGATACACACCATTTTTTATGGTGTACGGCGCAGAGGCAGTCTTGCCCTGCGACATAATTCATGACTCACCTCGAGTGCGCATGTACGAAGAAAGGGAAGCCGAGCTCGATCGGCAGGACAGTTTGGATGCCTTAGAGGAGGAGCGCGACATGGCAAAAGCCCGTTCCGCATTCTATCAACAGCAGGCTCGAAGATATCAAAGCAGAGAAGTGTGGGCCAAAAACTACAACATTGGCGAATTAGTTCTACGCCTGCCGGACAAGAAAAAGGACAAGCTGAAGCCCAAGTGGGAAGGACCCTTCATAATCGACCAAGTCCTGACTGGTGGAGCATACCGCCTGCGAGATGCGTCGGAAAACCGACTCGAGCCGAACCCATGGAACGCAGCCCGTCTCTGAAGATTCTATGCCTAGCGCTGGACTCTGTGTTTGTCTCCTTCCTCTTTCCATTTTTTATATTTTCTGTCTTACATTTCTCTCCTTCCCCCCTTTTCTTTTATAGCCCTTAAAGGCTCCTCAAGTGACGTGCTACTCGCACTCATTAAACCTGGGGGCTTCTTTAACAGAAGCTTATTTATACGGGCTTCATGCACACCATATGTGTCAAACTTCCGCATGTACCTTTTCTTCACCATTATGTGGATCGATATGACTTAAGTTTTGGCCAAGCTGGGTTGCCTGGCTCTTGTGCTTACCCCTACGTTCCCGATTGTTCGGCTAGGTGGTAAAGGGAGCACCTCTGCGATTGTTACTGCCGGATCAGCCGGATGTGTACCTCAGACTGGGTGAAGCCGAAAGCTAGCGTTCTTAAGGGAATATTCGGTCGGTGAACTAAAAGATGACCTTCTTTACTTATTTATATATATGCCCCCAGATGATTTTCCTGCGTTTGCAGTCCGGACATGCACTTTAGGGCATGCCTCCCAGAGAAAGGAACCCCTAATGGAACTATTTTCTCTGGAAGATGTTTCTTACTAACCATGTAATATAACATAACTAGTTGGGCACTTGTCTGATAAAGCACTAATGACCCCTACGCCTGGTCTCCATGCATACCCCGGTTCTTACATAACCGGTAGGGTATTCGGACACACTCCGGACCGTCAGGTCCTGAGGTTGAAGCGAAAAGGTCGGCAACGACAAACGATCTACAATCCGGCTAGAAGGCTTACACATGTCAATTAAAAATTACATAGTCACTCTGACTGATTGTATTCCTCTTCAATACCATCTAACAGGCTGTCTAACTTACAGTCCTGCTAGGAATACTTGGCAGCCAATTCTACTTGGCTGTACACTAAGCTTACAGGGATCTCCTTCCCGTCAGGCCCCACAGGTCCGACCTCGGCCATGTGGTTTGGGTCAGACTTCGTGTACCGCGTCTTCACCATGGCCCAGGCCTCCCTAGCGCCTTGTCGGCAGGCTGATATCTTCCACAACTGGAAGCGCCACCGAGCTCCCTTAAGCTTCTCCGAAAGCTCTCCAAGGCCCTCGGGCATGGAGTGGGAAGGCCATAAGGCTTGGGCCTCGCATCGCCTGCCGAACTCGCTCATGCAGTTGCAAGAGCTCGAGAAGAAGGTCACCCGTAGAACCGGGCATCTCCTCTGTAGGACGACCCGTTAGCATACCTACAGACATTACTTTGTTAGTCGACTTCCTCGCCGAACTCTTTTCTTTCAAAGATTCGCTTAAGCACTTACTAAATATGCCGCGTCAAAGCCGCTGATTCTCCTTAGTGGAGTCCGATAGCTGGCCACGAACATCTTTAAGTTCAACGTCCAGCTTGGTGTTGGCATCCTGAAGATCATTCTTCTCCCGCCTCACCCTTGTCAGCATACTCTCATCGGCCTTTAGCCGGCGTAAGAGTTGTTGCCTCTCCGGATCCAGTCCGGCGCCATCAGCAATATGATTTGCCAGATTTACACCCACGCCGCACTTCGCAAGATACTAATCTTTCGAAGTGTATCTTACCAGAGGGGGTCTCTTTGGGCTCCCCTGCCACGGCTAGTGCGGCCTTCAGTTGGGCTTTGCACTCTTCCAGCTCCTGGGACAGTACGGTATTCTTCTCTGTGAGAACCTGCATAACAAATGATCCTTAAATCGGTTACTCTAATTGTTTCAAGTCTCGGGGGCTACTGGTATATATATATATATTTACCAAAAAATTTCTTACCCGTATGTCTTTGACATATTGCTCCGTGACTCTGGCTAAACCATTTTGAGCGGCACGGAGGTACGCATCTCCCAAATTGAAGGCATCTAATGCCTCTCGGGAGAAACAAGCGTCGTGAAGAACTGTCCGGCGACGCCTATGGTTCATGGCACTCACCACCTCGGAATTGGTGGCAGACAGCCTGTCCGCATCCTCTGTCGGAGGAGCGTCCGGTGCACGCCTTGTGTTCGTGTCCGCTTCTGGGCCAGGCATTGGAGCCTGGCTGGTGGAGGCGCGATTGGCAACCTCTCCGGCTATAGTCTGGCGAGGTCTCTTCATCCTGAAGATAGAACGAACATTAATATGCCATGAAGGAATAACACCAGGGAAAAAAAGGGTGCGCTATACCTTTGCGCCGGTGTCTCAGTCTGGACTACATTCCTTTTTACCCCACGGGGCCCTGCGGCCCCTCATTGGCTAGCCGCCGCAGGTTCGGCCTCCCGCCTCGGAAACCTCCCCTGCAAAACATGGTCGTTGTCAGGAAAACTAAAATGTGTGAGAATGGATTCCTTCTCAAGGGGATAGACTCCGCTCTCTGTTACCTGGGAGGCCAGAATTAACCCTGGGTAATCAGCCGTAATGGCCACCAAGGTATTGTCCTTGCTTAGCTCATGAAACACCCCGTCGATCAGCTCCACCAATATGTCCGGATCCTCTTCGGAGTCCGGATCGAGGGACCGTTCTGGATCCTCGGGCTGTGGGGGACGGCTGTTTATATCCTTTACTTCCTGACGCAGTTCCTGCGTTGAAGTCGTTAGACTACATATTTAATCATGGGAATATAAAAGGGATGGGCAAGCACAATTGTCCACTTACCCAACTCGGAGGGTTGTACATAGTAAATCCGCCCTGCGGGTTGACGCGGAGGAATTCCTCCTCTTCTCCCTTGTACAAAGAGGATAAGATCTTTACTAGAGCGGCAGCTGAGGCTGGCCCCTTACGACCATAACGGGTGGCGTCATCCTCCCCGTTAAAATCCCACATGGGGTGGCCTCTATATTGAAGCAGCTGCACCCCCCGCATAATGCATGCGGCCATGACTCCAATCATGGTTAGTCCGGAATGAGCCAATAGTCTTATCCGGCCCATCAGGTGAAGGACGTCCCTGTCGCCTTCTTTCTGAGAGCTCCGCGAACGCCAGCTTAGCCGTTTCTTTAAGGGAGCACTGTTGAATTTGGGGAGACCGACCCGGATAGGATCCGGCAGTGGGACATCATCTATATAAAACCATTCCGAAGGCCAGTCCTCGGACGCCTTCTTTGGGGTTCTGGATAGATATCCGGTCCCGGCGATACGCCACACTTTGGCTCCGCCCACTTGATATATAGACCCCTCTTGAGAGCGGGGCACCAGGCAGAATAACCTCTTCCACAGCGCGAAATGAGCCTCAACACCCAAGAATAGCTCGCAAAGGGCAACGAAGCCCGCGATATGCAATATAGAGCCGGGCGTGAGATTGTGCAGCTGGAGGCCGTAGAACTCCAGAAGCCCACGGAGAAATGGATGAATTGGAAATCCAAGTCCTCTTATTAGATAAGGGACGAGGCACACCCGCTCTCCTTTGGAGGGATTGGGGGTGCTCTCCGCTTGCTCTCCGCCATTATAGGTGGCGAGTCCGTCTCGGACCGGGACCTTATAGGCCTGAGGGAGAAATCCCTTGGCCTGAAGCGACACTAGCTCGCTGTGCAGGATGGAGCACCTCTCCCAGTCTCCAGGTTTAGGACTGGAAGGGCGAGAGGAGGAGCTGCGACGGCTGGCCATGTTGGAATGGACCTTTGCTGGAGGTGCTCTGATGATTACTCGCGGAGAGGAGAAGGTGTGGTTTGGATCTGAATCCCCATCCCATTAAATAGGCGGCTTGTTTATGCGGCTAGGGGTGTGAATGTAAAAACACCCCAACTTTTCGCATTCGTTTGACACGTGGAAGATGGCCATTATTGGGCGTGGAAGCCAAGGTGCGCTACATTACGAAAATCGGACATTATTTAGCAGGTACACGGAATTTGGAGAAGAACCCGCCTTGCAATGCCAAAGACAATCTACGCGCCGGACTCGTCGTCATTGAAGCCTGGTTCGGGGCCTAGTGAGGGAGTCCTGGATTAGGGGGTGTCCGGGTAGCCGGACTATACCTTCAGCCGGACTCCAGGACTATGAAGATACAAGATTGAAGACTTCGTCCCGTGTCCGGATGGGACTTTCCTTGGCATGGAAGGCAAGCTTGGCGATGCGGATATTTAGATCTCCTACTATTGTAACCGACTTTGTGTAACCCTAACCCTCTCCGGTGTCTATATAAACCAGAGGGTTTTAGTCCGTAGGACAACTTCATCATACAACAATCATACCATAGGCTAGCTTCTAGGGGTTAGCCTCCTTGATCTCGATCTACTCTTGTACTACCCATATCATCAATATTAATCAAGCCGGACGTAGGGTTTTACCTCCATCAAGAGGGCCTGAACCTGGGTAAAACATCGTGTTCCTTGCCTCCTGTTACCATCCGGCCTAGATGCACAGTTCGGGACCCCCTACCCGAGATCCGCCGGTTTTGATGTAAGAGATATGGCCACAGTGGTTTTGTGTGAGAGAGTGTGAAAACTGAAGAGAGCAACCCCAGCAAGCCACTGTATAGGCTCGTCCTGCCTATGTATATACTGGAGCGGTTTCCTTTTCTCTCCATATGAACCTATTTATATTGCGTACATGCCATTGAAGAAAAAAACTTTATTTATAAATGACGCGGCACCTACTACTCGTTCTCCTATAAACCTTGCACTTGGCATCTCCAAACTATTAACCTTGCGATTGGCTCTTCGCCTCTTCGGGAAGTCGAGCAATAATGGTATTGCAGTATATATCATTCTTTCTATATGAGACCAAATGAATTACTGCATGTCCACCAGGTGGCGAGAGTCGAGGGGCGAGGGAGAGTTCTTAATATTACGTCTGTTTCAATATGGACTACATACGGAGCAAAATGAGCGAATCTACACTCTAAAATACGTCTATATACATCAGTGTTTGGAGTATGTACTAGTAGTTCATATTGAAGTCTACTAAAGGACATATATTCCAAACAATATGATAATCTCTCTAACCAAGGTAGGGATGAGGAGTAAATGGAGGGAGTACTAGTAAAATTTTCTCCTCGTCCTGCGAGCCACAGCTCACCAAGGATGAGGTTTTTCTGAGCTGTTTAGAATTGATTCTTTTTAACCATAAGTCCAAATGAATTGATTCTTTTTGCATTGTGTTCTTTGAAAGAAAATCCAACTCACCAAAGATGAGGTTTTTCTGAGCTGTTTAGAATTTCTGGTGAATTTCGTAAGTGTACTTGATATTTTCCTTGTGTGTTTAAAATGATTTTCAGAAGGTGAGGCTTGTCTTGAGGATCACCAGGAGGCTTGTGAACCTCACTTGCACTAAGGCAAGCCACATCAACATTTTTATGATGCCATTTCAATATTTGTGATTTTCTTACTTGGATGAAATAATTAATCCATGCATTTAAATAATTATTGAGTTATTGTATTTTGTTAAATGTTGAATAGTTGTTATGCTTGATTTACAGAATAGTTGAAACTAGTTTAGTGGATAAAGCAAGTTAAGATTTATTTGAGGTGATATTAGAAATAATTTTGTTATGCATGATAGTTATCTTAACTATATTTTTGCATTCCTAAAATTGATAAGAATTTGTTAGAAAATATTCTGTTAAATATTCTGTTAAATCATATTACTTGTTTTACAGAAATTTTGAACTTAATTTAGTGATAAAGAAAGTAAGAGTTGTTGATAGTGAAATCTTTTGTTACGCATATGAAAAAGTTATCGGAAATGCTTTCTTGCGTAAGAAATCAATGAAACTTGTTGCAAAATATTTTGATTAAGTTGCGAGTCATTTGTAGAGTAACGTGAGTTGTTGATGGTTATGCTTGGTGCATATATGACATTGGTTATTTTTATGATACATGTGTTATTTTAGATTTCATGGAATGCTATGACACCGGTCATTGTTAGTTTAAAGTTGAAACTAAAAATAACTCAACTTGAATACACCGTTGACTGCGTCATGGTGCCGCTGAATCGAGTCTTTCCAGTGCAACCACATTTGCCTTTATGGGGGGCCTTGATTCGGTCCATTGACACGGCCTCTGATCGGTGCGTCCATCTAGGGAAGGTTATGTCGTGTTTGCTGTAGGATCGAAAGTATGTCTAGAGGGGGGTGATTAGACTACTTGACCAAATAAAAATCTATCCTTTTCCCAATCTTAGCGCAAGTCAAGCAATCTTAACACAATTCAAGCGAGCATGCAAAGAGTCTATGAGCAGCGGAAAATAGGGCAAGCAACTTGCAAGAATGTAAAGGGAAGGGTTTGGAGAATTCAAACGCAATTGGAGACATGGATGTTTTTGTCGTGGTTCCGATATGTGGTTCTATCGTACATCCACGTTGATGGAGACTTCAACCCACAGAGGGTAACGGTTGCGCGAGTCCACGAAGGGCTCCACCCTCGAAGGGTCCACGAAGAAGCAACCTTGTCTATCCCATCATGGCCATCGCCCATGAAGGACTTGCCTCACTAGCGGTAGATCTTCACGAAGTAGGCGATCTCCTTGCCCTTACAAACTCCTTGGTTCAACTCCACACTCTTTGTCGGAGGCTCCCAAGTGACACCTAGCCAATCTAGGAGACACCACTCTCCAAGAAGTAACAAATGGTGTGTTGATGATGAACTCCTTGCTCTTGTGCTTCAAATGATAGTCTCCCCAACACTCAACTCTCTCTCTCACAGGATTTGGATTTGGTGGAAAGATGATTTGAGTGGAAAGCAACTTGGGGAAGACTAGAGATCAAGATTCATATGGTAGGAATGGAATATCTTGGCCTCAACACAAGTGTAGGTGGTTCTCTCTCAGAAAATATAGGTTGGAAGTGTAGGTATGTTCTGATGGCTCTCTCTACGAATGAAGAGTGGGTGGAGGGGTATATATAGCCTCCACACAAAAACTAACCGTTACACATAATTTACCAATCTCGGTGAGACTGAAGTGAAAGACTCGGTCAGACCGATTCAGCAAACCTAGTGACCGTTAGGGTTTTCGGTGGGACTGAGATGCAACTCGGTAGGACCGATATGGTTAGGGTTAGGGCATAACGTAATCTCGGTGTGACCGATTACACAAACTCGGTGGGACAGATTTTGGTAATAAGCTAACCAGAGAGTTGGTCAGGTAAACTCGGTGGGACCGATCGCTCATCTCGGTAGGACCGAAACGTTACGAAGGGAAACAGAGAGATTACAACCCCATCTCGGTGTGACCGAAATCCCTATCGGTGAGACTGATTTGCCTAGGGTTTGTGTCAGTGGCTATGACATTTGAAACTCGGTGGCGCCGGATAGAAAGAATCGGTAGGGCCGAGTTTGACTTTTGGTTTAGGTCATATGTGGATGTGGGAAGGTAGGGTTTTGGAGCATATCAGTAAGCACTATGAAGCAAGAACCTCATTAAACAACACCTCATCCCTCCTTGATAGTATTGGCTTTTCCTATAGACTCAATGTGATCTTGGATCACTAAAATATAAAATGTAGAGTCTTGAGCTTTGAGCTTGAGCCAATCTTTTTGTCTTTAATATTTTGAGGGGTCCACATTCCTCATCCATGCCATGCCATTCATTGAGCTTTTCCTGAAATATTAATCTTGGAATAGCATTAGCTCAATGAGCTATATGTTGTTAGGAATTACCAAAACCACCTAGGGATAGTTGCACTTTCAATCTCCCCCTTTTTGGTAATTGATGACAACATATATATCAAAGCTTCGACAAATGATAATAAGAGTGAAAAACATTGTCGCTTTGAGAAGTATGTGAAAAGCAAGAGCTCCCCCTAAATTTGTGCATAGTTTATGATTTGCTTTGGACTGCAAATGCACAAAGAGTTAGGCTCATGGGTTACTCTTCCATGTCACATACATCTTGGTGGAGCGCTCAAAAAGATAATAATTAAATACATGCACTCATCACCAAGCAAACTGAATGATCATATAGGGATAAAATGATAATATCATCCAACAAGCATTAAGGTAGCATATGATCAAACACATGATCATCAAAGTATCACACAGAAAAAATGTATCTCAAACAGGCAAAGCAAATAAAGTTCAACCACCAAAGCAAGAGAGAATAAAAAGCAACACTCTCCCTCGAAGCCTATGATCTATACATTTTTCTCCCCCTTTGGCAACAAGTTACCAAAAAGTTCCTAGAAAATGCATAGCACTAAAGCATCTCTCAGGCTTGGTCTTCAGGTGGTGGTGTCCGGATAACTACAAGAACGAAGGCTTCAGTCAAAGTAGATGGAGCTGATGGAGTAGGTGCTGGAGCTGGTGGCACAGAAGATGTAGCTGGTGCAGATGACGTGGCTCTGGTGTCTGGAACATGCACTGCAGCGGACCTCTGAGCTCTAGGCACTCTGGCAAATGCATCAGTGGTTGTCTTGCCCTTCCTCTCCTGCATATCATCTTGAAGTTGCTCCACAATAGACTGAATTTCAGTTACCTTCACATCCAAGTCATAGAATTTTTGCCCCACGATTCTTTTCAAGCTCTCCTGGTTTTGAGTCAGGGTGGCCAGTCCCTTCTCAATCCTCAGAGTGGATGCAATCAGGTAGCCAAGCTGATCTTGCTTGCTCTTCAAGAGATACTGAGATGCTTCTTCAGTAGTTGGCATCCTTGCAGCCTTTTCAGCTTTTGCCTTCTCCTTCTTGGCTTGTGCGTGCACAGAAGATGGTTCATCCTCATTCATAACCACAGTGTTGTCCTCGAAGTCTAGATAGATAGGCATGTGCTCCTTGTCCAGCAGATATGTACCAGTGCACCTCTTGGAGTTGATCAGCTCCTGGATCTGTGGGGCATACCCACAACTCCTCTTCTGATCTGCAGCTGTCCTTTTGATAGTTTCAACTATAAGGCTCATGACTTTGAACTTCTGTGGGACATCAAAGATATGAAGCAAGTTTATTGCATGGCCTCTGATCATATTGTGATCACCTGACTTTGGCAAGAGAGTGTGCCTGAGGATCCAGTTGATGGTTGGCAAGCCTGACAGAAGGTAATGTACAGATCCAAACTTATGTGTCTCAAGAGCAGCATCTGGGATCTCCTTGTACATGTGTGCCATTGTGTTGTGATCCTTCTTCCTGTTGGCATAGACATCCAAGTCATCTTCACTCTCTTTTGGGGCATTGATCAACTTTGCTCATTCAGCAACCATGGACTGGTACCTCGTACCTTCAGACATCCAGACAATCCTTCCATCTGGCTAGAAATGAGTTGTGGAGTAGAACTGCATGATGAGCTCATCATTCCATTTTGTGAGCTTCTGAGCCACAAACTCATCGACTCCACAAGCCTTGAAACTGTCATGTACACCTAGATAGTGATCCTCATTCTTCTTGATGTAGTCCTAGTCTACCCATCTCATGTCACACACTATGGGCTTCTTGTCAAGAAAAATGGTCTCATAGAAGTCCTGCTGTTCCTTTGTATGGAACATGTAATCCACAGTAGTCCTCCTCCTGGTGGCATATGGATCTGACTCTCTCCATAGCCTCAGACCTGAGTCCTTCCTGATCTTCATGTTCTCAGCAACTGGATGAGCATCATTGTGATCTGGGATTTTTGGCTTCAGCTTCCTCAAGACATGTGACTCATCATCTTCTTCTTCCATTTCAGCTTCAGGCACTGGGGCCTTGTTCTTTTCCTCAGCAGGGATGTTCCTGGTGCTCCTCTTTGGTTTTGGCTTTGGAGCTGGAGCAGCAGCCTTTGGAGCAGTCTTAGGCTTAGATGGAACAACCCCTGCCCTGATGGCATCACCCATAAGCTTCTGAGCTTTGGGTGCTGGTGCAGCATCTTCTTCTTGTTCCTCTTCAGAATCTCTCATGATAGAGGATCTTCCAAGCACTCTAGCGGTGGTCTTTTTGACCCTCTCCTTCCTCTTCTTCCCTTCTGCAGCAGCCTCTTTGGGTTCAGATTCCAAAGGGACTTGAGTAGATGCTCTGGCCTTAGACATTGGAATTCTCTTTGCAGGAACCTTTTGCTTCATGCCTGGCTTGGTGGTAGCAGCAGTGCTATACTCCTTCTTAACCACTTTCTTCTTGGAAGTGGCCTCATCCTCAACTGCCACATAGTCTTCATCCTCAGATTCAGAGGTCTTCTTCTTTCTGGCCCTGGTGGCAGCTTTGGGTAAGTTGCTTGGGGTGCTCCTGCTACCATCATCTGAACTGCTAGAGGGACTAGTGCCCTCACTCAGGTGAACCTACTCCTCTGACCTGTTCTGGCTGTCACTCTGATCAGACATATTGCAAACACTAACAGTAGACCCTGTGAATAGATGTAGATGAGATAGAGTGGGTGAGCATCACAAAATGCAGAAGTTTTTGCAAAAGAATGAGTCAAAAACTTAGTTTTAGTTTTCCACAAAAAGCATTTCGGATCAACCGATTTGTAACTCGGTGATACCAAAGCAGCTATTGGAACCTAAACTAGTGAACTCGGTCAGACCGAGTCACAGTTCGGTGGCACTGAGACTGCTAGGGTTTCACAAAGTCCTGAACCCGGTCACACTGATTTGCAATTCTTGGTCAGACCGAGAACCACATGTGCAATGGCCTAAGCCGAATCGGTGGTACCGAGTTCCACAACTCGGTGGGTCTGAGATGATTTCGGCGGAAACCTAACCCTAAATTCTTAATTCACGACTAAACTACGGAGTGTTTTGACTAGATGGAATGATCTCAATCGTGGAAAGGTACATGGCAAAGCAATGTGCTGGGGAATCAGAGATAGAACAGCACAGTGATCGAGTTCATACCCTAGTTCGGCAATGAACTCGCTACGGCGGCAACAGCGGGGTTGATTCCCGTTGATGGCGGCGGAGACCAGCGGCAGGAGGCGGCTGGCGACGAGGAAGATGATCCGGAGACCCTGGAGGCAGAGCGGGCTAAGTGCAGGTCGAGGAGGTTCGGAAAGTTTTCCAAAATTTGACCCGTGGGTATATATAGCCCGACCCTGTCGGTGTGACCGAGTGGAACAACTCGGTGGCACCGAGATTCATAACTGCAAGCAGTTACTGAAACTCGGTGTGACCGAAAGGTTCAAATCAGTTGCACCGAGGTAGAAAACCTAGACCGACTTTGTGATCTCGGTATGACCAAAATGGGTTGATCGGTCAGACCGAAACACACAAAGAAGTTTTGGAAGTTTAAGTCTATGACGAATCGGGGACTCCGAGTGCTCCTCACACAGAGTGGTTCGAATCTGACTTGATCAAATTTTGTGATGCAGCATGAATAGAGTTTGAGACGAGAAAAGCATAGATAGCTAGAGAAGGTTCTTAGGCATTCTTGTCCATCCACTTGACCAAAAGAAAAGGAAACCAATCAATCAAAACAACAAGTGGATGTCCTTGAATGAGTAAATTATGCAACCAACATGCTCACACAATAAAATGGCAAATGAAATATGTGGCAAAGCATGCACAAACAATTCTAGCATCTATCAAGCAATTGGCGATGACTAGGTCATCTATATATGAGTATATTGACTTAGGAGTCAAATGAGAACATTTGATCATAGGTCATACTCATCATTTAAGCACAAGTGGGGTTACCACTTTTACATAAAGTGTTGTTGTGTTCACACCATTAGAGTTGCTTTAACTCAATTGTTAAAGTAAAGCTCCCCTAGATGTGAGATCCCCCCTAAGAGGGATGAACTAACCTTGGGTTTTGTCGATGATGACTTCATGTAGGTGTTGAAGATGTGGATGCTCTATGTTGATGTAGATCATTTGAAGCTATCCTTTGGAGTGAGTTGCACTTTCAATACCTACACGGGTTAGTCCCACAAGGAACAAACAAGGATAGCCATAGACATAGAGTGATGCACACACAAGATGATGCCTATGAAAGCTTTAGGTTACCTTGTCCCTTATCTTACCAACAAGAGGGTTTGTGACTCCTTGAACTAGTGCAAGATGTGGAAGTTGATTGCACTTGTTATTGCCAAAATGATAAGAGTGAAGTATATTAGCGGAGTCACCCTCAAGGACTCTCTAGTTCTTCTTCTTCGGGATCCACACCATCTTGATGGGAATCCTCGGAGTTGTAGTTATACTTGATGAAGTGGAACTTGATGTAATCTTGGGAACCCACTTGACCAAGGCCTTAGGAGCTTCTTCAAATGCATCAATTTCCTCTTGAAGCTTGTCCTTGGCTTTTTTCTCTTGGTCTTGTGGTGGAAGATCATCTTGAGCTTGTGTCTCTTTGGATGAAGTAGGATCATACTTCTCTTGTTGAGGAACGAACTTCGTCTTGCGGTATTGATCTTCTTCCCACTCAACTCCATTGGCATTGAACTTTCGTTCAAAACCAATACCTTGATTCTTCCGGTGCCTTCCTTGCTTGCGTACAATTTCCTTGAATTGCTTACTCCCGGCAAGGCTCTTGTAAACACCTTTCTCTATAATTACCTTCAATAAGCTATTTTCTTGCTCAATGTAACTTGGCTAAGAGAATCATTAGTGGAATCAAGAGAACTACTAGAAGCAACAACATTGGATTTAGCATGATTATTGTTACTACTAGAGGAAGAATCTTTCTTGTTCTTGTTACTAGACTTGACCTGAGGCATGTAAGTGGATAAGAGTAAACGCTTGGCAATGTAAGAAGAACTTTTCTTGCGAAGATCATCATTGATTGCCTTTAAGAACTCATGCTCTTGCTCAAGATTGAGCTTCTCAAAACGTAATTTCTCATGAGTCCTTAAAAGTTCTCAATGATCTCCTAAGATAGTTTCATGAGCTAACTTAAGAGTGTTTAGTTCTTTAGTTAGAGACTCAATCTTCTCCTTATCATTGTCATTCGTTTTATTATAGTATTCATCACTATAGTTGTCAACAAGTAACTCATCATCACCTAACAAGTCATCTTCATCACTATTGAAATCAACATACTCGGGGTGTGATACCTTTGGACCTTTGGCCATGAAGCATCTTCCAATTCCTTCATTTGGTGAATCAAATATGTCGTGGGAGTTGGTTGACACAAGTGCTAGTCCGGCAAAACCTTCATCTTGAGTATATTCAGAGTCGGAGTGATAGCTTTTCTTGGAGTCATTATCGGAGTCGGATCCGGATACCCATTCACCAACATGAGCTTGATGTCTTCGCTTTGTGTAGCTCCTTGATGACTTGTCCTTCCTTTCCCAATCCTTGCTTCTCCGAGGGTGTCTTCGTTCATATCGATCATCCCTACTCCTTCTCTCCCTTGATGGTGATTCTTCTCTTCTACTTCTTCTCTTGGGAGAATCTTCTCTTCTCTTGTGGGGAGCTGTACACTCATTGGAGTAGTGTCTGGGTCTTCCACAATTGTAGCAGTTTCGCTCTCGACTAGAAGATATTTTTTCATTGTAGGACCTTGACTTAGAACTTATTTCCTTGCTTCTACTCTTGTAGAACTTGTTGAAGTTCTTCACCATTAGGCTCAATTCTTCATTGAAGGTTTGTTTCTCACTTGATGATGTGGGAGCTTCACATGAGGCTTTGTAAGCACCACTTTACTTGTTATGGAGCTCCTCCTTATCCTTGAGTGACATCTCATGAGCAACAATTCTTCCAATGACTTCCGTTGGCTTGAGATCTTTGTAATTTGGCATCATTTGGATCAATGTGCATACGGTATCATATTTTCCATCCAAGGCTCTTAGGATCTTCTTGATGATGAATTTGTCGGTCATCTCCTCACTTCCTAAGCCGGCAATCTCATTTGTGATAAGAGCAAGCCTAGAGTACATTTCAGCGACACCTTCACCATCCTTCATTTTGAACTTGTCAAGTTGACTTTGAAGCACATCCAACTTGGATTCCTTGACGGGGTCGGTACCTTCATGCATATCAATCAAAGTATCCCAAATTTCCGTTGCATTCTCAAGACGGCTGATTTTGTTGAATTCTTCGGGGCACAATCCGTTGAAGAGGATATCACAAGCTTGAGCATTGTATTGTAGCATCTTCAACTCATCCGCAGTAGCTTCACGATTCGGTTCTCTCCTATCAAAGAATTCACCTTACAAGCCAATACACACAATAGCCCAAATGGTGGGGTTATGTCCAAGAATATGCATTTTCATCTTATGCTTCCAACTAGCAAAATTAGTACCATCAAAGTAAGGACCTCTACGGTGATAATTTCCCTCGCTAGACGCCATACTCTCCTAGGTTGTGAAACCAAGGCTATGACCACCAAAAGATATGGAAATCAAAGCAAATGGAGACCAAAGCTCTGATACCACTTGTAGGATCGAAAGTATGTCTAGAGGGGGGGTGATTAGAATACTTGACCAAATAAAAATCTATCATTTTCCCAATTTTAGTCTTTGGCAGATTTTAGCTATCTTAGCACAAGTCAAGCAATCTTAACACAATTCAAGCGAGCATGCAAAGAGTCTATGAGTAGCAGAAAATAAAACATGCAACTTGCAAGAATGTAAAGGGAAGGGTTTGGAGAATTCAAACGCAATTGGAGACACAGATGTTTTTGTCGTGGTTCCGATATGTGGTTCTATCGTACATCCACGTTGATGGAGACTTCAACCCACAGAGGGTAACGGTTGCGCGAGTCCACAAAGGGCTCCACCCTCGAAGGGTCCACGAAGAAGCAACCTTGTCTATCCCATCATGGCCATCGCCCACGAAGGACTTGCCTCACTAGCGGTAGATCTTCACGAAGTAGGCGATCTCCTTGCCCTTACAAACTCCTTGGTTCAACTCCACAATCTTTGTCGGAGGCTCCCAAGTGACACCTAGCCAATCTAGGAGACACCACTCTCCAAGAAGTAACAAATGGTTGTTGATGATGAACTCCTTGCTCTTGTGCTTCAAATGATAGTCTCCCCAACACTCAACTCTCTCTCACAGGATTTGGGTTTGGTGGAAAGATGGTTTGAGTGGAAAGCAACTTGGGGAAGACTAGAGATCAAGATTCATATGGTAGGAATGGAATATCTTGGCCTCAACACAAGTGTAGGTGGTTCTCTCTCAGAAAATATAGGTTGGAAGTGTAGGTATGTTCTGATGGCTCTCTCTATGAATGAAGAGTGGGTGGAGGGGTATATATAGCCTCCACACAAAAACTACCCGTTACACATAATTTACCAATCTCGGTGAGACCGAAGTGAAAGACTCGGTCAGACCGATTCAGCAAACCTAGTGACCGTTAGGGTTTTCGGTGGGACTGAGATGCAACTCAGTAGGACCGATATGGTTAGGGTTAGGGCATAACGTAATCTCGGTGTGACCGATTACACAAACTCGATGGGACCGATTTTGGTAATAAGCTAACCAGAGAGTTGGTCAGGTAAACTCGGTGGGACCAATCGCTCATCTCGGTAGGACCGAAACGTTACGAAGGGAAACAAAGATATTACAACCCCATCTAGGTGCGACCGAAATCCCTATCGGTGAGACCGATTTGCCTAGGGTTTGTGGCAGTGTCTATGACATTTGAAACTCGGTGGTGCCGGATAGAAAGAATTGGTAGGGCCGAGTTTGACTTTTGGTTTAGGTTATATGTGGATGTGGGAAGGTAGTTGAGGGTTTTGGAGCATATCACTAAGCTCTACGAAGCAAGAACCTCATTAAACAACACCTCATCCCTCCTTGATAGAATTAGCTTTTCCTATAGACTCAATGTGATCTTGGATCACTAAAATATAAAATGTAGAGTCTTGAGCTTTGAGCTTGAGCCAATCTTTTTGTCCTTAATATTTTGAGGGGTCCACATTCCTCATCCACGCCATGCCATTCATTGAGATTTTCCTGAAATATTAATCTTGGAGTAGCATTAGCTCAATGAGCTATATGTTGTTAGGAATTACCAAAACCACCTAGGGATAGTTGCACTTTCATTTGCCCTGGCCCGGCAAGCAAACTTAACCTTGTGTGCTCGTTGATAAGATTATGGTACCGATTTTCCCGAGTGGGAGTTTGACCACGACGGTGGTCAGGGTGTCTTTGGTAGACACGGGGCCACCCAGGACCAGCCCGTTGTGGATTTGGGTCGGAGTGGCCGAGAGAGTGTTGTGGCAATGGAGAGGTTTTGTCGGAATGCCGTTGGTCCACCCGAATGGGAGTGCGAGGCCATGGGTTCTGTGGTGTGGGTCCAGTGTGCTAGCTCTGCAGTGTGTATAATCTATCGATAGCCGCGTCCACGGTTAAGGAAACCTCATAGTAGATCCCACCATGAGTCAACAAATGATAAAAATTGCACACTAAGTTGTAAACTTTGCATTGTCAAGGATGGCAGAAAGGCCATCGCGGAATTTGGGACCAGATATTGGTCATGGTTGTGATCGCCGTAAGGATCACGAGTCATTTTGTTAAAGACCACATTGGTGGTGTGTTTTACCACGTTGGTGGTGTATCTTACCACGTTGGTGGTGTGTTTTACCACATTGGTGGTGTTTATGATCAGAGGATGATCACAGTTGGTAAGTTGTCCTGAGGGACGTTCGAGCATGATTACAGCATGTTGACATATAGTGTTGCATCATTACTAATTGGCTAAATATCATGATATTGTTTGTCATTATGATTATGCTTGTTGTGAGCTTGCAAGTACATTCAATGTACTGATCTGGCGTGTCATGCCAGATTTTAGGAAAGTCTCGTTGGAAAGGAGCGCTATTCGAGTCTAGATCGTGTCCACATTGGTGTCCCTGTGATATGGAGCTTCCGCTACGATGTTATTC
Source organism: Triticum dicoccoides (assembly GCF_002162155.2). Classification (NCBI taxonomy): domain Eukaryota; kingdom Viridiplantae; phylum Streptophyta; class Magnoliopsida; order Poales; family Poaceae; genus Triticum; species Triticum dicoccoides. The sequence goes on along the minus strand of NC_041384.1, from coordinate 648,990,848 downwards.
CGCTGCCACGTAGTTGTTCGGATCGAGGCCCCTTTATGTTCACTAAATAATGTACATATTGTTCAGCCACACCGAGTGTGCCGCTTGGCCTCGACCGTTGTTGTAATTTGAACTCTGTTCCGCTAGTATCAATAAAGCGGTTGTTTTCTGTACCAATTTGTTGTGTGTTGCCAGAAGACATGGTCTCTGGGCTGGCAATGCAGGGTAAACCGGTCGCTCTGAGCCGGGGTGCCACAACGGTTGGCATCAGAGCCGCGCTGACTGTAGGCCACGCTAGACTACGACGTGTTAACTGGATGCTAGGTGCGAGAGAAATTGAGTGCCGGTAGCAGTTATAGCTGGTTGTTGCATTCTAGTCATTTGATTATTATTGTTATGCTAACCTGCTAATGGTTGTGAGTGTAGATGGCTCCGGTGCTGTATCCGTGCCATTTGCAGCTGATGCCGTACATGTCACCGCGCCTTCTTCGCAATGTGTGGCGTCGGCTGTACCCTCACGGAGACGAACCAGTATACCGAGTGTACCGGGAGCGTCTAGCAGACTCAGTGTATGAGTATCACGCAGTGGTTACTCTATGCACTAGTTCCGATTCTGGCTCTTACACTCGCACTTCTTGGAGCGGTTACACCTCCACCGCTTCTCAGGCTGTCCAGTTTGCCGCAATTGAGACCCTTGTCGAGCTTCGTTATACCGAGGTTCAAATGCAGCACCACCCAGGTTTCTATTACTACCCATCTCTGCACGACAACGGTCATGTCCGTTTTCCCCTCATTGACCCGGAGTCTGATAGTGTTGCTAGCCATCTTGCTCGTTATATCACTACTAGCTATCTGATGATCCACGAGCTGGCTCGAGAGCTGACTCGTGCCCGTACTACTTTAGCCGCTACCTTGGTCACTACTAGATCCACCACTACTCCGTCCTCACTTGGATTTACCCCGTATGTCCTAGTTAGTTCTAGCTCTCCTCTTTCGCCGGTTACTCCCCCGAGTACCACAGGCGTCTCCGCCGTGAACCCTCTTAGTGCTCCTGCCGAGTGGGTCTCACTTCTTGCTACCCCTGCAGCCCCGATGCTTCATCCTACCCCTGCCCCTGAGGGAGAGCCCTCGAGGCAGCGTCATCGCGTTACCTTTAACCCGGAGGTTTTCGTTAACCACGTCAGTTCGGGATTTGAGACCGCTCAGGGGAGGACACCACAGCACCAGCAGAGCAGTAGTATCTTTGAGTATTCGCAGTCATCTAGATGGTGCACGGATGTAGTTGTATGAGTTATGATGCTTCATGTATGAGAGTAGTGGAACCAGCCTTGTAGTTTAATTATCATGTATGAGTCTATGTATAATTATGTTAGGACTTTAATCGCCATATTTTCTTCGCTCTTTTTGGTCTTTTTCGAGAGTTGTTGCTGGCTTTTCTCCCAATTTTATTCTTGGATGTCTCTCATCTCGATTGTGTTTCCTTGGGAAAAATACTCCATAGGATGACGCGGGGAGGCAGCAGTAGCAACGTTCGCGCAAGAACTCCTGTTCGTCGTTCCGCACGACACGCAGGATATTCTCCCGAGCCGAATGTTCAGCCACCACCTCCACCGCCTGATCCTCCATCCACCGAGCAAGTTCTGCGTATGTTTGAAGAGAAAAGGAACAATGATCTGATTGAAATATTGAGAAGTGTGCAAGCGATGGTTGGACAGAATGGAAATCAGAATGGTCACCACTCAAAGCTGTCAGATTTTCGGAGGACCAATCCACCCAGTTTCAGTCAGGTTGTTGACCCATTGGATGCAGACGATTGGTTGCGGACCATGGAGAAAAAGCTTGAGACCGCCCGTACTGAAGGAAATGATAAAGTCCCATTTGCAACCCATTACCTTGAGGGTGCAGCTGCCATATGGTGGGAAAATACAAAATCCATGTGGCCGATTGATGAGGAAGTCACCTGGGAAAAATTCAAGGATAAGTTCCACAAGTATCACATCCCTACTGGAGTACTGAAGGAAATCAGTCTGTGGCTGAGTATCTTCAAAAATTAATCATTTGTCCGATTACTCTCTGTATGACGTGGCCACTGAAGAAAGGAAGATTAACAGATTTCTTGGAGGTTTAAACCCACAACTTCGGTGTGCTCTTAGTATGTTTGATTTCACCGATTTCCAAACTCTGGTGGACAAAGCGTTCATTGCTGAACAGGAGCACAAGCTTATATCGGATAATAGGTCTGCTAACAACAACAACAAGCGCAAGTTTGAGCCAAGGAAGGATGGACAACCTGTGCAAAAAGCTCGTACCTCACAGTCGACTCAGGTGGAATACAGGCCAAATTGGCAGCAGAATGTTAATAGGACCACCACTCAAGTCAAGAATATTATAACCAGTCCAACACATGAGGAGCGCTAGCGCAATAATACTTGTTTCCTTTGCGGGCAGGCCGGACATTATGCCAAACAGTGCCCCAAGAACAACAAGGTGAATGCCTTGAGCAGGCCACAAGTCAACTTTATGGAGTCAGGGCCAACTGGGCACGTGAATCATATCTCCGCCGAGGAAGCCCAAGAGAAGCCAGAAGTTGTCATTGGTATGTTTTCTGTTAATGACATACCTGCAGTAATTTTATTTGACTCTGGGGCTTCCCATTCTTTTATTTCTCGAAGTTTTGCCGCCCAAAACAATTTTCCTTGCACCATTTTGGGCAAAAATATGCTGGTACAAACCCCGGGATCTATAATCAAGAGCAATCTAGTCTGCCGTGATCTGGAGATCAATATCAACGGGGTCCACTTTCCAACATCTCTGATAATCATTGAGTCTAAACAGTTGGATGTTATATTGGAGATGAATTGGCTGACCAAGTACCAAGTTTGCATAAACTGCACAACCCGAGAAGTCAGTTTGACCAGTCTGAATGGGCAGCTCATCAAATTCTATGCTCGCAAGCATGTGCCCAAGCCAGAACTAGTTTGCACCGCTGTGGTTGAGTTGGAATTTATTCCTGTGGTCAATGAGTACCCTGATGTGTTTCCAGAAGAACTGCTTGGCATGCCACCAGATCGAGAACTGGAGTTTGCCATAGATCTTGTTCCCGGAACCGCACCAATATACAAGAAGTATTACCAGATGCCCTCATCAGAATTAGTGGAACTAAAGAAACAGTTTAACGAATTACTCCAGAAGGGTTATATTCGTCCCAGCTCTTCACCGTGGGGGTCACCTGCAATTTTCGTGGGCAAAAAGGATGGCAGTCTCCGTATGTGCATAGATTACCGTCAGCTGAATGAGGTCACCATCAAAAATAAATACCCACTACCAAGGATTTATGATCTGTTTGATCAGCTCAGTGGGGCTGAAGTATTCTCAAAAATCGATTTACGGACCGGATATCATCAGCTCAAGATTAAAAAGGAAGATATTCCTAAGACCGCATTCACTACACGATACGGTCTTTACGAATATACTGTGATGTCCTTTGGTCTCACCAATGCCCCTGCCTTCTTCATGCATATGATGAACAAAGTGTTCATGGACTTCCTTGACAAATTCGTGGTAGTCTTTATCGACGATATCCTCATTTACTCCAAGAGTGAAGAAGAGCATAAGGATCACCTCCGAGCAGTGCTACAACGACTCCGCAACCATCAGTTATACGCCAAATTCAGTAAGTGGGAATTTTGGCTCAAGCAAGTCGGGTTTCTCGGACATGTACTATCCGCCGAAGGTATATCCGTGGACCCGAGCAAAGTAAAAGATGTGCTCGACTGGGTACCACCCACGACTGTAACACAGATCCGGAGTTTTCTCGGATTAGCTGGATACTATCGTCGTTTCATTGAAGGGTTTTCCAAAATTGCTAAACCGATGACGGAACTGCTCAAAAAGGATACAAAGTTTGAGTGGACAGAGGACTGTGAGAAGAGTTTTAATGAGCTAAAGACGCATCTGACGACCGCACCAGCATTGACTCTTCCAGACATTTATCGCAGCTTTGATCTATACTGCGATGCCTCCAGACAAGGTATTGGTTGTGTATTGATGCAAGACAGCAAGGTAGTAGCATATGCCTCGCGACAACTACGACCACACGAGGGAAATTATCCTACTCATGATTTGGAATAGGCTGCAGTGGTTCATGCATTAAAAATTTGGAGACACTATCTCATTGGAAAAAGGTGCCAAATTTTTACTGACCACAAAAGCCTCAAATACCTCTTCACTTAGCCAGATTTAAATCTCCGTCAGTGAAGATGCTTAGAATTGGTCAAGGATTATGACCTTGGCATAAATTACCATCCAGGCAAGGCCAACGTTGTTGCCGATGCACTCAGTCAAAAGCCCGTCAGCTCAAATGTCATGTTAAAATCATTGCCTACCGAACTTCAGGAGGAGATCGCTCGGCTCAACTTGGTCATCATGGATGCTGGCCTCACTAATATTTTGGAAGTTACCCCCACACTCGAGATGGATATCCACAAGGCCCAGCCAGAAGACGCCGAGCTACAAAAACATGCAAAGCAATCCCTAGATTTCTTCAAGGACAACTTCGGTACACTCCAATTCCATGGACGAATTTGTGTACCAGATCAACCGGACTTGAAGAAGAAAATCTTGTCAGAAGCACACGAATCCTCATATTCCATTCATCCGGGAGGTATGAAAATGTATGAAGACCTTAAACGGATATTCTGGTGGGATGGAATGAAGAAAGACATTGCATATTTTGTAGCCTGTTGCGACATATGCAACAAGGTGAAAGCGGATCATCAGAAGCCAGCTGGACTTCTCCAACCATTGCTAGTTTCACAATGGAAATGGGATGATGTTTGCATGGATTTCATCACCGGATTGCCTAGGACTCAGCGAGGCAAAGACGCCATCTGGGTTATAGTGGACACCCTCACCAAGGTTGCTCACTTCATCCCGATCAGCACCAGATACAGAGCAGACGAACTTGCACAACTGTATGTGTCCCGAATCGTTAGTCTGCATGGAGTACCCCGAGCCATCACTTCCAACCAAGGATCTTTGTTTACCTCCTCTTTCTGGTCCCGTCTTCATCAAGCCTTAGGGACAACACTAAAATATAATACTGCTTATCACCCTCAGACGGACGGTCAGACAGAGTGAGTAAATCAAATACTCGAAGATATGTTGCGAGCCTGTGTACTAGCCAACGGGGCAAAATGGGAAGATTGTTTGCCATACGCCAAGTTCTCATATAACAACAGCTTCCAGATTAATCTAAAGATGTCGCCATATGAAGCTCTACATGGTCGTAAGTGCCGCACTCCTCTAAATTGGTTTCAAGCTGGAGATAGCCATATCTTCGGAACCGATCTCATGATGGAAGCTGAGAGACAAGTCCAGGAAATCAGAGGCCGACTACAATTTACCAAATCCCATTAGAAGAGTTATTATGACGCAAAGCACCGGCAGGTCAGTTTTGAGCCTGGAGAACACATGTACCTCTGAGTCACTCCTGTGAAAGGAGTTAAGCGATCTCAGACTCGTGGAAAGCTGGCATCCAGATTCATTGGTCCATTCCCAATTATGTCTCGAGTGGGTACGGTTGCATACCAACTGGAACTACCCCTAGAGCTGTCGGATATACACAATGTGTTCCATGTTTCGCAATTGAGATGATGCATATCCCCGCCTGAGAAAAGGACTGCAATGACTGAGATAGAATTGGCAGAGGATTTAACTTATGAAGAAAGACCGTTCAAAATTTTGGATCAAATGGAAAGGGTCACTCGCAGCAAAGCCAGAAAATTTTACAAAGTTCAGTGGGAGCATCACACAGAGTCAGAAGCAACTTGGGAGCAGGAAGAATTCCTTAAGGGTCAATATCCAGAGTGGTTTTCCCAAGCAACTGAATCTCGAGGACGACATTCATTCTAAGTGGGGGAGGTTTGTGACAGCCTGGTTTTTGCTCTCTTTCATTTGTTTGAGTTTTCATTTGAAATTTTTTGAAACTTGGAGTTTTTGAATCTTTTCATTTGGACTTAAACACTTGGGCATCCTTGGCTTTCACCCAAGTGTTCATTTATCTCCCAAACCATCATTTCACTTCTGATCCACCTCAAAATAACCTTTGGAATATTTTTCTTAAATGAAAAATATTCATTTTCTCTCTAAAACCCTAAGCCAAACCTGTTTGCTCCAAAGCAACCCTAATTTTTATGGCTCCGAAAATTCTGAGATAATTCACAAATATTCTAGAGACCCTAGGGCACCTCCCTGAGCAAAAATATTTCATCACTTTTTGGGATATTTTTGCTACAGAAAATCTTTTCTGTTCTGGACAGAAATGGTGGTTTCTACAACAACTACCATTTTACTTGCTCCATTTGACCTGATCTTACTTGTGCTTATTTACCTTAGTAACTCTAAGCTAGCCTCCAAAGCACAGCTTCAAAATCCCAGCCATTTGACCACAGTAACACCTCAAAGTTACTGTCCAGAAACTTACCAGACTTGTAAAACTTTCTCTACTGCACCTGGATCCAAACCCAACCGTGGTAAACTTCAAAACCACCACGAACAACATGCCAGGCATAGTTTTGGACGAAGGCCGGCCTGTGGAGGGAGTTCACACGGTGACCACGCGTGTCGACGCGCTCTGGGAGCCGCTGAGCGCTCTGTTCGCGCGTGCTCGCTTCCCCCGCCTGCCAAACCTAGCCAAAGCTCGCCACCGTCATCGTCTCGACACCATTAACTCCACCCTGGCACTCGCCAACGCCGGAGCTCGCCGCAGCGAGCATGGGAAAGGTCCGGCCAGCCCAACAGTGCGTGTGCACTGTGCTCGTCGTCACCCCCTCGACCCTGTGCTCATCTCCGCTCGCCCACAGTGGCCACGTGACCTCCGTCGCCTTCTCCCCCTCTCACTGACGCCGCTCGTCGCCGGGCACCGTGGACAGGTGTCCACTGGCGGAGCCCTAAGCACCCTCGCCGCTCGCCTATATATAGAGCCCCTCCCCACCCTCTCCGAGCATCCTCCAGCACTCACACACACTCCACAGTAGAGTAGGAAGTCGTAGCCCAGCCGGGCAGGCCTCGGGCCACCGTCCCCGAGCTCGAGCTCGACGGCGATCCCTCTGGTCGCCGCGGCAGCTCCAGCGCCTCCCAGGCCAGGGCGACCTCTCCAGGGCCTCCGCCTCTCTCCGGTGAGGCCGTCTCACCCACTTGGAGCCCCTGGAACGGCCTCTGCTCACCGTCTTCCCCAACTCTGATGACCTCACCGTTCTGCCTCAGCCCGCGAGCAAGATTCTGACGCCGTCCGACCACCCCTAGCTACGCTACGAGTACGGGCAGGTGTGCCTCGACCTCCTCTTGCCATCCCTCCCTCTCGTTTTGGCCAAAGAGCCCTCGTCGCCGGCGAGAGCTCCGGCGAAGCCGCGGCCTTCTCTATTTCTCTCTCCCTCTTCCCCCACCTGACTAGTGGGGCCCACTAGTCAGTCTCTCTGTACACGCGTGAAGCGATGAGTGGTGGCGCCCCTGGGCTTTTACGCCTTCAACGTCACCCCCTCCCCCAGTTTTTTTATTCAAATTCATTTGAATTTACAGAACACTTCGGACAGTTATAACTTTTTAACCATAAGTCCAAATGAATTGATTCTTTTTGCATTGTGTTCTTTGAAAGAAAATCCAACAGCTCACCAAAGATGAGGTTTTTCTGAGCTGTTTAGAATTTTTGGTGAATTTCATAAGTGTTCTTGATATTTTCCTTGTGTGTTTAAAATGATTTTCAGAAGGTGAGGCTTGTCTTGAGGATCACCAGGAGGCTTGTGAACCTCACTTGCACTAAGGCAAGCCACATCAACATTTTTATGATGCCATTTCAATATTTGTGATTTTCTTACTTGGATAAAATAATTAATCCATGCATTTAAATAATTATTGAGTTATTGTATTTTGTTAAATGTTGAATAGTTGTTATGCTTGATTTACAAAATAGTTGAAACTAGTTTAGTGGATAAAGCAAGTTAAGATTTATTTGAGGTGATATTAGAAATAATTTTGTTATGCATGATAGTTATCTTAACTATATTTTTGCATTCCTAAAATTGATAAGAATTTGTTAGAAAATATTCTGTTAAATATTCTGTTAAATCATATTACTTGTTTTACAGAAAGTTTGAACTTAATTTAGTGATAAAGAAAGTAAGAATTGTTGATAGTGAAATCTTTTGTTACGCATATGAAAAAGTTATCGGAAATGCTTTCTTGCGTAAGAAATCAATGAAACTTGTTGCAAAATATTTTGATTAAGTTGTGAGTCATTTGTAGAGTAACGTGAGTTGTTGATGGTTATGCTTGGTGCATATATGACATCGGTTATTTTTATGATACATGTGTTATTTTAGATTTCATGGAATGCTATGACACCGGTCATTGTTAGTTTAAGGTTGAAACTGAAAATAACTCAACTTGAATACACCGTTGACTGGGTCATGGTGCCGCTGAATCGATTCTTTCCAGTGCAACCACATTTGCCTTTATGGGGGGCCTTGATTCGGTCCATTGACACGGCCTCTGGTCGGTGCCTCCATCTAGGGAAGGTTATGTCGTGTTTGCCTGGCCCGGCAAGCAGACTTAACCTTGTGTGCTCGTTGATAAGACTATGGTACCGATTTCCCAGAGTGGGAGTTTCCCCGAGTGGGAGTTTAACCACGACGGTGGTCAGGGTGTCTTTGGTAGACAAGGGGCCACCCAGGACCAGCCCGTTGTGGATTTGGGTCGGAGTGGCCGAGAGAGTGATGTGGCATTGGAGGGGTTTCGTCGGAATGCCGTTGGTCCACCCGAATGGGAGTGCGAGGCCATGGGTTCCATGGTGTGGGTCCAGTGTGCTACCTCTGCAGAGTGTATAATCTATCGATAACCACGTCCACGGTTAAGGACACCTCGTAGTAGGTCCCACCATGAGTCAATGAATGATAAAAATTGCACACTAAGCTGTAAACTTTGCATTGTCAAGGATGGCAGAAAGGCCATCACGGAATTTGGGACCAGATACTGGTCATGGTTGTGATCGCCGAAAGGATCACGAGTAATTTTGTTAAAGACCACATTGGTGATGTGTTTTACCACGTTGGTGGTGTATCTTACCATGTTGGTGGTGTGTTTTACCACATTGGTGGTGTTTGTGATTAGAGGATGATCACGGTTGGTAAGTTGTCCTGAGGGACGTTGGAGCATGATCACAGCATGTTGACATATAGTGTTGCATCATTACTAATTGGCTAAATATCATGATATTATTTGTCATTATGATTATGCTTGTTGTGAGCTTGCAAGTCCATTCAATGTACTGACCTGGCGTGTCATGCTAGATTTCAGGAAAGTCTTGTTGGAAAGGAGCGATGTTCGAGTCTAGATCGTGTCCACATTGGTGTCCCTATGATATGGAGCTTCCGCTACGACGTTATTCCGCTGCCACGTAGTTGTTCGGATCGAGGCCCCTTTATGTTCACTAAATAATGTGCATATTGTTCAGCCTCACCGAGTGTGCCGCTTGGCCTCGACCGCTGTTGTAATTTGAACTCTATTCCGCTAGTATCAATAAAGCGGTTGTTTTCTGTACCAATTTGTTGTGTGTTGCCAGAAGACATGGTCTCTGGGCTGGCAATGCAGGGTAAACCGGTCGCTCTGAGCCAGGGTGCCACAGGTAGGCCCCACATGGTTTGGCTCTTTTTTAACATAACGCGTCAAGTCGCAATTTGTTTGTTCACCCGTGGTAGACGATCCTCCCTCCATCTAGTGGACAACCAGTACACATGTCAAGTTACCTCGTGGGCTGCCTTTTCGTATAGAAATGAGCTCCACCATGTACCTGCACGGGTGTGGTTGGGAAAGAGACGGGAGTACGTGCGCCGTGCGTGCACCTCTTCTCTTCGTGCACGTCCCCCACCTAGGTGGGTGTGTGTGAGAGATACAAACCTAGACAAATGGCTTGTGCATTCGTGAGTGTTTTTTGTTTTGGGGGGGGTTGATTTCGTGAATTTATTTGTGGGAATATGTGTCGATGACATCTCAAACAAAATTTTGCATGCAATGTGTGTGAAATGGAGGCCTATCCATATCATATATAGAGGGTCGGGCGATCCACGAGAAGAGAGGGAGGGGTCATAGATATCGATACAGTCGAAGAGAGGATCAAGTGGGTTTGTGCAAGATCGATGAAGAGAGCCATCGAAATTGTGTGTGTGTGCGCAGGTCAAAGATATAGGGCGACTGACCTAGCTACCAGAACGTCAGAGGGCACAGGGCAAGTTTGTGTGTGGCAGGGAGACATGACTAGAGCGCTTGATGTATCGGTTTGTGTGTGTGTGCGAGGGGGTGAGGGGAGGAGTAGGCAGAGGCCTAACTATAAAGGTAGAACGACTCGTATATGTGTTGAGAAGGAGAGACCCAGCTATGTCTTGAGGGAGATCGGTCGACGTCCATACATAACTGAAGGACGGGAAATAGGATGGGACAGAGAGAGAGAGAGAGAGAGAGAGAGAGAGAGAGAGGGAGGGAGGGAGAGGGGTAGAGTGTTGGATGGGTGATGGAGTTGCTTCTCGAAGATGGTGGGAGAGGCCTACTAGACAAACTGAGGGTGGAACTTCAATATTATCAATAAGAGTGGGGATGTGTTTCTGTGTGTGCCTGTGCGTGATAGACCTATCGGGACACATCCATGGATGATGAAGGGGAACCATGTGTTTGGTAAGCAAACCTAATTTGATAGGTAGATCAATTGTTGTTTGTCGGAGGAAGGGAGAGACACAACTAATGAGGTAGATCGATCGACGCGTGGGGGAAAACGAGTTATAAGGACCTAGCTAGCTATATGTATAGCGGGAGATCGGTCGGTGTACGTCCATTTGTTAGAGGCAAATAAGGCCCGGCGAGACGGATAGACGGAGAGAATGGAGCTAGGAAGTGGTGCGAGAGGCCTAGCTACTAGCTTGGTAGGGGGAGGAGTGTGCGGTTGTGAGATCGATGAAAAGAGGGGCGAGAGTTTACACGTGTGTGGGACCGTATGAGAGACACAAGGCAAGGACACATAAAGGAGGAGATTGAAGGTGCATATGTATGTTGTAGGCAGACATCGCTGGAGAGGTTTATCGATCGGTGTCTGTCGAAAGGAGTTGTGGAGACTGTGGGAGAACGACCTAAAGAAAAAAAATGAATGTGCGCGATGGATAGAATGTTGAGCGAGGGGGAGGGCGAGGAGGGCGGGTGGATGCACGAGAGAAAGTTAGTGGTAGCTACAAAGGTTAGAGGATTGTGTGGTTGTAAGAGACTAACAAAGATCATAATTTGATATGAAAGTGGATTCATATATTTGAACAGGAGATCATAGTGTTTTAAACATATGCATGCATGAATATAGCGGTGATACGCGTGTTGTGGTTTTGCACATGTTATAACATAATGTGATAATGCATGGCATTTGCAACTCACAGCTAAATGTCGAACAATCTAAACCATACTATACATCGAACAATCTCACATTTTATTTGAATCTGTGATAATGTGTGGCGTTTGCAGCTTACAACTAAATATCGAACAATCTAAACAATACTATATATCGAACATTCTCATATTCTATTTGAATTTGTGGTAATGTGTGGTGTTTGCAACTCACATCTAAATACTTGTAGGCGTAGGGGGCGGGACACCATACATAATGTGATAAACACATTATACATATGAGACATGGTTTAGTTGGTGAAGATCTAGCTAGAGGTTGAAATGTACTATGATTTGAAATCAACATAGAGTGGATTTAAAAAATCGAGTTCGAGTTCATATAGTACACATAGTTCATATGTAACTCGAGACTAATCATGTGGTGTGCTATGAAGATAATACACAAACGATGGTTTAACTTCATAATAATGACGATTGTAGATCTTATTAAAACAGAGAAACGAATTCAAATGCTTTGACTTCACAACAATCATTATTGTAGATCTTATTCAAATAGAGAAATCATTTCAACTTTAGTTCATATTGAAGCGGTAGTATATACGTTTGGAATGCACTAAAATGTTCATTTGAGTACTAGGTTGCATGCATTATACACGTAGCGAAATATTTTAATTGAACATAACATGAATTCAAAGTTTTGAATGGCATTTGTAGCGCGAATTGATTTGGTACAGTACACATTAGGCTTGTCCGGAAATTTCAACCCGCGCCTTGTTATCCTGAAATATTTAAGATATATCTTTGTCTTGTTGTGCTCCGACAACTCCCTCCATCTCAACCCGTGCCTTGCTATTCCAAAATTATAACGCACGCAAAAACTCTCACCTCCTGTGAAATCCCGACACGCGAAATGCCCGTGATACCCCTGAACCGAAAGAACCGCCTCAAATCGGTGGGGGTACTTTCGTAACTTACCCCACATTTCAGACAAGCGCGTCCCTAAGCCATGGTTCCCCACTCCCATCCCATCCGCCCACCCATTCGTACAACGAGGCCAGGAAAACCCGCGAAGCCCCACACCCTCCTCCATCCGCCACCCAACCGAAGCCTCTTCCCCGATGACGTCGTCCACAGCAACACCTCGACGTCCCTCATCCACCGTACCGGATGAGGATTCGTCGTCGATCTGGTCGTGCCTCCGGTTCAGCCACCCCGTCCTCCACCTCCAAGGAGCTCCCCTGATGTTCCCCTCATGTTTTGTGCCACCTCCATTCCCACACCAACGCCTTCACCTGCACCACCGGAAGAGCATCATCATCGTTTCCTCGGATGAAGCCACGGTCTAATCAGCACCACCAAAGAGGTTGTACACTAATCGCCGCATTTTCTTCTTGATTCGATCTCACGGTCCTGCCGGCGCTCGGTCCCGAGCTGACACGGTGCGGCTCCATCCATGGTGGCGTCGCCGGCCACTTCCTCCACGGCGTTGCTCCCTCGGAGGCGGCATCCACATCAGTAGGAGCTGCTGCTGCTTTAGCTCTCGCTCGCGCTGCTACTCTGCTCTTGCTCTCAGTCCCCTGCCTGGTCTGCTCCTGCTCTTGCTCGCGTTGCTGCACTCGCTCTTGCTCTTGCTTGCGATGCTGCTCCGATTTAGCTACACTTCATTCGACTTAATCGACTTTTGGGCCAGTCGATTTTCAGGGGGAGGGGGGGCTCACCGGAGTTAAGGATGAACTAGCCGCAGTGGGGAGGGGGGCTCGCCGGAGAGGTACCCCAATATCTATCTTAGGGTTCAGGGTGGGGCCGGTGGTCCCCGGCGGTGGTGGGGCGGTGGCATGGGGATTGCCGGATAAAAAGCTCGGCACGGGGGGCCTACAGGGATGGCCGGGGCGGCGGTGGACTGGCGGTGGGGAGTGTTTTCGGGGCGGGCGGGGCGGCGCACCACCGGCCGCGGGCGGTGGGGGCGGCTGTTTGGCCGGTGGTGGCTGGCGGCTCAGGGGGGTGGAGGTTGAAGATGAATTGCAGGGCCTTGATTTCGTATCCAACGGCTACAAAATCGACTGGCCAGAGATGAAAAAGTCAGTCGACTGACGTGTAGCCTCACCTCTAGTGCGTTCAGTTTCGACAGTAAATTCAGTTTCGGCAGCAAAATTCAATTTCGACAGTTAAGTTCAGTTTTGACAGTTAAATTCAGTTTTGACAGTTAAGTTCAGAGATGAGCGGCTGATGTATACATCTAGCACTTTGTGGTTATGTATTTTACGTCATCTATTGGAGATGCTATTAGAATTCCACTCAGGTTAACGTTGTCTCTCTTGTCTTGCTTCAGCCTTGGCGTCGTACAACTCACTGGAGCTACTCCAACGACGAAACCCTCCATCACAGTGGAGCAGTACCTCCAGCTCCATCTCTAGACGCCTAAGATCTTCTTCCCCTCTTCTGACAGCTAAGTCAGCCAGAGCATCCTCACCGGCCAACCCAATCACGCTGAGATCGACATGGCTTCGCCAAAGAGGTTGTACACTTGTTGCATATCTTTTTACTCTATATGTTATATATATTGTCCAATGAGAACACAGAGTAATGGGAAATACGATCATTTTATCCTACTATATGATAAGCAGGGAGATACCAGACAACTTAGCTATCCGTGATGGACTCTCTAGAACGCCATCATTATTTATCTCTGCGTGTTTGAGCTGTGCATTTGTCGATGGCCCTGGGAGTTGAGCTAGTAGGGCAATGGCCTGGGTCCAAAGTAATAGAAGTAGCACAAACACATTTTTTTAGTGTATGCTTTTCCTTGCTCAAGCCTGCCTACTGGAATCGCCAGTGCTTGAAAGGAAAAGTGAATGAAAAACATAGGAATTGGAAAGTTTCGTATGGTACTACTTTTCATGAATTTGGTGCAAAGGAATGGAGCAAAGGAAAACTGTAGGATTTGTTCCTTTAGTGTCTCCTTGAAAGAAAAACCGTAGGAATTTTAATTTCCACTTGTCCTCCTTTTATAATTCCTATTCATGAAGCACAAGACTAAGAGATAGTAGCATAATAGCATTATAACCGTACATTTTCTTGTGGTTTGGCTTAATCTCACCATGCTTCTTTGAATCATCTGATCTTCCAATTCTTGTGAACCAAACACCCAGATTGGCAGAAATCCTCTGTTTTTAAATTCTCTATTTTGCACGTGCATTCCTATCCTATTCCTGTCTATTTCCTATCCCTGCATTGTTTGAATCCTCAAATTCAAACAAGCCCTTACACAATTACTTCTATTATAGATATGTGTCAAAGAAAACCTTGTGTGGTTTGTCCTGCTCCTGCGGTGATGTGTTCCACCCCAGCTTAGCTGCTCCAACGACGGAAGGGTTCACCACAGTAGGGATCCACTCTCCAGACTGTCTTTCCCTGCCTCAGATCTTCTTCCCCGCCACCAGCAGCCACGACAACTGCATTACCATCATCAACTAAGCAGATGACCCTGAGGACTACACGGGTCTGCAAGAGAGGTCACACTCTTCCATCTCTGCTTACGTTATGCATCGCTTAATATGATGACATGCTACTTTATCGTCGTGTTCACCTATTAGAATCTGAGTCAGGTCCAAACTTATGCTGAAACTTGAGTTTTTAAATGGTTGTGGGATACATATAGGGCCAGCAATCAGTACTATTTGTCTACTATCTGGTTAATCTCGGGTGTCTACTATGAGTTTCATGTTGGGCGCAAACAAACATTAAATGAGCCATTATCTATAATTTTTTAACTAAAGCTATTATCTGCCTGCTATCATTGGTTTTGGGTCTATCCACAATTTTTGCTACCATCACTCTGAATCTGTGCATGCACTCCTTACATAATCTCACTATGTTTTATTCCTATGCATGTCAGTTATTGTACACAATGGAACTGAACATGTAGAGCAAAAGAGACGAGCCTTGCGTGGCAATAAAATTTCATGCAGACGTCGCTCCATGGTGGGCGCAAAGGCAGCCCCCCTCCACCCATTTCGGATCGTAATCAAGAGGAAGATAACTGTTCTGAGGGGGGTTCAGAAATACAAGACCACTGCTATTTACCCCATGAGGTCTTCGCTCTAACTTGGCATGCTGATGTTGGTTATATCATGCATATGGTGCCTTGCATTGCTTACTTTATACATCAAATATGTCAACTGCTTAGTTTAGACATGCTTTGTGTGAATGCCATCTGTTTAGTTTATTCATCGTTTATGTGAATTATGCAATGCCATCTTGTTTAGCCATGCATCATATATGTGAATTTTGCAATGCCATCCTGCTTAGCCAATCATCTTATATGTGAATTATATCAGGCCATCCTTTTTCTCATTACATATTACATTTGTCAACAATGTTAGTACATTCAACTACTCTTCGTGTGCATCAGCCATTTGACACGGTGATGGAAAATTCTTGAGTGATAACAAGGTCTTCAGAGCAGACTATGCTATCTGACGAAGTGCATATCTCGCTGGTTATGGATAGCTCCTCAAAGGAGGACTCAGAGACATATGACCAGTCCTATCCCCCCCGAGGTGTATGCTCTAATTAACTTGGCAGGGTTATGTTGCTCATATCGTGCGTATGGTGACTTGCATTGCGATGCCATTTGATTAGTTTAGACATGCTTTGTGTGAATGCCACCTGTTTAGTGTCTAATTACCATATATGTGAATTATGCATTGCCATCTTGTTGCAAGACATTATATATGTGAATTATGCAATGCTATCTTGTTGCAAAGGCATTATATATGTGAATTATGCAATGCCATGCTGTTGAGCCAATCATCATGTATGTGAATTATATCATGCTATCATTTTTTTGTATTACGTCTTCCATTTGTCGACAACATTTGTATATTCAACTACTCTTCCTATGCATCAGCCATTTGAAGCGGTGGTGGAAGTATCTGGAGTGAAAACAAGGTATTCAGAGCAGACAATGCTACCTGCTGAAGCAGACATCTTGTTGTATACAGAGAGCTCCTTAGAGGAGGATTCAGAGACTGATGACCAGTCCTATTTTCCCCCTGAGGTCTATGCTCAAACTTGGCAAGGTTATATTACCCATGTCATGCATGTTGTCTTGCATTGCTTAGTTTTTACATCATATAGGGATTACCATCTGCTTACTTGCTTACTATATAAATCATATATTTGAATTATATCATGCCATCATGTTTACATACACAACATCTATCTGAATTATGGCATGGCAACCCATTTAATAAAGACATCATATAGTTATATAATCTCATCTTGTTTAGTGTTTATAGTCATCATATTTTGAATTATGTCATTCTATCCGGGAATTATATCATGCTATCATGTTTCCATAGGCGGTATGTATGTGAATTATGGCATGCCAACCTATTTAATAAACACATTATATAGTTATATCATGTCATCCTGTTTACATAGTCATCATATTTTGAACTATGTATTTCCATCTTTTTTAGTTAGCCATCATAATGTGAAATTTTATCATGCTATCCTGTTAAGTTAGCCATCATATATGTGAAATTGTGTCATGCTATCCTATTTGGTTAGAAAACATAAATGTGAATTATTTCATGCCCTCTTTTATTCCCCACTATCCATTGCACCTGTCTATCATACAATGTCTGTATATTCAATTACTTTTCTTGTTTATCAGCCATTTGAATTGGAGAGGGTGATGGCAGTATCTAAGGGAGTAACAACACGGTCTTTAGAAAAGATAGTGCTACCAGTTGATGCAGATAGAACCGCGGTTGTACTTGCCCAAGAACCAGCCCCACCACACATAACCCAGACTCTCGCAGATTGTACCCCTACCCAGTTGGACAGAGAACAAGCTACACCCCTTCTAACCCCAACCCCAGCAAATAGTAACCCAGTTCTAGTTGAGACGACACCGTCTCCACCATAGAGCACCCAAACACGAGCAGTTAGTAAGGGAACTGCAGTGCCCAAAGCATGAGGACCACCACTCTGAATCCCAACTCAATGCTTAAAGGAGAAGAAGAATTGTTCTCAGGTCAGGTTCTGTAGCTATGGTTCATACTCCTTTGCTCTTGCATCACTGTATTTACTCAGACCAACTATTTCAAATTTGAAGGATGGAATTGAAACTCCAATGGTGCAACAGGTATGTTTTAAACTTGTTTCTTTAACTGGTTTGCTGTTGTAACTTGCTCTATATTGATTTTAGTTTCAATTGAATAAAAAGTTATGTTCTCATGTCATGCACATTACAAGTGTCTCTATAGTTTCCCACACTTATATTCTGTCTATTCTGCTTTGCCTTGAACAAATATTATTTGAACTGTGTCTCTATCTTGATTTGGCAACAAAAACTAGAATGATATAGACCATAAAGTGACCATGGTACATAGATATATGTTTGTTTCATGATGTTATCCTGTGCACTTTACTACTGAACTGATTTACCAAAATGAGTTTCATATACAACATGGTAAACCTGTGACGTGTATGCTTGTTTCTCTTTTAGAATGCGGACAAAATATTGGAGAACAATACCCCGTTATGCAATGGTGAAGGAAGTAATGCAGATAAGGTTCAAGATAGTGAGACATCCCTGTTGGTCTCCAAGAAAGCTGATAAAAACTACCTTGACGACCGTGAAAGAACCCAGAAGTCCTGTCTTGATGTAGTGTTCGAGTTAATGGCCACTACTGCTGGCACAAGCTCTTCGAACTCGCTGCCTGAATTAGTTCGTCTTATTGAGTCTCAGCTTCAAGTTGAAAGACATCAATCAGATGTGTTGCGACAGGAAGCTAAAGGACTGAGGAAGTCCCTGCAGAATTCAGATGCATACTTTCTGGTGCAACAGCAAGCACTGGAGGATTTAAGCACCAAACAAGAGAAAGTTAATAAGCTTGCTAAGCATCTTGCCAGCATTATGGGTACCAGGATATTGTTTCTTGAGATCTTTTGAAGTGGTTTCAGTTCTGGACTTGTTTTGTTGCGGCGTTTATTTGCACTGGTCACCAACTTTGACAACCAGTGTATATGATATGCTGCTTTGTTCCCTATATTTGCACTGGTGGTGAACTTTGATGCCCAGTGGATTTAATATGTGTAATAGCCGTGATAGCCTAGCATAAGTTGCTTGCTTATTTATTTCCTTGTTGTCTTGTTTATTTGTTTGCTTGTAGTCAGTGTTGTTCTTTTCCCGTGGTTTGCTGGTAGCCGCAATAACCTATTTCTTAAAACTAGGCCACAATAACCATGGGCTACATATTTACTATAGTGACACTGGGCCTTCTACGGGCCGTAGAAACAATGGGCATTCTACGGGGCGTAGAAACAATGGGCCTTCTATGGGTCGTATCATCAATGGGCCTTCTACGGGCCGTATCATCAATGGGCCTTATACGGGCCGTATGATCGATTGCCCAAACATGGGCCAATAACATACCGCTTTATGGCCATAAACGGGCTAGAGTTGGAATCATCTGTTCATGGGCCAACCATAATGGGCTGTCATTAATCGGCTATATTTGATGATGCTATGAAAACGGCCCAACGTATTAACGGGCCACAAACGGGCCGACTGTAAGCACGGGCTAAATTTGGCCCACAAGCAGAAAATGACAGTAACGGGCCGTAAGTAACCGAATGCTGGAAAAGAGCCCAAGAATAAATGGGCCCTGAGAAAGCCGAAAGATAACATGGGATGGAAACGGCCCAATGGAATAATGGGCCGTTAATGGGTATAAAGTGATACACTGTTCATTATGGACCAGTTTTACCACGGGCCGTTAATGGGCCGAGGGTTACTAAGGGCCTCATATGGGCCGAAAGACGTCATGGGCCATACATGGGCCAGAAGTTCAAACGGGCTGGAATTATATTGGACGGCCTAGATAACGCTGCTGGGCCTAAGTCGGATAGGCCATAAACGGGCCCTGGGTTAGCGGGCTATAAATGGGCTATATGCGAACAAGCCGTTAACAGGCTTGCCGTGGGGTAGCCCATCACCTTTTGACCAAGTCAAACGGGCTGGCCTTTTCACATGAATGGGCCACTGTTGGGTCATGCCACGTGTCGGCGTATCATAGGCGCTTTGGGTCCAATGAGTGGATGACATCTGTCCCAACGGTGAGCCGACACGTGTTTCCTCCAGCCAATGATGATTTTACACGTGGAAAATCCCCATTGGTCGGGGCTGTTAACGGGTTATCGGATCCAAAACCGGACCTGATAGCTTAACGATGTTCCATTACGATGGATGCCACGTGTCGGTCACCCTTGATGAAAGCACTTCTGTGACGCGTGATTTATCGTCATGGAAGTGGACACTTCCGTGGTGATAATTTTGGTAATATCATGGAACACTTCTACGATAGCACGGGTATGACTATCTTGATTCTGTCATAAATTTGTCATGGATGTACATGCATGACAGAAAACGTGACCTACTGTGACAAACACGTATCATCACGGAAGTGTATTTTTTTGTAGTGTATGGACCCGAAGGTCTGAGGTAAACTACTCACACATCATCGGAGAGGCTATGGTGTTGATGTAGAAGCCCTCTGTGATCAATGCCCCCTCCAGTGGAGCGCCGGAAAAGGCCCCAAGATGGGATCTCATGGGTACAGAAGGTTGCGGTAGTGGAATTAGGTTTACGTGGTGCCCCTCGATGTTTTCAGGGTACGTAGGTATATATAGGAGGAAGAAGTAGGTCAATGGAGCCACGAGGGGCCCACGAGGGTGGAGGGCACGCCCAGGGGGTAGGCGCGCCCCCTGCCTCGTGGCCTCCTTGTTGGTTGTGTGACGTCCACTCCAAGTCCTCTGGATCACGTTTGTTCCAAAAGTCACGCTCCCGAAGGTTTCATTCCGTTTGGACTCCATTTGATATTCTTTTTCTGCGAAACACAGAAATAGGCAAAAAACAACAATTTGGGATGGGCCTCCGTTAATAGGTTAGTCCCAAAAATAATATAAAAGTGTGTAAATAAGCCCATTAAACATCCAAAACAGAATATATAATAGCATGGAACGATCAAAAATTATAGATACGTTGGAGACGTATCAAGCATCCCCAAGCTTAATTCCTGCTCGTCCTCGAGTAGGTAAATGATAAAAGCAGAATTTTTGATTTCGAATGCTTCCTAACATATTTTTCAATGTAATTTTTATTTGTTGTGGCATGAATGTTCAGATCCGAAAGAATCAAGATAAAAGTTTAATATTGACATAAAAATAATAATACTTCAAGCATACTAACTAAGCAATCATGTCTTCTCAAAATAACATGGCCAAAGAAAGTTATCCCTACAAAATCATATAGTCTGGCTATGCTCTATCTTCATCACACAAAATATTAAATCATGCACAACCCCGATGACAAGCCAAGCAATTGTTTCATACTTTTGATGTTCAAAAACTTTTTCAACTTTCACGCAATACATGAGCATGATCCATGGACATAACACTATAGGTGGAATAGAATGGTGGTTGTGGAGAAGACAAAAAGGAGAAGATAGTCTCAACTAGGCGTATCAACGGGCTATGGAGATGCCCATCAATAGATATTAATGTGAGTGAGTAGGGATTGCCATGCAACGGATGCACTAGAGCTATAAGTGTATGAAAGCTCAACAAAAGAAACTAAGTGGGTGTGCATCCAACTTGCTTGCTCATGAAGACCTAGGGCAATTTGAGGAAGCCCATCATTGGAATATACAAGCCAAGTTCCATAATGTAAAATTCCCACTAGTTTATGAAAGTGACAACATAGGAGACTCTCTATCATGAAGATCATGGTGCTACTTTGAAGCACAAGTGTGGAAAAAAGGATAGTAACATTGTCCCTTCTCTCTTTTTCTCTCATTTTTTTATTTGGGCCTTCATTTTTTTGGCCTCTCTTATCCCTTTTTTTATTTTTCGTCCGGAGTCTCATCCCGAATTGTGGGGGACTCATAGTCTCTGAGGGAGTCCTGGATTAGGGGGTCTCCGGACAGCCGGACTATATCCTTTGGCCGGACTGTTGGACTATGAAGATACGAGATTGAAGACTTTGTTCTGTGTCCGGATGGGACTCTACTTGGCGTGGCAGGCAAGCTAGGCAATACGGATATGTATATCTCCTCCTTTGTAATCGACCTTGTGTAACCCTAGCCTCCTCCGGTGTCTATATAAACCGGAGGGTTTTAGTCCGTAGGACAAGATACAATCATACCATAGGCTAGCTTCTAGGGTTTAGCCTCTCTGATCTCGTGGTAGATCAACTCTTGTACTACTCATATTATCAAGAATAAATCAAGCAGGACGTAGGGTTTTACCTCCATCAAGAGGGCCCAAACCTGGTTAAAACATCGTGTCCCCTGCCTCCTGTTACCATCCGCCTTAGACGCACAGTTCGGGACCCCCTACCCGAGATCCGCCGGTTTTGACACCGACATTGGTGCTTTCATTGAGAGTTCCTCTGTGTCGTCATCATTAGGCTTGATGGCTCCCTCAATCATCGATCACAATGCAGTCCAGGGTGAGACTTTTCTCCCCGGACAGATCTTTGTATTCGGCGGCTCCGCACTGCGGGCCAACTCGCTTGGCCATCTGGAGCAGATCGAGAGTTACACCCCTGGCCACCAGGTCAGGTTTGGAAGCTTAAACTACACGGCTGATATCCGCGGAGACTTGATATTCGACGGATTCGAGACCCTGCCTAGTGCGCTACACAGTCACGATGAGCATGATTTAGCTCTGCCATCGGACAGTGTTCAGGAGATCGCGCCGGCAACCGCTCCGACCCTCAATTCGGAGCCAGCTGCGCCATCCATGGACGGGTGGATAGACCCTGCCACGGAGGCCGTATCCTCGGCGGCGATCGAACCGAGTATCGACCTTATCCTTCACGAGAGTTGTGATACCAAGCTGCCGGATCCTTCCCCGGCCACGGACTTCGAAACGCCTGCGCCCATGCCTATCGAATCCGACTGAGCGCCTATCATGGAGTTTACCTCCACGGATATCTTTCAGCACTCGCCCTTCGGCGACATACTAAACTCATTAAGGTCTCTCTCCTTGTCAGGAGAGTGCTGGCCGAACTATGTCCGGTGGGATTGGGATGCGGATGATGAAGAAATTCGCCGCCCACCCACCACCCACTTAGTAGCCACTGTCGACGATTTAACCGACATGCTCGACTTCGACTCCGAAGACATCGACGGCATGGACGACGATGTAGGAGGCGAACAAGAACCACTGCCCACAGGGCACTGGACAGCCACCTCGTCATATGACATATATATGGTGGACACACCCAAAGAAGGCAATGGCAACGGGACAGCGGAGGATGACCCCTCCAAGAAGCAACCCAAGCGCTGACGTCGGTGGCGCCGCTCTAAGTCTCGCCAAAGCAAAAGCGGTGACACCGGCACAGGAGATAATAGCACTCCAGACAGTGTCGAAGATGACAACAATCCCCTCCAGCAAGATTTAGGGCAGGAGGATGGAGAAGCCAGCCCTCCCGAGAGAGCGGTAGATGGAGAGGCGGAGGATGATAATTACATGCCTCCCTCCGAAGACGAGGCAAGCCTCAATGATGACGAATTCGTCATGCCTGAGGATCCCGTCGAACAAGAGCGCTTCAAGCGCCGGCTTATAGCCACGGCAAATAGCCTTAAGAAAAAGCAACAGTAGCTTTAAGCTGATCAGGATTTGCTAGCTGACAGATGAAATGAAGTCCTTGTGGCCAAGGAATATAAACTCGAACGCCCCTCCAAGTGTTACCCAAAGCGCAGGTTGCTACCCCGACTGGACGAGGAAGCACCAAAACCTACATCTCCAGTGTATGACGCGGCTGATCGGCCACCTCGTGGCTGCGACAGAGAGGCATTTCAGCCAAAAGCTCAGCCCGCACCCCGACGCCACTCAAATAAAAATGTCAAGGCATGGGGAAATACGCCAGACCTGCGAGATGTATTGGAGGACAAAGCAAAACACACAAGATCGATCTACGGATCACGAGGGCGCGCCACTACGCGAGATGATAACCGTCACGCCGGATACAGTAAAAGTAAGTCCGGCCGGGCCGAACACAGCGGACAAGACTCATTTGCGCTGCGTCGCGATATAGCCCAGTGAAGAGGCGCTGCACACCCCTATGCTTCACAGACGAAGTAATGGATCACCAAATCCCAGAGGGTTTCAAACCCGTAAATATCGAATCATATGACGACACAACAGATCCTGCGGTATGGATCGAGGACTTCCTCCTGCACATCCACATGGCCCGTGGTGATGATCTACACGCCATTAAATACCTCCCACTCAAACTCAAAGGACCTTCTCGGCATTGGCTCAACAGCCTGCCAGTAGAATCCATTGGCTGTTGGGAAGATCTGGAAGCCGCATTCCTTGACAACCTCTAGGGCACTTTTGTGCAACCACCAGATGCCGATGACTTGAGCCACATAATTCAGCAGCCAGAGGAATCAGCCAGGCAATTCTAGACATGGTTCCTAACAAAGAAAAATCAAATCGTTGACTGTCCGGATGCAGAGGCCCTAGCAGCTTTTAAGCACAACATCTGTGACGAGTGGCACGCCCGGCACCTTGGCCAAGAAAAGCCGAAATCTATGGCAGCCCTCACGACACTCATGACCCGCTTTTGCGTGGGAGAAGACAGCTGGCTGGCTCGCAACAATAACATATCAAAGAATCATGGTACTTCAGATACCAAGGATGGCAATGGCAGGTCACATCGCAACAAACACAAGCGCCCCATCAACAACGACAATACCTAGGATACGGCAGTCAATGCTGGATTCAAAGGCTCTAAACCTGGTCAGCGGAAAAAGCCATTCAAAAGAGCACTCCGGGCCCGTCTAGTTTGGACTGAATACTCGATCACTCGTGCCAAATACATGGCACCCCCGATAAGCCAGCCAACCACACCAACAGGGATTGTTGGGTGTTCAAGCAGGCCGGCAAGTTAAATGCTGAAAACAAAGATAAGGGGTCACATAGCAATGACGAGGAGGAGCCCCGGCAGCCGAACACCGGAGGACAGAAGAGGTTCCCCCCACAAGTGCGGACGGTGAACATGATATACGCAACCCACATCCCCAAGAGGGAGCGGAAGTGAGGGAGTCCTAGATTAGGGGGTCTCCGGACAGCCGGACTATATCCTTTGGCCGTACTGTTGGACTATGAAGATACAAGATTGAAGACTTCGTCCCGTGTCCGGATGAGACTCTCCTTGGCGTGGAAGGCAATCTAGGCAGTACGGATATGGATATCTCCTCCTTTGTAACTGACCTTGTGTAACCCTAACCCTCTCCGGTGTCTATATAAACCGGAGGGTTTTAGTCCATAGGACAACATACAATCATACCATAGGCTAGCTTCTAGGGTTTAGCCTCTCTGATCCTCGTGGTAGATCTACTCTTGTACTACCCATATCATCAATATTAATCAAGCAGGACGTAGGGTTTTACCTCCGTCGAGAGGGCCCGAACCTGGGTAAAACTTCGTGTCCCCTGCCTCCTGTTACCACCCGCCTAGATGCACAGTTTGGGACCCCCTACCCGAGATCCAGCGGTTTTGACACTGACATTGGTGCTTTCATGGAGAGTTCCTCTGTGTCGTCGCTGTTAGGCTTGATGGCTCCTTCTATCATCGTTAGCGATGCAGTCCAGGGTGAGGCTTTTCTCCCTGGACAGATTTTTGTATTCGGCGGCTTTGCACTGCGGGCCAATTCGCTTGGCCATCTGGAGCATATTGAAAGCTACGCCCCTAGCCATCAGGTCAGGTTTGGAAGCTTAAACTACACGGCCGATATCCGCGGAGACTTGATCTTCGACAGATTCGAGCCTCTGTCTTGTGCGTCACGCGGTCATGATGAGTACGATTTAGCTCTACCATCCGACAATGTTCAGGAGATCGCACCGGCAGCCGCTCTGACCCTCAATTGGGAGCCAGTTGCGTCATCCATGGACGGGTGGATGGACCCCGCCACGAAGGCCTTACCCTCATCAGCGATCGAGCCGAACATCGACCTTACTCTACACGAGAGCCGTGTTGACAAACTGCCGGATCTCTCTCCGACCACGGACTCAGAACCGCCTACGCCCGTTCCTAGCGAATCTGATTGGGCTCCGATCATGGAGTTTACCTCCGCGGGTATTTTTCAGCAATCGCCCTTTGGCGACATACTGAACTCGTTAAGGTCTCTCTCCTTGTTAGGAGGATCCTGGCCGAACTATGTCCGACAGGATTGGGATGCGGACGACAAAGAAATTCGTGGCCCGCCCACCACCCACTTAGTAGCCACTGTCGATGACTTAACCGACATGCTCGACTTCGACTCCGCAGACATCGACGGTATGGACGATGATGCAGGAGACGAAGATGAACCACTGCCCACAGGGCACTGGACAGCCACCTCATCATACTATATATACATGGTGGACACACCCAAAGAAGGCAATGGCGACGAGACAACGGCGGATGACCCCTCCAAGAAGCAACCCAAGCACTGACGTCAGCGACGCCGCTCTAAGTCCCACCAAAGCAAAAGTGGTGATACTGCCCCAGGAGATAATAACACCCCAGATAGTACCGAAGATAACAACAATCCCCTCCAGCAAGATTTCGAGCAGGAGGATGGAGGAGCCAGCCCTCCTGAGAGAGCGGCAGACGGAGAAGCGGAGGATGATAATTACATGCCCCCCTCTGAAGACGAGGCAAGCCTTGGTGATGACGAATTCACCGTGCCAGAGGATCCCGTCGAACAAGAGCGCTTCAAGCACCGGCTTATGGCCACGGCAAATAGCTTTAGAAAAAGTAGCAGCAGCTTCAAGCTGATCAAGATCTGCTAGCTGACAGATGGACTGAAGTCCTCGCAGCCAAGGAATATAAACTCGAGCGCCCCTCCAAGAGTTACCCAAAATGCAGGTTGCTACCTCGACGGGAGGAAGAAGCGTATGACGTGGCTGATCGGCCACCTTGTGGCTGTGATAGAGAGGCATTCCAGCCAAAAGCTCAGCCCGCACCCCGACGCCATTCAAATAAAAAGGCATGGGGAAATACGCTGGACCTGCGAGACGTATTGGAGGACAAAGAAAAACATGCAAGATCGATCTATGGATCACGAGGGCACGGCACTATGCGAGACGATAAACGTCACGCCAAATACAGTAAAAGTCAATCCGGCCGGGCCGAACACAGCGGGCAAGACCCATTCGAGCTGCGTCGCGATATAGCCCAATACAGAGGCGCCGCACACCCTCTATGCTTCACAGACGAAGTAATGGATCATCAAATCCCAGAGGGTTTCAAACCTGTAAATATTCAATCATACGACGGCACAACAGATCCTGCGATATGGATCGAGGATTTCCTCCTCCACATCCACATGGCCCGCGGCGATGACTTACACGCCATCAAATACCTCCCACTAAAGCTCAAAGGACCAGCGCGACATTGGCTTAACAGCTTGCTAGCAGAGTCCATTAGCTGTTGGGAAGATCTGGAGGCCGCATTCCTCGACAACTTTCAAGGCAGTTATGTGCGACCACCAGACGCCGATGACTTGAGCCACATCATTCAGCAGCCAGAAGAATCGGCCAGGCAATTCTGGACATGGTTCCTAACAAAGAAAAATCAAATCGTCGACTGTCCGGATGCAGAGGCCTTAGCAGCCTTCAAGCATAACATCCGCGACGAGTGGCTTGCCCGGCACCTTGGACAGGAAAAGTCGAAATCTATGGCAGCCCTCACAACACTCATGACCCGCTTCTGTGCGGGAGAAGACAGCTGGCTGGCTCACAGTAACAACATATCAAAAAACCATGGTACTTCAGATACCAAGGACGGGAATAGAAGGTCACGTCGCAACAAACATAAGCACCGCATTAACAGCGATAATATTGAGGATATGACAGTCAATGCCGGATTCAAAGGCTCTAAACCCGGTCAGTGGAAAGAGCCATTTAAAAGAAGCACTCTGGGCCCGTCCAGTTTGGACCGTATACTCGATCGCTCGTGTCAAATAAACGGCACCCCCGACAAGCCAGCCAACCACACCAACAGGGATTGTTGGGTGTTCAAGAAGGCCGACAAGTTAATTGCCGAAGATAAAGATAAGGGGCCACATAGCAATGACAAAGAGGAGCCCCGACAACCGAACACCGCAGCACAGAAGAGGTTCCCCCCACAAGTGCAGACGGTGAACATGATATACGCAACCCACATCCCCAAGAGGGAGCGGAAGCGTGCGCTCAAGAACGTATATGCGCTGGAGCCAATCGCCCCAAAGTTCAACCCATGGTCCTCCTGCCCGATCACCTTCGATCGCAAGGACCACCCCATTAGTATCCGTCACGGTGAATTCGCCGCACTGGTCTTAGACCCAATCATTGATGGATTTCACCTCACTCGAGTCCTTATGGATGGGGGCAGCAGCCTGAAGCTATTTTACCAGGACATAGTGCACAAAATGGGTATAGACCCCTCAAGGATCAAACCCACAAAAACGACCTTTAAAGGCGTCATTTCAGGTGTAGAGGTCCATTGCACAGGCTCAATTACACTGGAAGTGGTCTTCGGATCCTCGGATAACTTCCGAAGCGAAGAATTAATCATCGATATAGTCCCGTTCCGCGGTGGCTATCATGCACTGCTTGGGCGAACCGCATTTGCGAGATTCAATGCGGTACCGCATTATGCACACCTCAAGCTCAAGATGCCAGGACCTCGTGGGGTTATTACAGTTAATGGAAACACGGAGCACTCTCTCCAAACGGAGGAGCACACTGCGGCCCTCGCAGCAGAAGCGCAAAGCAGCCTCTCAAGGCAATCCACCAGTTCGGCATTTCAAGACCTGGACACCTTCAAGCGCGCTCAGAGTAATCGGCAACTAGAACGCCTGGCACGATCTGAGCTCGCGTAGCACTGCGGCCCCCACCCCAGTCCCAGCCAAGCAGCGAAATCCGTGCCACGCGTACATAATTATGCATTAAAAATACCATGGGCATAGGTGGGGAGGGGGGCACAACTACGGCACGCCCCAAGAGGCGGTCTAAACCGCACTAGGGGCTTCCCGCTTTGTTATTTTTCTCTTTCAGGACTTTAATCTCTGGAAACCTTGTCCGACAGCATGATTGCCGAACACATGATGCAGCAACCAAGAGAGGCAGAAACCTACGTCACACCACGGAACTCACAGGTGGATTACGATAACGAGTGAAATATTTGCTTTAATACTATTCCTCAGCTTGCCCTTGGAAGGGACATAGTCCTACTTTTTGCTTATCGCACTATCTGTATCATTCTGCTTTAATGCACCTCTTTGAATAAACAACGCATAACATTACGACTATTATTGCAGTCTTGTTTTATATATATATATATATGTGTGTGTGTGTGTGTGTGTGTGTGTGTGTGTGTGTGTGTGTGTGTGTGTGTGTGTGTGTGTGTGTTCATTAATAACACCTTGCAACCGTACACTTTGGTACGGCCAACACCCTAGGGGCTTAAGTACCCCACAATATGGTGTGAGAAGTCCGAACACTTTCACAAGTGCGGCACCCCGAACTTATAGCATTATATGCATCAGCTCCGAATCATGTCTTTGGTCAAATGTTGGGTTTTCCCGGCTCCTATGTTTTGGTACCTTACGTCCCGCTCTATCGGCTAAGGTAGCGCTAGGAGAACTACTGCGATTTGTGTCCCGGTTCTGCTGGCCTAAGCACCTCAGTAGAGAAAGCTAAAACTGACTGTCATGATAAGGCGAGAGACTGGTCGCTGTTCGGCGAGGTTTCGAGTCCCTAAAGACTTATGCCGCTTAGAGCGAGGAGCCGATCCTAACCGGCTTAAAGGCGTGTATCGCGCCCCGGATTCGGCCTTCCGAATACCAGGGGCTTCGCCGAAATTTAAAATTATAGAATTCTATGGCTAAGTGAGAGTGATAAAGCATTATTAGTCCAGTTGCCTTGTTCGCTGTGTTGAGCACCTCCCTCGAAGAACCCAAAAATGGGAACAAGAGTGCTCAGGTTTATCCCGAACACCCCAGCACTCGTGGCATGGGGGCAGAAGCCGAGGACTAGCCATCTCTCAGATTGGATAAACAGCCAAACAGAAGGTAATATTTTAAATTCAAACAAGTGTTGCATAGCGCATATCAAACAAGTTTTCATCATACAGGATCACACGAGCACGTCTACTCAAATATTACATCCTTTGAACATTCGTCCGCTACAAGACGGGCACCCTTCAGGACACCCTCATAATAAATTTCGGGGGTGCGATGCTCCTTGCCCTGCGGCGGTCCTTCCTTGATCAGCTTCACGGCGTCTAGCTTGGCCCATTGCACCTTCACACGGGCGAAAGCCCGGCGTGCACCTTCAATACAGACGGATCGCTTGATGACTTCCAGCCGCGGGCAGGCATCCACTAGCCGCCTCACCAGGCCGAAGTAGCTGTTCGGAAGGGCGTCGCCAGGCCACAGCCGGACGATAAAGCACTTCATGGCCTGTTCGGCCTCCTTGTGTAGCTCGACCAGCTGCTTCAGCTGGTCGCTCATAGGCACCGGGTGTTCGGTCCCAGTATACTAAGACCAGAACAGCTTCTCCGTTGAGCTTCCCTCCTCAGCCTGGTAAAATTGTGCGGCATCCGACACACTGCGGGCAAATCTGCGAATGCTCCTGGAGAGCTCCGGATCCGGGTAAGTAATAGGTAATTTACTTTCACATGCTTGCTTTGCATATAGAATGCCTTACCCGCCGCTATTTTCTTCATTGCATCAATCTCCTGGAGGGCCTTTTGGGCCTCGGCCTTGGCACTCTTCGCGCTCTCGAGGGCCGCGGCAAGCTCAGACTCTCGCGTCTTCGAGTCAAGCTCCAATGCCTCGTGCTTCGTCACGAGAACATGGAGCTCTTGCTGCACCTCGCCCACCCGTGCCTCTTGCCTTTCCCGCTCGGCGCGCTCCGTGGCCGCTTTGTCTTCGGCCTCGGATAGCGCTTGCTTCAGGGACGCCACCTCGGTCGTGGCCCCTGGCAAATATAAGATGATCCTATCATTTTGCAATCGCGTCTTCTTTTATATATCCATATCTATAGACAGGGTATTACTTACCCTTGTTCTCCTCGAGCTGCCTCTTGGCAAGGCCGAGCTCTTTCTTGGACCCCTCGAGGTCCTGCTTCAGTGTGGCGACCTCCGCAGTCAGTGCGGCTGAGGCCAGCAGTGAAGCCTGCATACGCATATAGACATACTTTTGTTAGACTCCTGCGGTATTATTTGACCCTCTATTCGGCTTTTCTTTCCGAACACCGAACAGAGCATCAGGGGCTACTGTCTATGCGGTAATATTTTTCCTATATTCTAAACACTTACCTCAAAGCCTGTTAGAAGGCTGGCACAGGCTTCAGTCAATCCGCTCTTGGCGGACTGAACCTTCTGGACCACCGCACTCATAATAGTACGGTGCTCCTCATCGATGGAAGCACTGCGAAGCGCTTCCAGCAGATTGTCCGGTGCCTCTGGATGGACAGAGGTCACCGGCACAGGCGTCTCGCCCCTCTTAGAAGGAGGACACCTGCCCGAGTCTGGAACCGCTGGAGGTTCCGGCACGGTGTTTGGCTGAGGGCCGAACTCAGGGCCCTTAGGGGCCTTGTCCCCTCGGCTCCCGGAGTCCGGAAGGTCGCCTTGAGGCGCCTCCGGGACTGTCTCCCCTCGACCCGGTGCCTCTTGAGACAACACCTCAGCGTCGTCCGCAGGGCAAGGGGAGGTGGCGGTCAGAAGTGGATCACTATCCATATCCGACGATACATCGATACGGGTTCGTGGCGGCCTGCATAATCATATTCGGCGTTAGGGAAAGCAGTGCGATAGAGGAATGCTATGAGTTACTCTAGTATCCGAATAATTACGACCTCCCCAGGGGCTTGTCCTTGGGCAACCACTCGTCTTCTCCTTCGGCGGCGGCGGTGGAGCTGTCCGGAAGGAGATTCCTTCCCTTCTAGGACCCTTCGGCCCCCCAGTTGGGGCGGCCTTCCTTTTCTTGTCTCCCCCAACTGAAGGGGGAGCATCTTCTTCTTCCTCCTCATCTTCGGGGGAGGAGTGTGCCGCAAAGTCATCGGACAATGAGTCCGATAACACCTGGCGTCGGGAACTCTTTCGGGTTCCCCTGGCCTTCTTGGTCTTCTCTGGCACCTTGTAAGGAGCCGGAATCAGCATCTCCGTGAGGAGAGCGTTTGCTGGGCTTCGGGCAAGGGAGCCGGACAGTCGATCTGTCCGGCCGTTTCCTGCCAGTCCTGTCAAAGGAACGGGAGCTTATATCCCGCATAGAGTCAAACTATGAAAAACAAGTATGTAAGAGGTAAAACAGCTTACCGCGCTGGCTTGGCGCTTCGCGCAGAATCCGTGATCCTCGGTAGTAGGAGGAGGAACCTCGGCGCCCTTGAATAGCACCTTACAGGCATCCTCGTGTGTTGTATCGAAGAGCCTGTTCAGAGTTGGGTGCTGGGTCGGGTCGAACTCCCACAAGTTGAAGGCCCGTTGCTAACACGGGAGGATCTGGCGGATGAGCATGACCTGGACTACGTTGACAAGTTTGAGCTTCTTGTTCACCATGTTTTGAATACATGTTTGGAGTCCTGTCAGCTCTCCCGAACTACCCCAGGCCAGTCCCCTCTCTTTCCAGGAGGTGAGCCGCATGGGGATGCCAGATTGGAACTCGGGGGTCGCTGCCCATGCAGGGTCATGTGGCTCGGTGATGTAGAACCACCCCGATTGCCACCCCTTTATGGTCTCCACTAAGGAGCCCTCGATCCATGTAACGTTGGGCCTCTTGCCCACCATGGCGCCTCCGCACTCCGCCTGGCGGCCTCCCACTACCTTCGGCTTGACATTTAAGGTCTTCAGCCATAAGCCGAAGTGGGGCTTGATGCGGAGGAAGGCCTCGCACACGACGATAAACGCCGAGATGTTGAGGATGAAGTTCGGGGCCAGATCATGGAAATCCAGGCCATAGTAGAACATGAGCCCCCGGACGAATGGGTGGAGAGGGAATCCCAGTCCACGGAGGAAATGGGTAAGGAACACTACCCTCTCATGGAGCCTGGGGGTGGGGATGAGATGCCCCTCATCTGGGAGCCGGTGCGCGATGTCGTCGGGCAGGAATCCGGCTCTCCTCAGCTTCTTGATGTGTCCCTCCATGACGGAGGAGACCATCCACCTGCCTCCCGCTCCGGACATGGTTGGAGAAGGTTGAGGTGGGAAGTGTGGACTTGGGCGCTGGAGCTCGAGTGTGCGAAAATGGATCAGCAAAGGAGGAAGAAGGTGTGGATGAAAAGGTGAATCCTTGTCCCTTTATATGGGCGGCCGAAACTATGCGCCCCCACTAGCCTGGTAAAACTCGCTTATCCCCCAAGCGCCATAGTCGATGGCGCGGTTGGGTTACCCACGCCCGTATTGATGAGGATCCCGTGATAAGGGGACACAAACTCTGCTTTGACAAGACGTGTCAAAAAACTGCCTCGCGTTATGTGCGGGGCTAGTTAAAGGAAACGGTTCAAATAATCACCAGGACATGACATAATGTCGTGTTGCCAAGACGTGTCAGCAGATTGGATTCGTGGAAGTATTATTCTCTCTATGGTGGTATGTGGAACTTATTTTGCAGGGTCGGTCACTATCCTTGTATTCAAATTCTTCTGTGATGTATTCGGAGGTGGAACCCGCCTTGCAATGCCGAAGACAATACTGCGCGCCGGACT
Source organism: Triticum dicoccoides (assembly GCF_002162155.2). NCBI lineage: Eukaryota > Viridiplantae > Streptophyta > Magnoliopsida > Poales > Poaceae > Triticum > Triticum dicoccoides. The sequence continues at coordinate 648,957,678 of NC_041384.1, read as the reverse complement.
CATCGTCATTGAAAGGCTGGTTCAGGGGCTACTGAGGGAGTCCTGGATTAGGGGGTCTCTGGATAGCCGGACTATTGGACTATGAAAATACAAGATTGAAGACTTCGTCTCGTGTCCGGATGGGACTCTCCTTGGCGTGGAAGGCAAGCTAGGCAGTACAGATATGGATATCTCCTCCTTTGTAACCGACCTTGTGTAACCCTAACCCTCTCCGGTGTCTATATAAACCGGAGGGTTTTAGTCCGTAGGAAAACATACAATCATACCATAGGCTAGCTTCTAGGGTTTAGCCTCTCTGATCTCGTGGTAGATCTACTCTTGTACTACCCATATCATCAATATTAATCAAGCAGGATGTAGGGTTTTACCTCCATCAAGAGGGCCCGAACCTGGGTAAAACTTCGTGTCCCCTGCCTCCTGTTACCATCCGCCTAGACGCATAGTTCGGGACCCCCCTACCCGAGATCCACCGGTTTTGACACCGACAGGAAGCGTGCGCTAAGGGACGTATATGCGTTGGAGCCAGTCGTCCCAAAGTTCAACCCATGGTCCTCGTGTCCGATCACCTTCGATCGCAGGGACCACCCCACTAGTATCTGTCACGGCGGATTCAGCGCACTGGTCCTAGACCCAATCATTGACGGATTTCACCTCACTCGAGTCCTTATGGATGGTGGCAGCGGCCTGAACCTACTTTATCAGGACACAGTGCGCAAATTGGGTATAGACCCCTCAAGGATCAAACCCACAAAAACAACCTTCAAAGGCGTCATACCAGGTGTAGAGGCCCATTGCACAGGCTCAGTCACACTGGAAGTGGTCTTCGGATCCCCGGATAACTTCCGAAGCGAGGAGTTAATCTTCGATATAGTCCCGTTCCGCAGTGGCTATCATGCACTGCTCGGGCGAACCGCATTTGCGAGATTCAATGCGGTACCGCATTATGCATACCTCAAGCTCAAGATGCCAGGACCTCGGGGGGTCATCACAGTTAATGGAAACATAGAGTGCTCTCTCTGCATGGAGGAGCACACTGCAGCCCTCGCAGCAGAAACACAAAGCAGCCTCTTAAGGCAATCCACCAGTTCGACGATTAAGGACCCGGACACCTTCAAGCGCGCCCGGAGTAATCGGCAACAAGACCGCCTGGCACGTTTTGAGCTCGCATAGCAATGCGGCCCCCACCCCAGTCCCAGCCAAATGGCGAAATCCGTGCCACGCGTACATAATTACGCATTGAAAATACCATGGGCATAGGTGGGGAGGGGGCACGACTACGGCACGCCCCAAGACGCGGCTCAGCCGCACTAGGGGCTTCCCGCTTTGTTATTTTTCTCTCTTTCAGGACTTTAATCTCTGGAAACCCTGTCCGGCAGTATGATTGCCAGACACATGATGCAGCAACCAAGGAGGCAGAAAGCTACGTCACACCACGGAACTCCCAGGTGGATCCCGATAACGAGTGAAATACTTGCTTTAAATACCATTCCTCAGCTTGCCCTTGGAGGGGACATGTCAAATACTCCTACTTTTTGCTTATCGCACTACTTGTATCATTCTGCTTTAACGCACCTTTTTGAATATACAATGCATAGCACTAGACTATTATCGCATTCTCTATTCTTCTTTATATATATATATATATATATATATATATATATATATATGTTCATTCATGACATCCAGCACCTGTACACTCTGGTACGGACAATACGCTAGGGGCTTAAGCATACCCCATAATACGGCGTGAGAAGTCTAAACACTTTGGATAGTGCGGCACCCCGAACTTATAGCATTATATGCATCAGCTCCGAATCATGTCTTGGGTCAATAGTTGGGTTTGCCCGGCTCCCATGTTTTGGTACCTTATGTTCCACTATATCGGCTAAGGTAGCACTGGGAGAACTACTGCGATTGTGCCCCGGTTCAGCTGGGCTAAGCACCTCAGTAGAGAAAGCTAAAACTGACTGTCATGATAAGGCGAGAGTTGGTCGCTGTTCGAGAGGTTTCGATTCCCTAAAGACTTATGCCGCTTAGAACGAGGAGTCGGCTTTGTCCGGCTTAAGGCGTGTATAGCGCCCCAAATTCAGCCTTCCGAATACTAGGGGCTTCGCCAAAATTTAAAATTGTAGAATTCTATGGCTAAGTGAGAGTGATAAAGCATTATAGTCCAATTGCCTTGTTCGTTGTGCTGAGCACCTCCCTCGGGCACCTTCGATACAGACGGACCGCCTGATGACTTCCAGCCGTGGGCAGGCATCCACAAGCCGCCTCACCAGGCCGAAGTAGCTATTGGGAAGGGAGTCGCCAGGCCACATCCGAACTATAAAGCCCTTCATGGCCTGTTCGGCCGCCTTGTGCATCTCGATCAGTTGCTTCAGCTGGTCGCTCATAGGCATCGGGTGTTCGGTCCCAGTATACTGAGACCAGAACAACTTCTCCGTCGAGCTTCCCTCCTCGGCCTGGTAATATTTTGCGGCATCTGACACGCTGCGAGGCAAATCTGCGAATGCTCCTGGAGAGCTCCGGACTCGGGTAAGTAACAAGTAATTTACTTTCACATGCTTGCTTTGCATATTGAATGCGTTACCCGCCGCTATCTTCCTCATTGCCTCAATTTCCTGGAGGGCCTTTTGGGCTTCGGCCTTGGTATTCTTTGTGCTCTCGAGGGCCACGGCAAGCTCGGACTCTCGCGTCTTCGAGTCAAGCTCCAAAGCCGAGTGCTTCTTCACGAGAGCCTGGAGCTCTTGCTGCACCTCGCCCACCCGTGCCTCTTGCTTTTCCCGCTCGGTGCGCTCCTTGGCCGCTTTGTCTTCGGCCTCGGACAACACTTGCTTTAGGGTCGCCACTTCGGTCATGGCCCCTGGCACATTCATGATGATCCTGTCATTTCGCAACCACATTTTCTTTTTTATATAGACAAGGTATTACTTACCTTTGTTCTCCTCAAGCCGCCTCTTGGCAAGACCGAGCTCTTTCTCGGACCCCTCGAGGTCCTGCTTCAGTGCGACGACCTCCGCAGTCAGTGCGGCAGAGGCCAGCAGTGAAGCATGCATACGCATACATACATACTTATATTAGACTCCTGCAGATATTATTTGATCCTCCATTCGGCTTTTCTTTGTGAACACCAAACAGAGCATCAGGGGCTACTGTCTATGCGGTAATATTTTCCTATATTTTTTACGTACCTCAAAGCCTGTTAGAAGGCTGACACAGTCCTCAGTCAGTCCGCTCTTGGCGGACGAACCTTCTTGATCACCGCACTCATAATAGTGCGGTGCTCTTCGTCGATGGAAGCGCCGCGAAGCGCTCCCGACAGGTTGTCCGGTGCCTCTGGATGGATAGAGGTCCCCGGCACGGGCGTCTTGCCCCTTTTGGAAGGGGGCCGCCTGCCCGAGTCCGGAACCACTGGAGGTTCCAGCGTGGTGTTCGGCTGAGGGCCGAACTTGGAGCCCCCGGGAGCCTTGCACCCTTTACTCCTGGAGTCCGGAAGGTCGCCTTGAGGTGCCTCCGGGACTGTCACCCCCCGGCTCGGTGCCGCTTGAGACAATACCTCGGCATTGTCCGTAGGGCAAGGAGAGGAGGTGGTTGGAAGTGTATCACTATTCATGTCCGATGAGTCCAAGGAACTGTCCGACGATGATACATCGATACGGGCTTGGGGCGGACTGCATAATCATATTCGACGTTAGGAGAAGCAGTGCGACAAAGGTATGCTATGAGTTACTCTGGTATCAGAATACTTACGACTTCGCCAGGGGCTTGGCCCTGAGCCGCCACTCGTCTTCGCCGTCGGCGGCAGTGGTGGAGCAGTCCGGAAGGAGAGTCCTTCCCTTCTTGCACCCTTCGACCTCCCCGGTTGGGTCGGCCTTCCTTTTCTTGTCTCCCCCGGCTGGAGGGGGAGAGTCTTCATCTTCCTTCTCCTCGTTTTCACGGGAGGAGTGTGTCTCGGTGTTATCACACGATGAGTGCGATACCACCTGGCGCCGGGAACTCTTTCGGGTTCCCTTGGCCTTCTTCTTGGTCTTCTCCGGCACCTCATAAGGAGCTGGAGTCCGCATCTCCGTCAGGAGAGCGTCCGCAGTGTCTTCGGGCAGAGGGGCCGGACAGTTAGTTTGCTCCGATGTCTCCACCCAGTCCTGTCAAAGGCATGGGAGCTCAGACCCCGCACATGGTTAAGCTATGGGAAATAAACACCCTACCAGATGTACAGAACTTACCGGATTCGCAGGGCGCTTCACGCTTAGCCCGTGGTCTTCGGTAAGAGAAGGAGGGACCTCGGAGCCCTTGAACAGCACCCTCCAGACGTCCTTATCCGTCATGTCGAAGAGCTCGCTTAGAGTATGGTGCTGGGCCGGGTCGAACTCCCATAAGTTGAAATCCCATTGTTGACACGGGAGGATCTGGCAGAAGAGCATGACCTGGACTATGTTGACAAGCTTAAGTTTCTTGCTTGTCATGTTCCGGATACACTTCTGGAGTCCGTCCAGCTCCACCGAAGAGCCCCAAGCCTTCCAGGAAGTGAGCCGCATGGGGACTCCGGATCAAAACTCGGGGGCTGCCACCCAGTTGGTGTCGCGCGGCTCGGTGATGTAGAACCACCCCGATTGCCACCCCTTTACGGTCTCCATGAAGGAGCCCTCGAGCCATGTAACATTGGGCATTTTGCCCACCATGGCTCCGCCGCATTCCACTTGTTGGCCGCCTACTACCTTCGGCTTGATATTGAAGGTCTTCAGCCATAGGCCGAAGTGGGGCCGGATGGGGAGGAAAGCCTCGCACACGACGATGAATGCTGAGATGTTGAGGATGAAATTTGGGGCCAGATCATGAAAGTCCAGCCCGTAATAGAACATGAGGCCGCAGACAAATGGATGGAGGGGAAACCCCAATCCGCGGACGAAATGGGGGAGAAAAACCACCCTTTCATGAGGTTCCGGGGTAGCGACGATCTGCCCCGTGGCTGGCAGCCGGTGCGCGATATCGACGGCTAAGTATCCGGCTCCACGTAGCTTTTTGATGTGTCCCTCCATGACGGAGAAGGCCATCCACTTCCCTCCCACTCCGAACATGGTTGGAGAGATATGAGGAGAAGGATGTGGACTTGGGCGCTGGAGCTCGAGTGCGCGAGAATGGATGGGCGAGGAGGAAGAAGGTGTGGGTAGAAAAAGGTGAGACCTTATCCCTTTATAAGGGTGGACGAAACTATGCACCCCCCACCAGCCTGCTAAACTCGCTTATCCCCCAAGCGCCGTAATTGGTGGCGCGGTTGGGTTACCCACGCCCGTATTGATGAGAATCCCGTAATAAGAGGGACATGATCTCTGCTTTGACAAGACATGACAAGAAACTGCCTCGTGTTATGTGCGGGGCTAGTTAAAGAAAAATGGTTTGAATAATTACCGGGCCATGGCATGATGTCATGCTTCCAAAACGTGTCAGCAGATTAGATTTGTGGAAATATTATTCTCTCTACGGTGGTATGTGGAACTTATTTTGCAGGGTCGGACACTATCCTTGTATTCAAACTCTTCTGTGGTGCATTCGGAGGAGGAACCCGCCTTGCAATGCCGAAGACAACACTGCGTGCCGGACTCATCGTCATTGAAGCTTGGTTCAGGGGCTACTGAGGGAGTCCTGGATTAGGGGGTCTCCGGACAGCCGGACTATATCCTTTGGCCGGACTATTGGAGTATGAAGATACGAGATTGAAGACTTCATCCCGTGTTCGGATGGGACTCTACTTGGCGTGGAAGGCAAGCTAGGCAATACGGATATGTATATCTCCTCCTTTGTAACCGACCTTGTGTAACCCTGGCCTCCTCCGATGTCTATATAAACCGGAGGGTTTTAGTCCGTAGGACAAGATACAATCATACCATAGGCTAGCTTCTAGGGTTAAGCCTCTCCGATCTCGTGGTAGATCAACTCTTGTACTACTCATATTATCAAGAATAAATCAAGCAGGACGTAGGATTTTACCTCCATCAAGAGGGCCCAGACCTGGGTAAAACATCATGTCCCCTGCCTCCTGTTACCATCCGCCTTAGACGCATAGTTCGGGACCCCCTACCCGAGATCCGTCGGTTTTGACACCGACAGTCTCCATCATCCTTTCCTCACTGGTACAATGCTCTAATAATGATGATCATCACACTTCTTTTTACTTACAACTCAAGAATTACAACTCAATACTTAGAACAAAATATGACTCTATGTGAATGCCTCTGGCGGTGTACCGGGATATGCAATGAATCAAGAGTGACATGTATGGAAAAATTATGAAAGGTGGCTTTGCCACAAATATGATGTCAACTACATGGTCATGCATGGCAATATGACAATGATGAAGCGTGTCATAGCAAACGGAACGCTGGAAAGTTGCATGGCAATATATCTCGAAATGGCTATGGAAATGCCATAATAGGTAGGTATGGTGGCTGTTTTGAGGAAGGTATATGGTGGGTGTATGATACCGGCGAAAAGTGTGCGGTAATAGAGAGGCTAGCAAATGTGGAAGGGTGAGGGTGCGTATAATCCATGGACTCAACATTAGTCATAAAGAACTCACATACTTATTGCAAAAATCTATTAGTTATAGAAACAAAGTACTACGCGCATGCTCCTAGGAGGATAGATTGGTAGGAAAAGACCATCGCTCGTCCGCGACCGCCACTCATAAGGAAGGCAATCAATAAATAAATCAAGCTCCGACTTCATCACATAACGGTTCACCATACGTGCATGCTACGGGAATCACAAACTTCAACACAAGTATTTCTCAAATTCACAACTACTCAACTAGCATGACTCTAATATCACCATCTCCATATCTCAAAACAATTATCAAGTATTAAACTTCTCATAGTATTCAATGCACTTATATGAAAGTTTTTATTATTCCTAAAAGCAAATTACTGATACGTCTCCAACGTATCTATTGCTCCATGCTATATTATCTACTGTTTTGGGCAATATTGGGCTTTATTATCCACTTTTATATTATTTTTGGGACTAACCTATTAACCGAAGGCCCATCCCAGATTTGTTGTTTTATGCCTATTTCAGTGTTTCGAAGAAAAGGAATATCAAACGGAGTCGAAACGGAACAAAATCAACTGGAGAAGTTATTTTTGGAACGAAAGCCACCGGATAGACTTGGACTCCACGTCAGGAGATACGGGAGGTGCTCACGAGGGTGGGGGGCGCCCCCCCCCTAGGGCGCGCCCCCTGCCTCGTGGGGCACCCATAGCTCCTCCGACGTGCCCCCTGCACCCATATATATCATCGTACCCTAAAACTTCCAGAATGAACAATAGATCGGGAGTTCCGCCACCAGAAGCCTCCGTAGCCACCGAAAACTAATCTAGACCCGTTCCAACATCCTGCCGGAGGGGGCAATCCTTCTCCGGTGGCCATCTTCATCATCCCGGTGCTCTCCATGACGAGGAGGGAGTAGTTCTCCCTCGGGGTTGAGGGTATGTACCAGTAGCTATGTGTTTGATCTCTCTCTCTCTCTCATGTTCTTGAGGTGATACGATCTTGATGTATTGCGAGCTTTGCTATTATAGTTGGATCTTATGTTTCTCCTCTCCCTCTTCTCTCTTGTAATGAATTGAGTTTCCCCTTTGAAGTAATCTTATTGAATTGAGTCTTTAAAGATTTGTCGACACTTGAAGTATGTCTTGTCATGCGTATCTGTGGTGATATCACGTGATTCACTTGATGTATGTTTTGGTGAACAACTTGCGGGTTCCGCCCATGAACCTGCATAGGGGTTGGCACACGTTTTCGTCCTGATTCTCCGGTAGAACTTTGGGGCACTCTTTGAGGTCCTTTGTGTTGGTTGAATAGATGAATCTGAGATTGTGTGATGCATATCGTATAATCATACCCACCGATACTTGAGGTGAGATTGGAGTATCTAGGTGACATTAGGGTTTTGGTTTATTTGTATCTTAAGGTGTTATTCTAGTACGAACTTTAGGGCTATTTGTGACACTTATAGGAATAGCCCAACGGATTGATTGGAAAGAATAACTTTGAGGTGGTTTCATACCCTACCATAGTCTCTTCGTTCGTTCTCCGCTATTAGTGACTTTGGAGTGACTCTTTGTTGCATGTTGAGGGATAGTTTTATGATCCAATTATGTTAGTATTGTTGAGAGGACTTACACTAGTGAAAGTATGAACCCTAGGCCTTATTTCCACACACAGCAATACCGTTTACGCTCACTTTTATCACTTTCTACCTTGCTGTTTTATTATTTTTACAAATACCTTTATCTACTATCCATATACCACTTGTATCACCATCTCTTCGCCGAACTAGTGCACCAATACAATTTACCATTGTATTGGGTGTGTTGGGGACACAAGAGACTCTTTGTTATTTGGTTGCAGGTTTGCTTGAGAGAGACCATCTTCATCATACGCCTCCTACGGATTGATAAACCTTAGGTCATCCACTTGAGGGAAATTTGCTACTGTCCTACAAACCTCTGCACTTGGAGGCCCAACAACGTCTACAAGAAGAAGGTTGTGTAGTAGACATCAAGCTCTTTTCTGGCGCCGTTGCCGGGGAGGTTAGCGCTTGAAGGTATATCTTTAGATCTTGCAATCGAGTCTTTTAGTTTCTTGTTTTATCACTAGTTTAGTTTATAAAAGAAAACTATAAAAAAATGGAATTGAGTTTGTCTCATACGCTTCACCTTTTTAATATCTTTCATGAGTATGATGGAAAGGATAATTGTGCTCAAGTGCTAGAAGAAGAATCTAATAAATGTTTGGCACTAAATATTTGAATGATGAGCATGATTGCAATGTTGTTAGTATGAATTCCTTGAATGTCCATGATGCTAATGATATGCAAAGCCACAAGCTTGGGGAAGCTATGTTTGATGAAGATGATATTTTTTCTCCCCCAAGTTTTGATGAGCAAATTTATTATGATGAAAGCATGCCTCCTATCTATGATGATTATTGTGATGACACGTATGCTTTAAAGAATAATGATAACCATGAAACTTGTCATCTTGATCTTAATTTTCAATCACATGATAGTTATTTTGTTGAGTTTGGTCCCACTACTATTCATGAGAAGAAATTTGCTTATGTGGAGAGTAATAAAATTTCTATGCTTGTAGATCATGAAAATAATGCTTTAGGTACTGTTATATTGTTGAATTCATTCATGATTCTACTGAAAATTATTATGAGGGAGGAACATATGCTTGTAGGAATTGCAATAATACCAAGTTTCCTCTCTATGTGCTTAAAATCTTGAATTTTTGCTTGCTTTACCTTCCTATGCTAATTGATTATTGTTCCCATAAGTTGTTTGCACAAAAAATCCCTATGCATAGGAAGTATGTTAGACTTAAATGTGCTAGTCATATTCATGATGCTCTCTTTATGTTTCAATTCTTATCTTTTACGTGAGCATCGTTGAAATCATCGTGCCTAGCTAGGGGCGTTAAACGATAGCACTTGTTGGGAGGCAACCCAACTTTATTTTTGTTCCTTGATTTTTGTTCCTGTTTAGTAATAAATAATTCATCTAGCCTCTGTTTAGATGTGGTTTCATGCTTTTAATTACTGTTTGTGCCAAGTAGAACCTTTGGGAAGACTTGGGGGAAGTCTTGTTGATCATGCTGTCAAAAACAGAAACCTTAGCGCTCACGAGAATTACTGCCATTTTTATTTGGAGAGTGCTATTTAGTTAATTATTTTTTAAGATGATTAATAGATAAATTACTCAGGTCCAGAAATTTATTTTAGAATTTTATGAGTTCCAGAAGTATACGTTTGATCCAGATTACTACAGACTGTTCTGTTTTTGACAGATTCTGTTTTTCATGTGTTGTTTACTTATTTTGATGAATCTATGGCTAGTAAAATAGTTTATAAACCATAGAGAAGTTGGAATAAAGTAGGTTTAACACAAATATAAAGAAATAATGAGTTCATTACAGTACCTTGAAGTGGTGTTTTGCTTTCTTATACTAACGGAGCTTACGAGTTTTCTGTTAAGTTTTGTGTTGTGAAGTTTTCAAGTTTTGGGTAAGGATTCGATGGACTATGGAATAAGGAGTGGCAAGAGCCTAATCTTGGGTATGCCCAAGGCACCCCAAGGTAATATTCAAGGACAACCAAGAGCCTAAGCTTGGGGATGCCTCGGAAGGCATCCCCTCCTTCGTCTTCGTTCATTGGTAACTTTACTTGGAGCTATATTTTTATTCGCCATATGATATGTGTTTTGCTTGGAGCGTCAATTTATTTTGTTATAATTTGCTTGATTTTATTTAGAACAATGTTTTGCATCTTTTATTTCAATAAAAATGGCATTGATAGCCTTTACTATGCCTATTTTAGAAGTCCACATGTTGCTGTTTGAAAACAGAAAGTTTACCGATGTTGCAATAATTCCCTAGAAAATTCAGAATGTGATAAAATGTTGAAACCTTTTTCATATTAAGATCTGATAGATTTACTACAGTGGTAATTTTATTTCATAATTTTTGGAGCTAGGGAAGTATGGATGTTGCAGCATTCTTTACAGACTATCCTGTTTAGGCAGATTGCTGTTATGTTTGCATTGTCTGCATATGTTTGCTTCTTTAATGGTTCTATTTGACGATAGGACTATTAAATATGCAGAGTCATTTAGTATGCAATGTTGAATGATAATTTTAGTGATTTGCTACAGTATAGTATGATAAGGTTTTGGCAATGGTTTATACTAACTTATCTCACGAGTCCTTGTTGAGTTTTGTGTGAATGAACCTTTTGAGATTTAGGGAGACCGTGATATGAGAGGAATTAAGGAGACACAAAAGCTCAAGATTCGGGATGCCCAAGGCACCCCAAGATAATATTTCAAGAAGTCTCAAGCATCTAAGCTTGGGGATGCCCTGGTTGGCATCCCACCTTTCTTCTTCAACAATTATCGGTTAGTATCGGTTGATCCTAAGTTTTTGCTTCTTCACATGATGTTTGCTATTCTTAGATGTCATTTTATTTTGCTTTGCTTGCTGTTTGAATAGAGTACCAAGATCTGAAATTATTAAATGTTAGAGATTCTTCACATAGTTGCATAATTATTCGACTACTCATTGACCTTCACTTATATCTTTCGGAGTAGTTTGTCTTTTGCTCTAGTGCTTCACTTATATCTTTTAGAGCATGGTGGATTTGTTTTCTAGAAACTATTGATATCTCATGCTTCACTTAGATTATTTTGAGAGTCTTAATAGCATGGTAATTTGCTTAAAATCCTTATATGCTAGGTATACAAGATTAATAATAAAATTCTCTTATGAGTGTTTTGAATACTAAGAGAAGTTTGATGCTTGATGATTGTTTTGAGATATGGAGGTAATAATATCAAAGTCGTGCTAGTTGAGTAGTTGTGAAATTGATAAATGCTTGTGTTGAAGTTTGCAAATCCCGTAGCATGCATGTATGGTAAACGTCGTGTAACAAATTTCAAACATGAGGTGTTATTTGATTGTCCTACTTATGAGTGGCGGTCGGGGATGAGCGATGGTCTTTTCCTACCAATCTATCCCCCTAGGAGCATGCGCGTAGTGCCGAGGTTTTTGATGACTTGTAGATTTTTGCAATAAGTATGTGAGTTCTTTATGACTAATGTTGAGTCCATGGATTATACGCACTCTCACCCTTCCATCCTTGCTAGCCTCTTCGGTACCGTGCATTGCCCTTTCTCACATTGAGAGGTGGTGCAAACTTCGCCGGTGCATCCAAACCCCATGATATGATACGCTCTGTCACACATAAACCTCCTTATATCTTCCTCAAAACAGCCACCATACCTACCTATTATGGCATTTCCATAGCCATTCCGAGATATATTGCCATGCAACTTTCCACCATCCAGTTTATCATGACACATTCATCATTGTCATATTGCTAGCATGATCATGTAGTTGACATAGTATTTGTGGCAAAGCCACCGTTCATAATTCTTTCAAACATGTCACTCTTGATTCATTGCATATCCCGGTACACTGCCGGAGGCATTCATATAGAGTCATCTTTGTTCTAGTATTGAGTTGTATCATCGAGTTGTAAATAAGTAGAAGTGTGATGATCATCATTCAATAGAGCATTGTCCCCAAAAAAAGAGAGAGAGAAAGGCCATAAAAAAGAAAGGCCAAATAAAAAAAGGCCAAATACAAAAAATATAAAAAAGGGACAATGCTACTATCCTTTTTCCACACTTGTGCTTCAAAGTAGCACCATGATCTTTATGATAGAGAGTCTCTTGTTCTGTCACTTTCATATACTAGTGGGAATTTTTCATTATAGAAGTTGGCTTGTATATTCCAACAATGGGCCTCCTCAAGTGCCCTAGGTCTTCGTGAGCAAGCAAGTTGGATGCACACCCACTAGTTTCTTTTGTTGAGCTTTCATACATTTATAGCTCTAGTGCATTCGTTGCATGGCGATCCCTACTCCTTGCATTAACATCAATCGATGGGCATCTCCATAGCCCATGATTAGCCTCGTTGATGTGAGACTTTCTCCTTTTTGTCTTCTCCACATAACCCCCTCATTATTCTATTCCACCCATAGTGCTATATCCATGGCTCACGCTCATGTATTGCGTGAAGGTTTATAAGTTTGAGATTACTAAAGTATGAAACAATTGCTTGGCTTGTCATCGGGGTTGTGCATGATGAGAGCATTCTTGTGTGACGAAAATGGATCATGACTAAACTATATGATTTTGTGGGGATGAACTTTCTTTGGCCATGTTATTTTGAGAAAACATAATTGCTTAGTTAGTATGCTTGAAGTATTATTATTTTTATGTCAATATGAACTTTTGTCTTGAATCTTTCGGATCTGAATATTCATATCACAAGTAAGAAGAATTACATTGAAATTATGCCAACTAGCATTCCACATCAAAAATTATCTTTTTTATCATTTACCTACTCGAGGACGAGCAGGAATTAAGCTTGGGGATGCTTGATAAGTCTCCAACGTATCTATAATTTTTTATTGCTCCATGCTATATTATCTACTGTTTTGGGCAATATTGGGCTTTATTATCCACTTTTATATTACTTTTGGGACTAACCTATTAACCAAAGGCCCAGCCTAGATTTGCTGTTTTATGCCTATTTCAGTGTTTTGAAGAAAAGGAATATCAAATGTAGTCGAAATGGAACGAAATCAACTAGAGAAGTTATTTTTGGAACGAAAGCCACCGGATAGACTTGGACTCCACGTCAGGAGATACGGGAGGTGCTCACGAGGGTGGGGGCGCCCCCCCCCCACAGGGCGCGCCCCTGCCTCGTGGGGCCCCCGTAGCTCCTCCGACGTATCCCGTGCACCCATATATATCATCGTACCCTAAAACTTCCTGAACAGACAATAGATCAGGAGTTCCGCCACTAGAAGCCTCCGTAGCCACCGAAAACCAATCTAGACCCATTTCGGCATCCTGCCGGAGGGGGCAATCCTTCTCCGGTGGCCATCTTCATCATCTCGGTGCTCTCCATTACTAGGAGGGAGTAGTTCTCCCTCGGGGTTGAGGGTATGTACCATTTGCTATGTGTTTGATCTCTCTCTCTCTCTCTCTCTCTCGTGTTCTTGAGGTGATATGATATTGATGTATCACGAGCTTTGCTATTATAGTTGGATCTTATGTTTCTCCTCCCCCTCTTCTCTCTTGTAATGAATTGAGTTTCCCCTTTGAAGTAATCTTATCGGATTGAGTCTTTAAAGATTTGAGAACACTTCATGTATGTCTTGCCGTGTGTATCTGTGGTGACAATGGGATATCACGTGATTCACTTGATGTATGTTTTGGTGATCAACTTGCGGGTTCCGCCCATGAACCTATGCATAGGGGTTGGCACACATTTTCGTCCTGATTCTCTGGTAGAACTTTGGGGCACTCTTTGAGGTCCTTTGTGTTGGTTGAATAGATGAATCTGAGATTGTGTGATGCATATCGTATAATCATACCCACCGATACTTGAGGTGACATTGGAGTATCTAGGTGACATTAGGGTTTTGGTTGATATGTATCTTAAGGTGTGATTCTAGTACGAACTCTAGGGCTGTTTGTGACACTTATAGGAATAGCCCAATGGATTGATTGGAAAGAATAACTTTGAGGTGGTTTTGTACCCTACCATAGTCTCTTCGTTCGTTCTCCGCTATTAGTGACTTTGGAGTGACTCCTTGTTGCATGTTGAGGGATAGTTTTATGATCCAATTATGTTAGTATTGTCTAGAGGACTTACACTAGTGAAAGTATGAACCCTAGGCCTTATTTCCACACATTGCAATACCGTTTACACTCACTTTTATCACTTGCTACCTTGCTGTTTTTATTATTTCAGATTACAAATACCTTTATCTACTATCCATATACCACTTGTATCACCATCTCTTCGCCGAACTAGTGCACCTATACAATTTACCATTGTATTGGATGTGTTGGGGACACAAGAGACTCTTTGTTATTTGGTTACAGGGTTGCTTGAGAGAGACCATCTTCATCCTACGCCTCCTACGGATTGATAAACCTTAGGTCATCCACTTGAGGGAAATTTGCTACTGTCCTACAAACCTCTGCACTTGGAGGCCCAACAACGTCTACAAGAAGAAGGTTGTGTGGTAGACATCAATTACCATGCTGTTCTAAAGGACTCTCAAAGTAATATAAGTGAAGCATGAGAGATCAATTATTTATATAAAATAAAACCACCATCATGCTCTAAAAGATATAAGTGAAGCACTAGAGCAAAAACTATATAGCTCAATAGATATAAGTGAAGCATATAGAGTATTCTAATAAATTCTGATTCATGTGTGTCTCTCTCAAAAGGCGTGTACATCAAGGATGATTGTGGTGAACTAAAAATTATTGTTGAGGAAATCGTTAACTGATAAAGAGTAGGGGATTAATCGGCTAATCGGCAAGTTAATCGACCATTTAATCAATTAATCGAATGATTTTTCGGTTTATCGGCTACTCAGTGACCCTATGAGTAGGGATTAATCGGCAAGTTAACTGGTTAATCGGATGAATTCTTGAACAGGGCTAAAAATCAAAGACTCAAATCATACAAGACGCTCCAAGCAAAACACATATCATGTGGTGAATAAAAATATAGCTCCAAGTAAAGTTACTGATGAACAAAGACAAGAGAGGGGATGCCTTCCAGGGCATCCCCAAGCTTAGGCTTTTTGGTGTCCTTGGATTTTACCTTGGGGTGTCTTGGGCATCCCCAAGCTTAGGCTCTTGCCACTCCTTGTTCGATAATCCATCAAATCTTTACCCAAAACTTGAAAACTTCACAACACAAAACTTAACAGAAAATCTCGTGAGCTCCGTTAGCGCAAGAAAAGAAAACACCACTTCAAGGTACTGTAATGAACTCATTCTTTATTTATATTGGTGTTAAACCTACTGTATTCCAACTTTTCTATGGTCCATAAACTCTATTAATAGCCATAGATTCATCAAAATAAGCAAACAACACACGAAAAACAGAATAGTTTGTAGTAATCTGTAACTAACGCAAACTTCTGGAACCCCAAAAATTCTAAAATGAATTGCTGGAAGTGAGGAATTTATCTATTAATCATATTCAAAAATAATTAACTAAATATCACTCTCCAATAAAAAATGGCAGCAATACTCGTGAGCGCTGAAGTTTCTGTTTTTTACAGCAAGATCAAAAAGACTTCCCCCAAGTCTTCCCAACGGTTCTACTTGGCACAAACACTATATAAACACAAAAAACACAACAAAAACAGAGGATAGATAAATTATTTATTACTAAACTGGAACAAAAAGCAAGGAATAAAAATAAAATTGGGTTGCCTCCCAACAAGCGCTATCATTTAACGCCCCTAGCTAGGCATAAAAGCGAGGATAGATCTAGGTATTGCCATCTTTGGTGGGCAATCCATAAGTGGCTCTCATAATAGATTCATATGGTAATTTAATTTTCTTTCTAGGGAAGCATTCCATGCCTTTCCTTAACAGAAATTGGAATCTAATGTTCCCTTCCTTCATATCAATAATTGCACCAATCGTTCTAAGGAAAGGTCTACCAAGAATAATAGGACATGAAGGATTGCAATATATATCAAGAACAATGAAATCTACGGGCACATAATTCATATTTGCAACAATAATAACATCATTAATTTTTCCCATCGGTTTCTTAATAGTGGAATGCGCAAGGTGCAAGTTTAAAGAACAATCATCAAATTCACGGAAACCTAGCAAATCACACAAAGTTTTTGGGGTCGTGGAAACACTAGCTCCCAAATCTAACAAAGCATAGCATTCATGATCTTTAATTTTAATTTTAATTGTAGGTTCCCACTCATCATAAAGTTTTCTAGGGATATAAACTTCCAACTCAAGTTTTTCTTCATAAGATTGCATCAAAGCATCAACGATATGTTTAGTAAAAGCTTTATTTTGACTATAAGCATGAGGAGAATTTAGCACGGATTGCAAAAAGGAAATACAATCTATCAAAGAGCAATTATCATAATTAAATTCCTTGAAATCCAAGATAGTGGGTTCATTGCTATCTAAAGTTTTAACCTCTTCAATCCCACTTTTACCAATTTTTGCATCAAGATCTAAAAACTCTGAATTTTTGGGACACCTTCTAACTAAAGTTGACTCATCTCCAGTCCCATCATTATCAAGATTCATATTGCAAAATAATGATTTAATAGGGGACACATTAATAACTTTTAGATCTTCATCTTTATTATCATGAAAACTAGAAGAACATGCTTTCACAAAGCAATCTTTCTTAGCATGCATCCTAGCGGTTGTTTCTTTGCACTCATCAATGGAAATTCTCATGGCTTTGAGAGACTCATTGATATCATGCTTAGGTGGAATAGATATAAGTTTCAAATAATCAACATCAAGAGAAATTCTATCCACATTCCTAGCCAATCCATCAATCTTAAGCAATTTTTCTTCAATCAAAGCATTGAAACTCTTTTGTGAACTAATAAATTCTTTAATACTAGATTCAAAATCAGAGGGCATCTTATTATAATTTACATAAGAATTGTTGTAGGAATTACCATAATTATTAGAGGAATTACTAGGAAATGACCTAGAATTAAAATTATCTCTATATGCGTTGTTAGCAAAATTGCTCCTACCAACAAAATTCATATCCATAGATTCATTATTATTCTCAATCAAAGTAGAAAAAGGAATATCATTAGGATCAGTAGGAGCACTCTTATTAGTAAACAATTTCATAAGTTCATCCATCTTTCCACTCAAAACATTAATCTCTTCAATTGCATGCACCTTTTTACTAGTAGATCTTTCAGTGTGCCATTGAGAATGATTAACCATAATATTATCTAGGAGTTTGGTAGCTTCTCCTAAAGTGATTTCCATAAAAGTGCCTCCTGCGGCCGAATCTAGAAGATTTCTAGAAGAAAATTTCAATCCGGCATAAAAATTTTGTATAATCATCCATAAATTCAAACCATGTGTAGGGCAATTACGTATCATTAATTTCATCCTCTCCCAAGATTGTGCAACACGCTCATGATCAAGTTGCTTAAAATTCATAATATCATTTCTAAGAGAGATGATCTTAGCGGGAGGAAAATACTTAGAGATAAAAGCATCTTTGCACTTATTCCATGAATCAATACTATTTTTAGGCAAAGACAAAAACCAAGCTTTAGCACGATCTCTAAGCAAAAACGGAAATAGCTTAAGTTTAAAAATATCATTATCCACATCTTTCTTATTTTGCATATCACACAAATCAACAAAGTTGTTTAGATGGGTAGCGGCATCTTCACTAGGAAGGCCAGAAAACAGATCTTTCATGACAAGATTCAACAAAGCAGTATAAATTTCACAAGATTCAGCATCGGTAAGAGGAGCAATTGGAGTGCTAATAAAATCATTATTGTTAGTATTGGCAAAGTCACACAATTTAGTATTATCTTGAGCCATCGTGACAAGCAAGCAATCCAAGACATAAGCAAACAAGCGAAGGAAAAGCGAGCGGAAAGAGAGGGCGAAAGGAAAAGAGGGCGAATAAAACGGCAAGGGTGAAGTGGGGGAGAGGAAAACGAGAGGCAAATGGCAAATAATGTAATGCGAAGGATAAGAGTTGTGATGGGTACTTGGCGTGTCTTGACTTGGCGTAGATCTCCCCGGCAACGGTGCCAGAAATCCTTCTTGCTACCGCTTGAGTATGTGTTGGTTTTCCCTTGAAGAGGAAAGGGTGATGCAGCAAAGCAACGTAAGTATTTCCCTCAGTTTTTGAGAACCAAGGTATCAATCCAGTAGGAGATCACGCGTGAGTCACCTCGTACCTACACAAACAAATAAGAACCTCACAACCAATGCGATAAAGGGGTTGTCAATCCCTTCACGGCCACTTGCAAGAGTGAGATCTGATAGAGATGATAATAATAATAATAATAAGATAAATATTTTTGGTATTTTTATGATATAGATTGAAAGTAAAGATTGCAAAATAAAATAGATTGGAAACTTGTATGATGGAAAATAGACCCGAGGGCCATAGGTTTCACTAGTGGCTTCTCTTATGATAGCATAAGTATTATGGTGGGTGAATGAATTACTGTCGAGCAATTGATAGAACTGTGCATAGTTATGAGAATATCTAGGTATGATCATGTATATAGGCATCACGTCTGTGACAAGTAGATCGACTCCTGCCTGCATCTACTACTATTACTCCACACATCAACCGCTATCTAGCATGCATCTAGAGTATTAAGTTCATAAGAACGGAGTAACGCCTTAAGCAAGATGACATGATGTAGAAGGATAAACTCATGCAATATGATATAAACCCCATCTTTTTATCCTCAGTGGAAACAATACAATATCTGTCGTTTCCCTTACTGTCACTAGGATTGAGCACCGCAAGATTGAACCCAAAGCTAAGCACTTCTCCCATTGCAAGAAAGATCAATCTACTAGGCCAAACCAAACTAAAAATTCGAAGAGACTTGCAAAGATAACCAATCATACATAAAAGAATTTAGAGAATATTCAAATATTGTTCATAGATAATCTTGATCATAAACCCACAATTCATCGGATCTCGACAAACACACCGCAAAAGAAGATTACATCAAATAGATCTCCAAGAGAATTGAGGAGAACTTTGTATTGACATCCAAAGAGAGAGAAGAAGCCATCTAGGTAATAACTATGGACCTGAAGGTCTGAGGTAAACTACTCACACATCATCAGAGAGGCTATGGTGTTGATGTAGAAGCCCTCCATGATCAATGCCCCCTCCGACGGAGTGCCGGAAAAGGCCCCAAGATGGGATCTCATGGGTACATAAGGTTGCGGCGGTGTAATTAGGTTTATGTGGTGCCCCTCGATGTTTTCGGGGTACATAGGTATATATAGGAGGAAGAAGTAGGTCGGTGGAGCCACGAGGGGCCCACGAGGGTGGAGGGCGCGCCCAGGGGGGTAGGCGCCCCCTGCCTCGTGGCCTCCTCGTTGATTGCTTGACGTCCACTCCAAGTCCTCTGGATCACGTTTGTTCCAAAAATCACGCTCCTGAAGGTTTCATTCCGTTTGGACTCCATTTGATACTCTTTTTCTGCGGAACACTGAAATAGGCAAAAAAACAGCAAGTTGAGCTGGGCCTCCGGTTAATAGGTTAGTCCCCAAAATATTATAGAAGTGTATAAATAAGTCCATTAAACATCCAAAACAAAATATATATAATAGAATGGAACAATCAAAAATTATAGATATGTTGCAGACGTATCAAGGAGGGCATCAGGCGCGCCTTCCTATGCGAGGGAGGGAGGCGCCCCATCTACGGCCGTAGGTCCTGAGGTGGTGCTGCTAGAGACGCCACTCTCCTGAAGCCCTCGATGGAGCAGCTGCTTCCTCTTCTTGGAGATGGCCTCATGAGGGTAGACGGTGCCTTCATTATCTGGGTCTTCGGTCGCTGCAGCTTGGTAAGCGCGCTCGAGGGAGCACACTGCGTCCTTCTCCTCGCAGGCGACCGTGATGATGTTGCAGCTCTCGGGCATCTTGAGGATGTTGTAGTCGTGATGGATCACTGCCATAAACTTGGCTAGGGTTGGGTACCCAAGGATGGCGTTGTACGGTAGGCGGATGTCGGCGACGTCGAAGTCGATGAGCTCGGTACGGTAGTTGTCGTGCCTGCCAAAGGTGACAGGAAGGCGAACCTACCTGATCGGGGTGGTGGAGCCGTCGGTCACTCCTGCGAAGGGCTTGGTAGGCTGTAGCTAATCGTATGGCACTTGGAGGCAGTCGAACGTCTCGACGGACAAGACATTGAGCCCCGCGCCGCCATCGATGAGGGTCTTGGTGACTTGGACATTGCTGATGATGGGTGAGCAGAGCATCGGGAGGGTGTCGGTAGTTGCCGCGCACTTGAGTTGGTCGAAGGAGCTGAAGGTAATGTTACACTTGGACCACCTTAGCGGGCACGCGGCCTCGAGCCTGGGGAGGGCCGCGTTCACCTCGCGAGCAAACTGCTTGAAGATATGTTGAGAGGTTGGGGCCTGAGCGCTACCCAAGATGCAAGCGATGGCGCGAGGCTCCTGGAAGCCCCCAGCCCCCTCATCCTGATGATGGTCGTCGTTCCTTCTTGGTGGTGGTGGCAGCGGAGGGAGCCATCATTGCCCTAAGGGCGGTCCTCACGAGGCTGGTCTCTACCGGCGCCCTCGCGAGGCTGGTCCTGCCAACAGTCCTCACAAGGCCGCTCGTGCCACTCCTGACGGGGGCCGCGGCCATCCTAGCATCCTCCACTTCGTCCTCCTCCTCGGTCGTAGCCTTGGTCATTGCGCTCGGGGCGCCGGCGGGAGCGCCCATCGCGGATGGCCCTCAGCTCTTGACAGTCGTTGGTGTTGTGGTTGTGCATGTTGTGGAAGGCACAGAATGGGCGGTTGGCCTTGGTTGACTTGGGATGGTCACAGCCGTGCTTCATCTCTGGCTCCGCCGCGAGCACAGCAGCCCCCTTGCTCTTCACGTCCTTGGTCTTGGCCTTCTTGTCTTCTGGGTCAGCTGCTAGAAGCTTTAGGAGGGAGAGGCATCCCTCCTCAGCCCTTGCGCACTTGGTCGCCATGTTGAACTACTCCAGAGCTGTGCACAGGTCTTCGTGTATGGCGAGCTCCTCCTTCATCTTGACATCGCGGACGCCATCGGAGAATGCTAAGATGATGGCCTCATCCATCACCTTGGGAATCTTGAGGCGAACGTTGTTGAAACGCTGTATGTACTTCTACAGGGTCTCCCTGGCTGCTGCTTGATGTGCCGCAGGTCACCAGCGGCAGGCGGGCGGTCGCGAGTGCCTTGGAAGTTGGCGACGAAACGCTCGCGCATCTCGCCCCAGGAGGAGATCAATCCCGTAGGCAGGTTCAGGAGCCACGAGCGCACACCGTCCTTGAGAGCCATGGGAAACTAGTTCGCCATGACCTTCTCATCGCCATTGGCTGCCTCAATGCTGAGCTCGTAGAGCTGCAAGAACTCAACAGGGTCGGGGGTGCCGTCGTAGCATGGAGGCAGGTCGGGCTTGAACTTGTCGGGCCAGACAACGCTGCGCAACTCAAGGGTGAAGGCGCGGCAACCTGCCATGGTCACTAGAGCCTGTGGTGGAGGCGGAGCCCGGTCTTGGTACCCATGCGCCGCTGCCGCAAGCGGCGCGCGATCTTGACGTGGTGGTGCAGGGAGCGCAGGAGCGTCTTCTTGCGGCCAAGGGATCTCTTAGCAGCTTCCCTCTTCGTGTGCGGCCCACACAATCACCAGCATAGTCAGAGTCAGAATATCCAATGAGATCAAAAGCCGAGCCCTTGGAATACCATAATCCAAGTGTTGGTGTGTGAGCTACATATCGAAGAATATGCTTCACAGCCTTATGATGTGATTCCTCCGGAGTAGCTTAAAAACGGGCACACATGCAAACACTAAGCATAATATCTGGCCTAGATGCACATAGATACAATAAAGAACCAATCGTGGAGCGGTATACCTTTTGATCTAAGTCTATACCATTTTCATCAGTGCATAGATGGCCATTTGTGGGCCTAGGGATTTTGACGCCTTTGCAATCTTGCATGCCGAATTTCCTTAACACATCCTTGAGGTATTTCACCTGAGATATGAAGATGTCGTTGCGTTGTTGACGAATTTGAAGACCTAAGAAGAATTTCAATTCTCCCATCATAGACATTTGATATTCCTCACTCATCATATAGGCAAATTCGTCAGTGTAACGTTGGTTAGTACAGCCAAAGATAATATCATCAACATATATTTGGCACACGAATAATTCATCATCATAGGTTTCGATGAAAAGAGTTGGGTCAAGTGAACCGGGTTTGAAGCCTTTCTTCATGAGGAATTCCTTCAAAGTATCATACCACGCCCGAGGGGCCTGCTTGAGGCCATAGAGGGCCTTGTTGAGTCTAAAGACTTTGTCAGGATGCTTTGGATCTTCAAAACCTGGGGATTGAGCAACATATACTTCTTCCTCAAGCTTACCATTGAGGAATTCACTTTTCACATCCATTTGATATAAGATGATATTATGATGGTTAGCATAAGCAAGCAATATGCGAATAACCTCAAGTCTAGCAACAGGTGCAAACATTTCATCGAAATAAATTCCTTCAACATGTGTGTAGCCTTGAGCTACAAGACGTGCCTTATTCCTCACCACAAGGCCATTTTCATCATGCTTGTTGCGGTAGATCCATTTGGTGCCAATGATATTGTGCTTGCGTGGGTTTGGTCGCTTAATAAGTTCTCAGACATTGTTGAGCTCGAATTGATGTAATTCCTCTTGCATTGCTTGAATCCATTCAGGCTCCAGAAATGCGTCATCTACTTTGGTGGGATCTGTGATAGAGACAAAAGCAAAGTGCCTACAAAAGTTAGACAAATGTGAAGCTTTTGAGCGTGTGAGAGGACTTGGTGCTTTAATGTCATTGATGATTCTCTCAATCTGCACTTCATTAGCAACATGAGGATGAGCGGGTTGACGATGTTGAGGGGGCTCAGCATTTTCTTCAGAGCCATTTTCTTTAGGTGCATCAGCATGATGTTCTTCACATTCTGGAATGACTTCTTCAGCAGATTCTTGGGTAGGAATGACATCCTCTGTAGCCTTAAACTTAATGGATTCCTCAGGTGATATTTCATCTAGCATATGAGGTAGGTGCCCTCTTTGCGAGCCATTAGTTTCATCAAACCGCACATCTACAGTTTCAACAACCTTGTGGTGATAGGTGTTGAAGACTCTGTAGGTGTGTGAGTCCTTTCCGTAACCAAGCATAAAACCTTCATGTGCTTTTGGTGCAAATTTAGAATTGTGATGAGGATCTCTAATCCAACATTTAGCACAGAAGACTTTGAAATAACTCACATTGGGTTTCTTGTCAATGAGGAGTTCATATGAGGTCTTTCTGAAGAATTTGTGAAGATATACCCTGTTGATGATGTGGCACGCAGTATCAATTGCCTCAGGTCAGAAGTGAGGAGGTGTCTTGTATTCATCAAGCATAGTGCGAGCCATCTCAACAAGAGTCATGTTCTTGCGCTCCACGACGCCATTCTGCTGAGGAGTATAAGGAGCAGATAACTCGTGAGAAATACCAAGTTCATCAAGATAGTCATCAAGACCAGTATTCTTGAACTCGGTCCCATTGTCACTTCTGATGTGCTTGATCTTCACATCAAAGTTGGTTGAATCCCTCAAGGAAAATCATTTGAAGACTTCCTGCACTTCAGTTTTGTAAGTGTCGGATTGTGGGTTCCGGCTAACCCTTGAGGTTCGAACTCTGGGGTGTGCACAAAGAACACTCTCTCCCTAGTTCGCTCACTCAACGATCTCACGGCCTAGCTCGATGAACCCAAGGAACAAGAGATGCAAGGGTTTATACTGGTTCGGGCCACCTTGCGGTGTAATACCCTACTCTTGTGTGGTGTTGGTGGATTGCCTCATGGGCTAAGGATGAACTAGTACAATGGACGAACAACCTCAGGAGGAGAGGTGTTCTTGAGCTCGGCGAGCTGATGGATGTGAGATGGAATGGATCCGATCTAGGATGAGTCAATCCTTCCTATGGTGGTGGCTAGTCCTATTTATAGAGGCCCTGGTCCTCTTCCCAAATGCTAGGCGGGAAGGGATCCCACAATGGCCAAGTTTGAAGGAAGTCTGTCACGGAGTAGCGTTTGGTTGGCCCAAAGCAAGTCTGTCACCATCCTGAGTACATGCGCTAGCTCAGGTCTTAGGACATAGAACGTATGTTGTACTAGAGACTCACAGATGACATATCGCTGCCTCTCATAGTTGGGTCTGTCCGACTTAGACCTTATCTCAACTCGGATCCGACTACGTCGAATCCGACCAGATCCTTCCGAGTCCATATTATCCGATTTGCATCCAATGCTCCATGGCTAGTGAGACCAAGCCATCGACCGTGTCATATGCTAGTCTAGTCGGCTGCGCGTCCACATAGCCCTTTCGACTAGGGACCTTTTAGGACAGTCATCATACAATGTATAGTCCCACAAACAAGTCACGTACTTGCTGATACACATCATTGATAATGTCCAAGGACTATCTTTATTCATAAACACATAGGAAATATCATCATACATGATTGCCTCTAGGGCATATCTCTAACAGTCTCCCACTTGCACTAGAGTCAATCAAATAGACATCAAATGCCCATAGCTCTAATGTGCCCCTCATGCTTGGATTGTGGAAGCGGCTTAGTCAACGGATCTCAACATTTGCATCCGTGTGAATTTTGCATAACTCAACATCACCATTCTTTACGATCTTTCATATCAGGTGATATTTCCGATCTATGTGTCTGGTCTTGTGGTGATCACTCGGCTCCTTGGCTTGTGCGATGACACCAGAATTATCACGATAAAGGTCCAACGGTTTTACCGAGGCTGGGAAAATACCAAGATCATCCATAATGTTCTGAATCCAAACATCTTCCTTTGCAGCTTCACAAGCCGCAATGTATTCGGCTGTGGTAGAATCGGCCACCATATCTTGCTTGGAACTCATCCAGATGACTGCTTCTCCATTCATGACATACACGAATCCGGACTGTGATCGACAATCATCTCTGTCAGTTTGAAAAATAGCATCGGCATAACCTCTTACGACGAGCTCTTCCTCACCTCCATAAACTAGGAACATCTCTTTAGTCCTTTTTAGGTACTTCAAAATAGTCTTTACCACTGCCCAGTGACTCTCACCTGGGTTGCCCTAGTATCTGCTTGTTAGGCTTATTGCAAAAGCAACATCGGGTCGTGTACATATCATGGCATACATGATGGATCCAATTGCCGAGGCATATGGAATCCGACTCATCCTGCTTCGCTCATCAGATGTCGAAGGACTCTGAGTCTCACTTAGCCTTATACCATGTGAGACAGGCAAGAACCCTTTCTTGGCCTCACTCATGTTGAACCGCTTCAACACTTTATCTATGTACATGCTTTGGCTCAAGCCGATCAGCCTCCTCGATCTATGTCTATATATCTTGATGCCTAAAATGTAAACTACCTCACCAAGGTCCTTCATCGAAAACTTCCCATTCAATGATTCCTTGACCAAAATTAGCATCGAAACATCATTTCCGATCAGTAGTATGTCATATCCAGGATGGATGTGATATGGAATGGATCTAATTCAGGATGAGTCGATCCTCCCTATGGTGGTGGCTAGTCCTATTTATAGAGGCCCTGGTCCTCTTCCCGAATGCTAGGCAGGAAGGGATCCCACAATGGCCAAGTTTGAAGGGAGACAACTAGCACAAGTTGTCCTGACAAAAGGTGGTCTTCGCCTGCCAAAGGCTCTGGTGGTGACGCTGTTATGGGCTCCGTGGTGACCTCCGTCCTACCGTCCTGTTGGTCTTGGTCTTGTTGCACCGATATGGAAACCTTTGCCTGATGCCTCAGGACTCCTCGCCTGCGCCTGCCTCTTTAGCACGACAGAGGAAACTGGTATACTGTGCCCGCTGGCGCCCGCCTGGCCTTGGTCGTCATGGCTCACGTCACGTGAACCTCGCGAGGCGCCCCTTGCATAGAGATCTCCGCTCCTTGAGAGCCAGCCTAGTGAGGCTGCTCCTAGGGAGGTCTTGGTGTCGTCCACCTCGCGAGGTTTGGCCCCTCGCGAGGGTCTTGAGTGGTTGCTGCTGAAGATGGGTTGTACCAGGCCATTGGTGGAGCCACGCACAAGCCCGCAGGCAGGCAAGTCTGGGCACCCCCGGTCCCAGAACGCCAACAGTAAGTGATGATATGCACCCATGTGTAACGAGAATAGTCCTCAACAATGACAAAGCCATATAAAGATGCAGCATTAGTAAATGTGGCATAATGAGTAGGGCCAGAGAGATCCATGTGAAGCAATTCAAATGGACGAGTGGTAGTCATGATGGTCTTTGAGGGATGCTTTGCCTTTGTCATCTTTCCAGCTTCACAAGCTCCACATAGATGATCCTTGAGGAATTTGACACCCTCGATGCCAATGACGTGCTTCTTCTTTGAGAGCGTGTGCAAGTCCCTCATGCCAGCATGACCAAGTCGTCGATGCCATAGCCAGCCTTATGAAGCTTTTGCAAGTAGACATGTAGCAGGTTGTGGCCCTGTAGAGAAATCAACAATATACAAATCTCCTCTCCTAAAGCCTTCAAAGACTTTGGAATTGTCAGCTTCCATGATCGCAACACAACGATACTTGCCAAAGACAACAATCATATCAGGATCACAAAGCATTAAGACAGACATGAGGTTGAACCGTAAGGACTCGACAAGCATGACTTTGTCCATGTGTAGATCCTTTGAGATCACAACCTTACGTAGACCCAATACCTTGATTTTGCCTTTGTCAGCGTAGGTGATATGCTTCAGATGCGATGGAGATAAAGTAGTGTCCATCAATAAGTTCCTATCACCAGTCATGTGATTTGTACATCCACTGTAGAGGACCCACTCAGTGGCTTTGGGTTGATCATCCTGCAGATGAATTGGTGCATCTTACAAACTCATATACTTTAGTAGTGAAGAATATGACATGAAATTCATTATATCAATGTCATCAAGCAATAGAACAGATATAGCAGTATGAGGACGTGAGAAGTGAAATTCATTTCTTCATGATTAGCTTGCGTCCTTTCAAGCGTATTCAGGTCTCCAGCAAATTCTTCAGACATTTAAGTTCGTATGGAGACCTGACCCTACATAAGAGATTAGTTCTTTTTGTTCACCACCCACATCTGGAGGGATGGCAAAGAGTTCATCATTCTGCGAGCTCCATAAGAGAAAGGTGGCATAGAAGCCAATCCACTTCGTTTCACAGAAGAGGGGTTAGAGTAAGCATATGAATAAGCAGAGAAATTCTTCGAGGACTTAAGAACATAATGATTTGAAGAATAATGCACATATTCATAACCCTTAGATCTACCCTGCGAAACAGAGGTGTTAGCACGATGATGTTCATATGAAGAATTTGATCCACGTGAGGAATTTGGTCCTTTTGAGGAGTTGGGTCCATATGAAGACTTTGGTCCATATGAAGAATTTGATCTGGGGTTCCTATTCTTCACAGGTGTTGTCATGATGACATTCACCTGAAGACTTTCAAGGCACCTTTTGGGAACCCAGATTTTCTTCATAGGGGGACCATTCCTGCAGTTAGTGCCAACATATCTAGCAAATACTTCACCATTCTGATTTTTGAATAATTTATAGTTGGAGTCAAATGACTCACCAGAAGAATATGAAGATTCACATGTAAAGCCAGATAAAGTAGATGGATCCACTGAAGGCCCTTTGCAGCAACCCATGAGGTTTTGGGATACTGCTCAGGTTTCTAGTAGGTCGCATCAGCATTGAGTTTCCTCTCAAAGGCAATACCTTCTTTCCTAGGGTTCCTGTTGAGGATCTGCTTTTTAAGCACATCACAAAGAGCCTGATGCCCTTTGAGGCTTTTGTACATGCATGTCACGTACAATTCCTTCAGCCCTGCATGGTCAGTGATACTAGTAGCATCCTCAGATGAGGAATTTGTGCTAGCAGAGACAGTTGAAGAATTTGCAGCAATAGAACCATTTGAACTTTCAGGTGAAGAATTAGCAGATTCACGTTCAATGCATTTCAAACATGGTGGAATGAATTCAACCTAAGTGGAACTGATGTGTTGAGCGAGCAATGGATCGCGTTCCTTTTGAAGATCTTCATAACTCACCCTTAGCTGCTCAAGATCTTGCTTTCTTTGAAGAAATTCATAAGAAAGCTTCTCATGATCAGATAAGAGAGTGTTATGATGACTTTGAAGGTTATCAAACTTAGTCTGAAGTCTTTGAAGATTATCAGTTTGAGTTCGATCCATTTCTTCACCCAACAGGTCATCGCTTTTGTCTAGCATGTTTTGAACCTTTTCAAAAGCCTTTTGTTGTTTCACAGCAATCTTAGCAAGTTTAGAGTAGCTAGGCTTGATATTCTCATCAGATTCATCCTCACTTGATTGAGAGGAGGGATATTTGAGTACCTTTGCACCTTCTTCCATGAAGCAATAGGTCGGAGAGTAGTCATCATCGCCGTCGTCAGCGGTGTTGGGGAGGTCATTTTCCTCATAATTGAAGATGGACTTGCTGATGAATGCAGTAGCGAGGGCTAGGCTCGCCACACCAGTGTCTGACTCCTCAGATGCTTCCTCTTCCTCATTTTCCTCAGATTCAGCTTCAGAGTCCATTTCCTTGCCTATGAATGACCGAGCCTTTCTGGAGCTCCTCTTCTTGTGAGATGAAGACTTTGAAGATTTTGATGATGAGGACTTTGAAGATCTCTTCTTCTTCTTTGAGTTATCAGAACTATAATGTATTTTTTCTTCTTTGATTCCTTCTCCCATTGAGGACAATCAGTGATGTAGTGACCGGGTTTCTTGCATTTGTGGCAGGTTCTATTCTTGTAGTCGCGGGATGAGGAATCTAATCTCATGTCATCACCTCTTGAGGATTTACCAAAGCGACCATGTCTTGAGAACTTCTGGATTTTCCTCACGAGCATTGCTAGCTCCTGGCTCAGTTCTTCAGGATCACCAAGGCTGCTACCAGAATCCTCACCTTCATATTCAGACACTGCCTTGGCCTCTAGAGCGCGTGATCTACCATAGCTCGGTCCATAGAGATCTCTCTTCTTAGCAAGTTGGAAATCATGAGTGTTTAGCCTCTCAAGGATATCAGCGAGATCAAGTGACTTGTAGTCTCCACGTTCTTGTATCATCAGTGACAGAGTGTCAAATGAGGAATCAAGCAATCTCAGTAATTTCTTCACCACCTCATGGTCGGTGATGTCAGTGGCACCAAGTGCTTGAGGCTCATTTGAGATGTTAGTGAGGCAATCGAAGGTTTATTGTACATTTTCATTGTCGAGTATTTTGAAGCGGTTGAAGAGATTGCAAAGAACGTCAACTCGAGAGTCACACAGAGTTGAGACTCCTTCGTTGACCTTTGACAGCCTATCCCAGATAAGCTTCGCTGTCTCCAAAGCACTCACTCTGCCATACTGACCTTTGCTCAGATGGCCACATATGATGTTCTTCGCTTGAGAGTCTATTTGCTTGGATCTCTTCACATCAGCAGCATTGATGGTAGGAGTGACAGAGGGAACGCCATTTTCCACAACGTACCAGAGATCATTGTCAATTGCCCCAAGATGCATTTGCATCTTGTTCTTCCAATAGGGGTAGTTCGTCCCATCGATGGTAGGACACCCAGCAGAGACCTTGATCATACTTGCAGTTGACATAACTAAAACTCCAAGCGGTTAAACCAAAATCACACAGAACAAGGGAGTACCTCGCTTTGATACCAATTAAAAGTGCGTTATATCGACTAGAGGGGGTGAATAGGCGATTTTTACAAATTCATCACTGAGGAATTTCAGGGTGAGGAAATTCCTAAGCAACGAACTACTTAGCAGCGGAATAAGTGCTCAGATGCAAGCATAACAGAGTAGTAACACAGTCATCATGATGAAATCAAAAGAAGCACAGAGTACAGGTAGCGTAAACACATGATAAGCAGGTTGAAGACAAACTGTCGTGGAATTGTCACGGCAGATGTCCTTTTTCAAGGACTTAGTCATGGAGCCATCACAACTAGGAAGCTTAAAGGGGTTAATCGGGACAAGGACACGCGAGGTTTATACTAGTTCATCCCCTTACGGTGAAGGAAGGCCTACGTCTAGTTGGGTTGGAATTGCTTGAGGTTTCGATGACCAGGGAGCGAGATACGCTATGCCTGGCTCTCGATCAGTTGTTTTTCTGCCCGTAAGCCACCGGCGGGTCGTCCCCTTATATACACGGGTCGACGCCATACGGCTTACAGAGTCCCGACCGGCTCATAAACAGTGTCCGGCTCGGTGACTAGTTACTTCTACCTTACAATACAAGTCAGGCCCTCATGGCGGTTTATCACCATGGGCCATAAATCGCCTGTGGGCCTTTAGACCCTTTACTGAATCGCCATCTTCACGTCTTGGTCTTGGGCTTCAGATGGGCTTCTCTTTGCGTGACCCGGCCCCTCCT
Organism: Triticum dicoccoides; assembly: GCF_002162155.2. Classification (NCBI taxonomy): domain Eukaryota; kingdom Viridiplantae; phylum Streptophyta; class Magnoliopsida; order Poales; family Poaceae; genus Triticum; species Triticum dicoccoides. The sequence goes on along the minus strand of NC_041384.1, from coordinate 648,927,034 downwards.
GGGCGGCTTACATAAACAGTTATATCCCCAACACAAACTGACTGGAGAAATAGGATTGAGGAAATTTAGAAAGTCTTCAGTCAAAGTCTTCAAACGGTAACGATCAAGTATTTCTACACACAAATGAGGGAATGAAAGAGTTGAGGAAATAGAACCAGTAGCTTGGTGAAGAGGATGATTTGGTAGAGCAGTTCCAATTGCTGTGACAGTCGTACATCTGGTTGGAGCGGCTAGGTATTTAAACCTGAGGACACATAGTCCTCACCGTATTCTCCTTGAGCTAAGGTCACACAGACCTCGCCCAATCACTCATGGTAAGTCTTCACGTGACTTCCAAACCTTCACAGACTCGGTCACTCGGCGATCCACAATTTCCTCTTGGATGCTCTAGACCATGACACCTAACCATTTGGAGGATACACGGTCCTCAAAAGTAACAAGTGTCGGTTCCACACAGGAACAATTTCTTTAGTGATGCTCAATCACTTTGGGTTTGTAGGTGTTTGGGTTTGGGTTTTCCTCACTTGATAATTTTCTCTCAAAGTCCTGGAGGATGGGATGCTCTCGATGACAAGTGTAAGTTTCTCGCGGAGCAGCCAACCAGCTAGTGGTTGTAGGGGCCGTCTATTTATAGCCTAGGGAGCAGCTCGACATGATAAGACATAAATGCCCTTCAATGATATGACCGTTAGGTGGGTAGATATTTTGGGACAGCTGGCGCATAGCATAGCAACGGTCGGAAATTTGAGTATCAAATTCCTCGGGGCTATCATGTTCCTCACTTGTTGGCAATACGCACTAGCGAATTCCTAACCCCCAGTTAGAACAAATTCCTTAGAGACCAGAAGATCTTCGTCTCTGTCACTGAAGAAATTGACTGAACTGTATGATATTTCCAATGGCTTCACTTGAAGGGATTGGTAGGTGTAGGATTTTGATATGAGCTTCACTTGTAAACTTTTCCTTAGTTTTACCTCGACCCCCCTTAACAGTATGGTGTTTCCTATGACTCAAGAAAGAGAAAAATGGAACTATGAAAACAAAAGTCTTCACGCTTCATATTCCTCGCATGAATATCAAGTCTTTAGGATCACACCAATTTCTTCACTTTCAAAGTCTTCAGAAAGTCAAAGTCTTCAGTTGAAGACATTCATTTTTAGGGGTCGACTTTCTCTATAAATATCAAACTCCTCATAGATTTATAGACCCGTGTACACTCACAAACACATTAGTCCCTTAACCTATAAGTCTTCAATACACCAAAATCACTAAGGGGCACTAGATGCACTTACAATGTTGACATTAATTACCAAAATCACCTAGGGAGCACTTGTGCTTTCAATCTCCCCCTTTTTGGTAATTGATGACAACATACATCAAAGCTTTAGATAAAGATATGAAGAATAACAAGTAAAGCTTTGGAAAGACATGTAACATGCATAGGCTCCCCCTACATGTATGCAATCATGTAAAGATAGCATATAAGAGCATGTGAATGCATAAGCATGTCAGAGCAAGCAATGAGTTACATGTATCTTGGCTATATGCATCAGATCAAATGATGTAAATACAAGAAATGTACTTTCATGTTCATGAGTCCTTCTTGCAAACAATATGTACATCAGCAAGAGATCATCATGCACATGAGTGTGATGCATATACTTACCTTGTGGTCTTGAGTTGGCTTTGGAAGAGGTGAACTTGAGAAAACAGGGTTAGATAACACAAGAGCACCTACTAAACAGAGCAAATGAGAAAATCACAAGAGTACCAAGACTGGGATGACATGTAGTAAGTGAGCACTTAGTACTCTATCTGGATATAGACATGTCCCCAAAGATTAAAGATATGCAATGAATTCCAAAGATTTTCTTCCCTTAGATATGAACTCTTTCTCCCCCTGAATCTGATATTGGATAATGGGAGAAGGTAGGGTAAAAGAAAATCAGAGCAAAGCAACAAATGTTAACACGTCTTTCCCCTCTTAAAGACATGTGACTTCTCTCCTTATTGTTGATTAGCATCTGGAGAAGCTAAGAAGTGCTCTCTCTCTCTCCCCCTTTGACATGAATTTCCAAGAAGAGATCTTCTGGAGCATGAGTCAAACAGTTTTGGTCCTTGAGTCACATTACAAAGCATCATGTAATTTAAGATGCTAGTAGAGGATAAGAATCATCCAGTGGAGCTTGAAAAGAAAAGATAATTGTAATGGCAAAATATTTTCTCAGTAGTGAAATCATTAATGTCGAGTCATTTTCATCAGTGACACCAAGTTGGAGATGTCATAGATGATGCATATCGGTCAGACCGGGTTTGTCCTTGTCAGTTGTACCGATGAACAATCTACAATGCATCATTGCAGTTCGGTCTAGCCGATAGGCAGAAATCGGTGAGACCGAGTTCAATACAGAGGAAAATTTTTGTCATCTCAGCTCACTTGGCAAATAAGATCTCACAAGGATTTGCAGGGAATTAGCTAAAAGATTTGTAAAGAAATAGATGCAGAGAATGTAGAGAAAAGAAAAGTAATCTAGATGAAGTGAAAGGGGAACAAACAAGCAAGAAACAAATGCAAGAACACAAAGAAACACTAGAGAACTTCATCTATAAATTGTCGGCGACAAAGTCACCTATGTTAGAGTATATTGATCGAGGAGTCAAGTGACGACACTTGATCATAGGTCATACTCATCGTTTAAGCTCAAAACGGGGTTACCATTTTTCGTTTAAGCATTTTGATGTATTCACATCTTGTTGAGCTGATTTGACCCATGACTTGGGGTAAAGCTTCTCCAAGATGGAATAACATACCTTGGGTGGTGGTATTGATCTTGATCATGTAGTCGAACTTGTGTTGGATGCTCAAGGTTGATGTAGTTCATCAGGAGTTGGGAGCACCACTTGTAGTTTGATTCCATCTACCTACATGGATTAGTTTTGCAAGGAAGAGCACTTGTGTATCCAAAATGACAATCATGAAATTTGATAGCAAATGAAAATTGATATATTCAAATTATCAAAGGATATGTTGAAATGATTCATGCTTCCTTGTCTTCAACCACCATATTGTAGAGACTTGGTGATGTAGATATTGCTCAAGATGTGAGTAAGTTGCAATCTCATAGATTTGGGCTCATCCAAGTACCTACAAGGGTTAGATAACATGCAAGGGAACAAGTATAGATCCAAGACATATAATCATTATCATAAGAGAAATATCAAGGATTAGTTAAAGGCTCATACCTTGCATGCATCCAAATGGAGTTTCTACTCCAAGTTTGAGGCATCAATGATGTTCAATTCACCTCTCAAACGGCAAAATACTTTATCATCAAGCGGTTTGGTGAATATATCCATCAATTGCTTATCGGCATGAACATGCTTAAGATCAATGTCTCCTTTAGCAACATGATCTCGAATGAAATGATGACGAACTTCAATATGCTTAGTTTGAGAATGTTGCATGGGATTGTGAGCGATCTTAATGGCACTCTCATTATCACAAAGCAATGGAACATATTTCACATGTATCCCATAATCCTTAAGAGTTTGGGTCATCCATAGTAATTGAGCACAACATGAACCGGCGACAATGTATTCTGCTTCGGCGGTGGATAATGATACCGAGTTTTGTTTCTTGGAGGTCCAAGACACAAGATATCTACCAAGAAATTGACAAGTACCCGAAGTGGACTTTCTATCAACCTTGTCACCGGCATAGTCCGAGTCGGAGTAGCCAACAAGATCAAAATAAGACCTCTTAGGATACCAAATGCCAAAGTTTGGTGTGTGAATTAAGTATCTCAATATCCTTTTCACAGCCTTAAGATGACATTCCTTAGGGGTCGCTTGATATCGTGCACACATGCATGCATACAGGAGTCCTACCCAGACACGGGGGAAATTCTTCTGCTTGTATCTTCACGGCCCATCAGTCTGTCCCATATCAAATAGCCCAGACACCCGAGGACCCCCTAATCCAGGACTCCCTCAACAAGCTCTCGTGCCCCCTGCTCGTGCCCAAGCCCGAGCTTGTGACGGTCTATGGCGGCACCCTGCTCAAGCCCAAGCAGGAGCCGAAGCAGTCGCTGCTGGCGAAGTATAGGGGGCGGTGGCTAGCGAGCCTGGCGACCCTGCAAACGTGTCGGGGCTCCTCCAGGCGCTGTGCAAATCGACAAAGGGGTCACATCGCCACCCTGATAACCTAGTGGACTCACCGGGGCTACAACAGGTGGTCGTCGCCTCGGTGGCTGACGTCACCATCGACCTCGTGAGCAACGACGATGAGGACGAGAAGGAGGAGGACGACAAGGACTTTTTTCGCGGCGGCAGTGGCTCCGACATGGACGGCGACAATCAGTAGCTTTGTTTAGGGTTTATGTTTGTACAAATTATAAACTTTAAATGAAATTTGTGTTGTTTGAATCTCCAATCTGAATATAAGTAGCTATGCATGTTTCAATGTCCAATTTGTGCCATGTTTTCTTGTGGGTGACAAGTGGCGACCCAAATGAAAGATCGTGGATATTGCCTAGAGGGGGGTGAATAGGCGCTTTAAAATAAATACGGCTTAGGCTTGAACAAATGCGGAATAAAACTATCGTTTAATTTGTCAAGCAAAAAACTAAAACAACTCGGCTCACCTATGTGCACCAACAACTTATGTTAAGCAAGATAAACAACTATGTGATAGCAAGATATATAACATGAAACACTATGTCTACCACAAAGTAAAGTGCATAAGTAAAGACCTCGGGTAAGAGATAACCGAGGCACATGGAGATGATGATGTATCCCGAAGTTCACATACTTGCGAATGCTAATCTTTGTTTGGAGCAGTGTGGAGGCACAATGCTCCCCAATAAGCCACTAGGGCCACTGTAATCTCCTCAAGCCCTCGCACAATGCAAGAAACCGTGATTCCACTAAGGGACCCTTGAGTGCGGTCACCAAACCCGTACACTTTGGCAACCTGTCGTGGTATTCTCACGGGGGGCTTGCGAGTCGACAGATGCCACAAGGGCTTAGTGTGAGGGTAAGACTACTGCTGATAGGACCGGGAGCGGGTATGCGAGTAGCACGCGATGGTTTACCTAGCTTCGGAGCTCTCCGGAGAGATAATACTCCGACTGCTGCATGTCTGAGTGTATCTGATATACCTAGTACAGAGTGCTCCTGGAGTTGTATCTTTTGTCAGTGCCATAGGCGTCTGACTTTGTTTATGCGTGTGGCCGGATGAACATGCATGCTCTAGTGGCCGAATGGCTCTTGGCCGTGGGTGTGTGCGTGAGCATGTGTGTGCCTGAGTCCATCCCTGGATGGATGGATGTGTGCCTTTATATAGGAATGGCTAGCTTACTTCCTAAGCTATGTGGTGGCATGGACAAGTGGGCATGGGGGTATGGTGTGGGTGTCATGCTTGTCTCCTGGGTCACTTCATGAATAGTGCCTAGGGACAAGTGACACTGTACATGATGGCGTCATGGTACAGCTGTCTCGTCTGAGGTATGGCCGTCTCATCCGTGTCTTGTCGGTGTCAGGTTGGGCTGCAGTCAGTAGCCGGCTGGTTGGCGCAGTCGGCAGCCGGCTGGTCGGCTCAGTCGGCAGCCGGCAGCCGACAGCCGGCCGGGCAGAGCAGTCGGACGGGGAGCCGGCAGGAGCAGCCGGGCAGTTGGACTGAGGGGCTTTGCTAGCCCCGATGTCTTGAAATATTGTCTTGACGTCTTCGTGGTACCCGTGGTCAATTACTCCATCAGTAGCCCCCAAGCCTCCGGGCAAATTGGCAAAGTTGGGCAGAGGTTTTTTGGCGAGTGTTCATGGAAATGATCATGAAAAAGACAAAGTTAGTCCACGTAGATATATCAAATGTTTGCTTTTAGCATTGCAGGTGTTATGTAGAGGGTGCCGACTCGGTTTCGTCCGAGCCCCCTTCAATCTTTTTCATGTTCCCTCCGCTTTTTGGCTTGTGCTCTCGCTCGCCGGACAGCCGCTCTGCGGTCTGTGGCTGAGAGTGGGCCGCGAAGTGGAGTGTACAGTACTCAGAGTCTGGGAGCAGATTCGACCGAGCAGATACTTGTAAAGGAAACAACCGGGTCGCCAGAACCGTTTTTCTTCCCGGATGTTTTTCGCGTGGGTGGCCTCCAGCGTTCACTCTTGCTAGTCGGACAGCCGCTCTGCGGTCTGTGACTAAGAGTGGGCCTTTGGTACCGTGCATGGTACTAAGCCGTCTGCGGGATCTAATGTCTCAGGCCAAGCGGCCAGCCTCCGGGCCAACTCTGGCTGGCGCCGGGGCAAACAGTGATGCTACTGTAATAAAACACGGAGACAGCCCCCAAGCTTCGCTCGGGGTTATCCGTGCTTGCGTGGTGCAAAAAATATACGGGTGAGGAGCTCACATTGATTTTCGTGTAGTCGCGGTCGTTGTCGAAGACAGCCGACATGGCTCGGCGCTTGCGGAGTGCGCCGGCGTACCCGCTGGGTGTAGCCTTCGAGCCTCCGGGTGCTCGAAGGGGGTCCCGGCCGGCCAGGCTCGACCGGCCAGGCGGCGATGCATCTTGCAGCACCTATCTTCTTCTTTTTCTCTTCTGTTGGCTGCTCGGAGCCGGACAAAACTCTTCTCTTGTCTGCAATCTTCGCGGGGGCACGTCAGCGCACCCGCTGGGTGTAGCCCCCGAGATTCGGGCCGACTGCTGAGCAGTCGGGCCAGATCTCTCGGCAACTACTTTGTCTTTTTCTTCACGGGAGTGCGTTAGCGCACCCGCTGGGTGTAGCCCCCGAGATCTAGGCCGACTGCTGAGCAGTCGGGCCGGATCTCCCGGCAACTACTTTGTCTTTTTTCTCGCGGGGGCGCGTCAGCGCACCCGCTGGGTGTAGCGTCGGAGCAGGAGGCAGTCCAGCCGGCTTGGCCATTCGGACTGGTCATCCAGACGGTTTTTTTGTTCCAGCCGACTTCTTCTTTTTTTTGCACCCGGGCAGCCGACAGCTCTTTCCACCCGGCCTCATCATTTTATTAAACAGTCGGCTCGTGCAGCTGGCGGCAGTACTCTTTTCAGCCGGCCCTATTAACTTTTCTCACAGCCGGCCCAGCTCTTTTTCTTCTTTCTTTTTCTGTCCGCAGGAGGCGGCAGCAGTGTGCAGCGCGCGCCGGGTGCGGGCGGAAGCCGGCGGCCGGGTCCGCGGAGCCGGGTGGAGGAGGCGGCCGAGCGGGCGCAGTGGCGAGCGGAGCTGGCGCGGGGGCGCGCGAGACGGCCAGGCGGCGAGTCGGCGCGGGGGGAGCCGAACCCGGGAGGTGCGGAGCCGGTCGGGTCGGGTTGCGTGGAGGGCGGGAGGCCGTCCGAGCGAAGCTGGATGGGCGGGCGAGTCGGCGCGCACGAGGCCACGGAAGGCCGGGGCTGGATGGCGAGGCGAAGTCGGTGCACGCAGGGTCGGAGTCGCATGTTGGAGCCGGCCAGGCGGGACGCGGACCCGGCGCGTGGAGCAGGCGGCCCGGGTTTGCGGAGCCGGCGCGGGACAGCCGCGGGAGGCGGCCGGAGTGACCCGAGGGTAGCCAGGCGGACCGCAAGCGCGGGACCGGTGGCGGGCACAACATCAGTCGGCCGAACTGGCGCGCGGCCGCGGGTGGCCAAGCCGGCACGCGTGCAAGGAGGCGGCAGGGCGTGGAGGTCGCCACATCCGGGTGCAGATGATGGGCGCGGGAGGGCCCCAGGCGGCGGCGATGAGGCCGGACGCAGGGGTAGCCGTGGAGCTGCAGGGAGCCTGGGCGGCCACGGACGAGATCCACAGGAGGCGATGACGGCTGGGGCCGGGTCGAGCGACGCGCGGGGACCCGGAGCGGAGGCAGTAAGACGCGTGCGAGCGAGTTGTAGCGAACAAGGCGGGAGCCGAGCACGGCGAGCAGAGATGGTGGTGGCGTCGCGCCATTGATGGATGGCGTTGCCAGACGGAGTTGCCGAGCGGAGCGACGGCGAGGCTCACATGGTCGGCTGGCCACATGCGCGCACATGGCCGCGCGGGAGAGTCGGGAGCAGCTCGGGCCCCTCCTCGGGCCCTCAGGCTGGCCGGCTCCAGAGGAGCAAGAAGCCGGACAAGGCCGAGACGGGTCCGGGATTCAAGTCACGCGACCGACCAGACGAGAGCGGAGAGCCAGCGCCGGCCGAGGCGAACTTCGAGGATGCGAAGGCGAAAGAGGCGGAATCGGAGCCGGCCGAGGCGGAGCGGGAGCCGGCCTGGACGTCCGTGTTCGCGTCGTCGCCCCAGTTGCCAGCCGGCCATGATTCCTGCAGACGACGGAAGGCGGGCAGCCGGCCAGAGGATGGAGCAGCCGGTGCTGGGCGTGGGCCGAGTAGAGTCTGGCCATTATCCGGCCATTTGTCTAACAAATGTACACACTCTATCCACCTAGTATCTGACCGGTGTATGGGTTGTGGATAGGCAATGTTTGGCTTGCTGGCTAGCTTGTGGAGGAGCAACCGTGCGTTTTGGCCGGAGCTAGATGCGGCGTGGACGGAAGCGGACACGGGCAGCGCGTGGATTGATGCAGCCGACCGAAGCGAGCCCCGCGCACGACACGCGCGCGGACGGGCGGCCGGCATTGCGGTGGTGACTAAGAGGGCGAGGCCGACGGCGAGGTCACGCCGCCCCTCATGGCCATTACGGGGGCATGTCGATGTCGAGCCCCCGACCGCTATCGGAGAGGCGGCGCGATGCCGCGATGATGAAGATGAAGAGGCCGATGGCGAGGACGCGCCGCCCCTCGAGGATGCTCTGAGGGCGTGTTGACGTCGGGCCCCCGAGCGCTACCGGAGAGACGACGGCGACGCTGCGGTGATGACGAAAGTGGTCCCGCCCGGACTGCGGAACCAGCAGCAGCGTGGTAGCATAGCAGTAGTACCGCCCCACGGTGGGCGCCAACTGTCGTGGTATTCTCACGGGGGGCTTGCGAGTCGATAGATGCCACAAGGGCTTAGTGTGAGGGTAAGACTGCTGCTGATAGGACCGGGAGCGGGTATGCGAGTAGCACGCGATGGTTTACCCAGCTTCGGAGCTCTCCGGAGAGATAATACTCCTACTGATGCATGTCTGAGTGTATCTGATATACCTAGTACAGAGTGCTCCTGGAGCTGTATCTTTTGTTAGTGCCATAGGCGTCTGACTTTGTTTATGCGTGTGGCCGGATGAACATGCATGCTCTAGTGGTCGAATGGCTCTTGGCCGTGGGTGTGTGTGTGAGCATGTGTGTGCCTGAGTCCATCCCTGGATGGATGGATGTGTGCCTTTATATAGGCATGGCTAGCTTACTTCCTAAGCTATGTAGTGGCATGGACAAGTGGGCATGGTGGTATAGTGTGGGTGTCATGCTTGTCTCCTAGGTCACTTCATGAATATTTCCCAGGGACAAGTGACACTGTACATGATGGTGTCGTGGTACAATTGTCTCGTCCGAGGTATGGCCGTCTCGTCGGTGTCTTGTCGGTGTCGGGTTGGGCTGCAGTCGGCAGCCGGCTGGTTGGCGCAGTCGGCAGCCGGCTGGTCGGCCCAGTCGGCAGCCGGCAGCCAGCCGGGCAGAGCAGTCGGACGAGGAGCCGGCAGGAGCAGCCGGGCAGTCAGACTGATGGGCATTGCTAGCCCCGATGTCTTGAAATATTGTCTTGCCGTCTTCGGGGTACCCGTGGTCAATTACTCCATCACAACCCTTGGGGGCAGTCACTGGTACCCGTCAAATTACTCATGGCGATCTCCACAACCTAATTGGAGACCCCCGACACTTGCTTGGAGCTTTACACCACAATGATTGAGCTCCGATAACACCAACTGTCTAGGGTACCAAGGCACCCAAGAGGAACAAGCTCTAGGGTGCCCAAACACCCGAGTAACAAGATTCTCAACTTCACTTCCACATATCACCGTGGAGAACTCAAACTGATGCACCAAATGCAATATCAAGGTCACACGGAGTGCCCGAGTCCTTCTCTTCCAAATCCCACCACAACAACTAATGCTATGGAGAATAATGAGAGGAAGAATGAAGAAGAGAACACAATGTACTCCAAGATCTAGATCCCAAGGGGTTCCCCTCACATAGAGGAGAAAGTGATTGGTGGAAACGTAGATCTAGATCTTCTCTCTATTTTCCCTCAAGAACTAGCAAGAATCATTGGAGGGATTGAGAGATAGCAAGCTTGTAGAAGGTCAACAATGGGGGGAGAACACAAGCTCGAGAGATTAGATTCAACGGGGAAGAAGACCCCCTTTTATAGGCACCCCCAAATCCAACCGTTATGTGCACATTCCGTGCACAAGCGGTACTACCGCTAAAGGCCAAGTAGTAGAGAGAAACAGTGGTACTAGGTGGTGACATTGTGGTAGTACCGCACGGAGTGGTACTACCGCCCTAGTACCGCGAAAGCAGAAAAGACTATAGCAACCCAAGAATAACCGGTAGTGGCAATGGTAGTAGACAAATGGTAGTACCACGCGAGGGGTACTACCGCCGCCTACTACCATGCTACTGCTGCCCATTTACAGAAGCAAGAAATCAAGCAGAAGAGAGTGCGGTAACTCATAGCGGAAGTACCATACGAGCGGTACTACTGTGGAGCAGAGCGGTACTGCCACTTGGAGGCTAAAAACTGCCCAAGAGAAACAGATGGATGCAGGAAAACCAGAACTGGCATAACTTCTACAAATGAGCTCTGAATTGAGCAAACTCAATCTAGTTGGATAGATGACGACAAGTACTATCCAAACAGCTCTGGATTGAGCAAACCCAAACTAGTTGGCTATAGTAAGAAGAGGCAGTAGAAAAATGCCAAAGGTATAGAGATGTGAAACCTCTATGAAAGAAGAACCGGCAAAAACCCCAACATCGAAAACATCATAGAAGATGCATGTGAACTCGTTTTTTATGAACTCGAGCTTGTCATGAAGATGACCATAAGCTCCAAATCTCACAAGGAGAAACACCAGATAAGAACCAAGAAAGATGATGCAGGGATGCAATGGTTTGAGCTCTCTACGAATGATACGATCAAGCTACAAACTGAGAGCCCCCATGATAGTACGACAATCCATCCTGTCGTGGAAGTGCCACAGCAGATGTCCTCATGGAAGGACTTAGTTGCGGAGCCATTGCGACGAGGTTAGCTTAAAGGGGTTAAAACACGGACAAAGGACACAAGGAGTTTATTCTGGTTCGGCCCCTTGCGGTGAAGGTAAAAGCCTAATCCAGAGGTGGAATTGCTAGGGTTTTGATTACCAGGGAGCGAATCCACTTTGCCTAGCTTTCGATTTGTTATTTCTTATCCTAAGTCACTGCCGGGCCGTCCCCTTATATACATGGGTTGACGCCCTGTGGCCTACAGAGTCCCGGTCGGCTCATACAACGTGTCTGGCTCGGTGACTTTATCTTACATGCCTTATATTACAAGTATACACATACATGGCGGTTTACACTTCATGGGCCTTAAGCCGCCTTCAGGTTTAGGCCTTTTACTAAGCCTGTCTATGAACTGCCATTGTTAATATCCTCTTGGGCTCTATTTAGATGAACCGCCATAGGGATGACCCGGCCCCTCCTAGGCGGGTCATATCTGATAGTCATATCCCCAACACATCCTATAACATGGTCTCCCAACAACTACCATGAGACCGATATAATAGAAAACATGTCAAGGGCAAACCTTTGCCTTGCACATTGTGCACTTGAGCTAGATGATGACGATGTTGACTTCCTCAAGTTGGGCCACCTTTCTTGATTGCGTTGGCTTGATGAAGACTACTAGATTTCTCCCGCATACTCTACTATGAGTGAGCCACTCTTCGGCACATCTTCACAAGTCCATTGTCAGCACAATGGACGGCAAGCTTCAAGCATGATCTCTTCATGATTCTCCACTTCAACTTGCACAGCGTAATCTTGATGACGATCACCACTTGATGTCAACCTCCATGGGTTGTATGAGACCTTCCTCTTGACGTAAGCCCATGGAAGCATACCTAACCCCACAAAGAACTCTCCCGTACACCATGGGTTAGTACACAAAGCGTAATGGACAATGCTTACCATACTATGGGATCACTTGATCCATCTCGGTACATCTTGTACGCTTTGTGTGTTTATCAACTTGATTCACTCATTGACTTAGTCTTGATCAACCTTGTATCATGTCTTCTATATGACCAATCTTTGGATAGTTCCTTGAATAACACCTTGGTCAACACATAAACTCCTTGAAACCAAAAAATGGAATTCAAGAAATGCCTATGGAGAAATCCTTCAAATATAACTCAAGGCAACAATTAGTCCATAGAGATCGTCATCAATTACCAAAACCAAACATGGGGGCACCGCATGTTCTTTCACCAAATTTCATGAAGATGCTAAAATAATTGGGTGTTTTCAATCAAATAGTGTCAATTTTGTGAAGTTTTTTTCAAACTTGTTGTATGATACATCTCCGTCGTATCTATAATTTTTTATTGTTCCATGCCAATATTATACAACTTTCATATACTTTTGGCAAGTTTTTATACTATTTTTGGGGACTAACATATTGATCCAGTGCCCAGTGCCAGTTCCTGTTTGTTGCATGTTTTTTGTTTCGCGGTAAATCCATATCAAATGGAGTCCAAATGGGATAAAAACTGACGGAGATTTTTTTGGAATATATGTGATTTTTGGGAAGAAAAATCAACGCGAGACGATGCCCGAGGGGGCCACGAGGCAGGGGGCGCGCCCCGGGCTCTCGTGGCCACCCCGTAAGGCGGTTGACGGCCTTCTTTCCTGCAATAAAGCTAATATCCGGATAGAGATCATGTTAAAATTTCAGCCCAATCGGAGTTAGGGATCTCCGGGAATATAAGAAACGGTGAAAGGGCAGAATTTGAGAACGCAGAAACAGAGAAAGACAGAGAGACAGATCCAATCTCGGAGGGGCTCTCGCCCCTCCCATGCCATGGAGGCCATGGACCAGAGGGTAAACCCTTCTCCCATATAGGGAGAAGGTCAAGGAAGAAGAAGAAGGAGGGGGCTCTCTCCCCCTCTCCCCCGGTGGCGCCGGAACGCCGCCGGGGCCATAATCATCACCACGATCTACACCAACACCTCTGCCATCTTCACCAACATCTCCATCACCTCCCCCTCTCTATCTACAGTGGTCCACTCTCCCGCAACCCGCTATACCCTCTACTTGAACATGGTGCTTTATGCTTCATATTATTATCCAATGATGTGTTGCCATCCTATGATGTCTGAGTAGATTTTCATTGTCCTATTGGTGGTTGGTGAATTACTATGATTAATTTAATTTGCTTGTGGTTATGTTGCTGTCCTTTGGTGCCCATCATATGAGCGCGCGCGTGGATCACACCATAGGGTTAGTTGCATGTTGATAGGACTCTATATTGGAGGGCAAGAGTGACAGAAACTTCAACCTTGCATAGAAATTGATGCATACGGGATTGAAGGGGGACCAATATATCTTAATGCTATGGTTGGGTTTTACCTTAATGAACGTTAGTAGTTGCGGATGCTTGCTAACAGTTCCAATCATAAGTGCATAGAATTCCAAGTCAGGGATGACATGCTAGCAGTGGCCTCTCCCACATAAAACTTGCTATCGGTCTAGTAAAGTAGTCAATTGCTTAGGGACAATTTTGCAACTCCTACCACCACTTTTACACACTCGCTATACTAACTTTATTGCTTATTTATCTAAACAGCCCCTAGCTTTTATTTACGTGCTCTTTATTATCTTGCAAACCTATCCAAAAACACCTACAAAGTACTTCTGGTTTCATACTTGTTCTAGATAAAGCAAATGTTAAGCATGCGTAGAGTTGTATCAGTGGTCGATAGAACTTGAGGGAATATTTGTTCTACATTTAGCTCCTCGTTGGGTTTGACACTCTTACTTATCAAAAGAGGCTCCAATGGATCCCCTATACTTGTGGGTTATCATTGTATTGCAAGTTTAATATTTTTACCACAAACTAGTGCACATAAGATGGCTCAATACAAAGGCATTTGAATTTTTGAGCCTTTTTCATTTTCTTTGTTTTTTCAAATTGGGGTCAAACTTGCAGTGTTGACCATTCATACAAAATGGTTTGGAATTTCTACTTTCCTTGTCCCAAGTGCATCCACCACCTTTATTGTAGCATAAAATAATTTTTGGAAATTTTCAGGACCAATCTACATCACACTTGTAGTGCAAATTTGGGTTTTTTTTGAAAATTCAGTAAAACTCAACTAAATGCATGGAATATATCAATATTAGTCTAAATTGTGGAAACCTGGTCAGTGGCCATCCAATGTGGCCTATTTTTTATGAAAAATGAAATGGAACAAATTTCAAAATTATTTGAGGCACTTCCTTCACAAAAGAAGTCATTTGAATTTTTTATCCTTTTTTCATTTTCTTTGTTTATTGTTCAAATTATAGTCAAACTTGCACTGTTGACCATTCATACAAAGTGGTTTGGAATTTCTACTTTCCTTGTCCCAAGTGCATCTGCCACACCAAATGGTTTGAATAAAACTATTAACACCCCGATGGTATACTACATATAGTGACTAAACGGTTGGTTTATCCTTCGCTTCATTTAGTGCATAAAATGGTGATGACTGTTTCAAAAGTCATGTACATATACTTGGTCGGTTGGCTCTTGCGCCTCTCTTTGAGCGTGTGGTCCCGGGTTCGAGTACTCTTCCTGGCTTAAAAAGCCACCTCTTTTTTTCGGTTGGCGCAGCCGCTGACAAAGGTGTCCAATAGCCAGTAATTGCGCCCACCACCTACGACCGTGAAGCCACTGACAAAGGTGTCCCATGCGCTAGTATTGTGACCACCACCTACGACCATGCAGCCGATGACAGAGGTATCCCACGCGCCAGTAATTGCGACCACCAACTACGATCACGCAGCCGCTGATAGAGGTGTCCCACAAATCAGTATATGCGCCCAGCATCTACGAGCGGGCAGCGGCTAACAGGGCCACTGTAATCTCCTCAAGCCCTTGCACAATGCAAGAAACCGTGATTCCACTAAGGGACCCTTGAGTGTGGTCACCAAACCCGTACACTTTGGCAACCTGTCGTGGTATTCTCACGGGGGGCTTGCGAGTCGACAGATGCCACAAGGGCTTAGTGTGAGGGTAAGACTACTGCTGATAGGACCGGGAGCAGGTATGCGAGTAGCACGCGATGGTTTACCCAGCTTCGGAGCTCTCCGGAGAGATAATACTCCTACTGCTGCATGTCTGAGTGTATCTGATATACCTAGTACAGAGTGCTCCTGGAGTTGTATCTTTTGTCAGTGCCATAGGCGTCTGACTTTGTTTATGCGTGTGGCCGGATGAACATGCATGCTCTTGGCCGTGGGTGAGTGCGTGAGCATGTGTGTGCCTGAGTCCATCCCTGGATGGATGGATGTGTGCCTTTATATAGGAATGGCTAGCTTACTTCCTAAGCTATGTAGTGGCATGGACAAGTGGGCATGGGGGTATGGTGTGGGTGTCATGCTTGTCTCTTGGGCCACTTCATGAATAGTGCCAAGGGACAAGTGACACTATACATGATGGCGTCATGGTACAGCTATCTCGTCTGAGGTATGGCCGTCTCGTCGGTGTCTTGTCGGTGTCAGGTTGGGCTGCAGTCGGCAGCCGGCTGGTTGGCGCAGTCGGCAGCCGGCTGGTCGGCTCAGTCGGCAGCCGGCAGCCGGCAGCCGGCCAGGCAGAGCAGTCGGACGGGGAGCCGGCAGGAGCAGCCGGGTAGTCGGACTGAGGGGCTTTGCTAGCCCCGATGTCTTGAAATATTGTCTTGCCGTCTTCGTGGTACCCGTGGTCAATTACTCCGTCAGTAGCCCCCAAGCCTCCGGGCAAATTGGCAAAGTTGGGCGGAGGTTTTTTGGCGAGTGTTCATGGAAATGATCATGAAAAAGACAAAGTTAGTCCACGTAGATATATCAAATGTTTGCTTTTAGCATTGCAAGTTTTATGCAGAGGGTGCCGACTCGGTTTCGTCCGAGCCCCCTTCAATCTTTTTCATGTTCCCTCCACTTTTTGGCTTGTGCTCTCGCTCGCCGGACAGCCGCTCTGTGGTCTGTGGCTGAGAGTGGGCCGCGAAGTGGAGTGTACAGTACTCAGAGTCTGGGAGCAGATTCGACTGAGCAGATACTTGTAAAGGAAACGACCGGGTCGCCAGAACCGTTTTTCTTCCCGGACGTTTTTTGCATGGGTGGCCTCTAGCGTTCACTCTTGCTAGTCGGACAACCGCTCTGCGGTCTATGACTAAGAGTGGGCCTTTGGTACCGTGCATGGTACTAAGCCATCTGCGGGATCTAACGTCTCAGGCCAAGCAGCCAGCCCCCGGGCCAACTCTGGCTGGCGCCGGGGCAAATAGTGATGCTACTGTAATAAAACATGGAGACAGCCCCCGAGCTTCGCTCGGGGTTATCCGTGCTTACGTGGTGCAAAAAATATGCGGGTGAGGAGCTCACATTGATTTTCATGTAGTCGCGGTCGTTGTCGAAGGCAGCCGGCATGGCTCGGCGCTTGTGGAGTGCGCTGGCGTACCCGCTGGGTGTAGCCTTCGAGCCTCCGGGTGCTCGAAGGGGGGTCCCGGCCGGCCAGGCTCGACCGGCCAGGCGGTGATGCATCTTGCAGCACCTATCTTCTTCTTTTTCTCTTCTGTCGGCTGCTCGGAGCCGGACAAAACTCTTCTCTTGTCTGCAATCTTCGCGGGGGCACGTCAGCGCACCCGCTGGGTGTAGCCCCCGAGATTCGGGCCGACTGCTGAGCAGTCGGGCCAGATCTCTCGGCAACTACTTTGTCTTTTTCTTCGCGGGGGCGCGTTAGCGCACCCGCTGGGTGTAGCCCCCGAGATCTGGGCCGACTGCTGAGCAGTCGGGCCGGATTTCCCGGCAACTACTTTGTCTTTTTTCTCGCGGGGGCGCGTCAGCGCACCCGCTGGGTGTAGCGTCGGAGCAGGAGGCAGTCCAGCCGGCTTGGCCATTTGGACTGGTCATCCAGACGGTTTTTTTGTTCCAGCCAACTTCTTCTTCTTCTTTTTGCACCCGGGGAGCCGACAGCTCTTTCCACCCGGCCTCATCATTTTTTTAAACAGTCAACTTGTGCAGCTGGCGGCAGTACTCTTTTCAGCCGGCCCTATTTACTTTTCTCACAGCCGACCCAGCTCTTTTTCTTCTTTCTTTTTCTGTCCACAGGAGGAGGCAGCAGTGTGCAGCGCGCGCCGGGTGCGGGCGGAAGCCGGTGGCCGGGTCCGCGGAGCCGGGTGGAGGAGCCGGCCGAGCGGGCGCAGTGGCGAGCGGAGCTGGTGCGGGGGCGCGTGAGACGGCCAGGCGGCGAGTCGGCGCGGGGGGAGCCGAACCCGGGAGGTGCGGAGCCGGTCGGGTCGGGTTGCACGGAGGGCGGGAGACCGTCCGAGCAAAGCTGGACGGGCGGGCGAGTCGGCACGCGCGGGGCTACGGAAGGCCGGGTGCTGGATGGCGAGGCGAAGTCGGCGCACTCAGGGTCGGAGTCGCATGTTGGAGCCGGCCAGGCGGGACGCGGACCCGGCGCACGGAGCAGGCGGCCCGGGTTTGCGGAGCCGGCGCGGGACAGCTGCGGGAGGCGGCCGGAGTGACCCGAGGGCGGCCAGGCGGACCGCAAGCGCGGGACCGGTGGCGGGCACGACATCAGCCGGCCGAACTGGCGCGCGGCCGTTGGTGGCCAAGCCGGCACGCGTGCAAGGAGGCGGCAGGGCGTGGAGGTCGCCACATCCGGGTGCGGATGACGGGCGCGGGAGGGCCCCAGGCGGCGACGAGGCCGGACGCAGGGGTAGCCGTGGAGCCGCAGGGAGCCTGGGCGGCCGCGGACGAGATCCGCAGGAGGCGATGACGGCTGGGGCCGGGTCGAGCGACGCGCGGGGACCCGGAGCGGAGGCAGTAAGACGCGCGTGAGCGAGTTGTAGCGAACAAGGCAGGAGCCGAGCATGGCGAGCATAGATGGTGGTGGCATCGCGCCGTTGATGGATGGCGTTGCCAGACGGAGTTGCCGGCCGGAGCGACGGCGAGGCTCACATGGACGGCTGGCCACATGCGCGCACATGGCCGCGCGGGAGAGTCGGGAGCAGCTCGGGCCCCTCCTCGGGCCCTCTGGGTGGCCGGCTCCAGTGGAGCAAGAAGCCGGACGAGGCCGAGACAGGTCCGGGATTCAAGTCACGCGACCGACCAGACGAGAGCGGAGAGCCGGCACCGGCCGAGGCGAACTTCGAGGATGCGAAGGCGGACGAGGCGGAATCAGAGCCGGCCGAGGCGGAGCGGGAGCCGGCCTGGATGTCCGTGTTCGCGTCGTCGCCCCAGTTGCCAGCCAGCCATGATTCCTGCAGACGACGGAAGGCGGGAAGCCGGCCAGAGGATGGAGCAGCCGGTGCTGGGCGTGGGCCGAGTAGAGTCTGGCCATTATTCGGCCATTTGTCTAACAAATGTACACACTCTATCCACCTAGTATCTGACCGGTGTATGGGTTGTGGATAGGCAATGTTTGGCTTGCTGGCTAGCTTATGGAGGAGCAACCGTGCGTTTTGGCCGGAGCTAGATGCGGCGTGGAGGGAAGCGGACACGGGTAGCGCGTGGATTGATGCAGCCGACCGAAGCGAGCCCCGCGCATGGCACGCGCGCGGACGGACGGCCGGCGTTGCGATGGTGACGAAGAGGGCGAGGCCGACGGCGAGGTCATGCCGCCCCTCACTGCCATTACGGGGGCATGTCGATGTCGAGCCCCCGACCGCCGTCGGACAGGCGGCGCGATGCCGCGATGATGAAGATGAAGAGGCCGATGGCGAGGATGCACCGCCCCTCGAGGCTGCTCTGAGGGCGTGTTGACGTCGGGCCCCCGAGCGCTACCGGAGAGACGACGGCGACGCCGCGGTGATGATGAAAATGGTCCCGCCCGGACTGCGGAACCAGCAGCAGCGTGGTAGCATAGCAGTAGTACCGCCCCACGGTGGGCGCCAACTGTTGTGGTATTCTCACGGGGGGCTTGCGAGTCGATAGATGCCACAAGGGCTTAGTGTGAGGGTAAGACTGCTGCTGATAGGACCGGGAGTGGGTATGCGAGTTACTCTATGCTTGAGGGTAAGATTGCTTGAGGTTTCGATGACCAGGGAGCGAGATACTCTATGCCTGGCTCTCGATCAGTTGTTTTTCTGCCCATAAGCCGCCGGCGGGTCGTCCCCTTATATACATGGGTCGACGCCCTACGGCTTACAGAGTCCCAGCCGGCTCATAAACAGTGTCTGGCTCGGTGACTAGTTACTTCTACCTTACAATACAAGTCAGGCCCTCATGGCAGTTTATCACCATGGGCCATAAATTGCCTGTGGGCCTTTAGACCCTTTACTGAATCGCCATCTTCACGTCTTGGTCTTGGGCTTCAGATGGACTTCTCTTTGCGTAACCCGGCCCTCCTGGGCGGCTTACATAAATAGTTATATCCCCAACATTAGGCCCCAGATTGATTTGAACCGGTTCATGTCAATCTTTTAAAAACCTTACGAACTGGCCTTCAGTCTTCCGTTTTGTGCGAAAACTTTAACCCGCCGTGACGTCATCATCTGGATCCAGGTTTAATCTCCGTGACGTCATCTTCAATAAAATTCATATTTTAGTCCGTCATATACTCCAACGGATCTTTGCCTTTATTGATCCTCCCAAGAATCGAGGCATCGCGGCCGCTGGATAATGATGCCTTGGTCTCCTCGTTTCTTGCGCCATCTTTGTCGGCCCTTCCTTATAAATAGGCGCGACCTAGATCTTTTCCCATTCTCCTTCTTCAGTCGTCTTCCTCCTCGCACCTACTTTCTTCACTGCTCAAGCTCCGCCACCGCCGCTGTCGAACCCCTCGCCTTCATCGACTCAGGCTGCTGCATCACCCTGATTCGGACCAGAAAACGACGGCGACCCTCCGTAGCTCTTCCGCATCTGTGAGTTCCTCTTTTTCCCCTTTCTCAGATCTGCATTGAAACTGTCTTGAGTTCGTCGGCGTTCTTCGCCGCCCGACTCAGACCTCCATTAGTTTTCACCTCCAATGCCTTGTTCAGATTATAAAACAACATAGAACTGCTGCGGCAAATATTTGTGCTTATCCTGTATAAGAACAGATCTCATTTCCCTTGTTTTGGAAACCCTCTGCGAGTATATGAACTTCTCTGTACTGTTTTTAGGTCTAGAAATATTTTCTTTTCCAGAACATCATTTGATCCAAAATAATGATTGCAACTTGTGAAACCTGTTTGTTCCACACTTAGCCAAAAAACTGTCTCTGTTGACTCTATTTCAGCAATAGTAATTCATGTGACCGGTTTAAGATAATACCGGTTGTCAGCACCGCTTGCTTCTGGCGACTTAAGAAAACCTTAATCATCTTTAATACCTGCAACTGTTAAACATTATCACATAGTTACCCATATGCCATTAGGCCCCTTCCTAAGCCACCATCTTAAATGACCCAATAATGCTCATTCTCCGGGTTATAATAAATCGGAAAATTTCCTTTATCTTGTTGTAGGCTTCAACTTACCCAATGGCACCCAAAGTTGTTAAACCTCTGATTACCTGCAACTGGGTCCCATCCACTGTTACAGAGAGCAAACTGTCCGAGTTTGTAAAGTCTGGCCATCTGCCCAAGAAGGATGTCATGTCTTATCGTGCTCCTGACCCGTCTGAAGAAAAACCTCAACCCAAGGAAGGGGAGGTGATCATTTTTACCGATCACATGAGCTGGTGATTTGCTCCTCCCGGTTCAAAATTCTTTAGAGACGTTTTGCACTTCTTTGACCTAAGACCTCAAGACATCGGGCCCAATTCCATGTCAAATATCTGCAACTTCCAAGTTTTCTATGAGGTCTACCTTGGAGAAGAACCCAGCCTACCTTGGTCAGAGAATTGTTCTATTTAAACCGGCAGAATGAGCGGGCCAACGGGCCCAGTCTGGAGCTTGGTGGCATATCGATTCAAAGGCGGAGAGACTGCCTGTTGCCTTATGCTGAATTGCCGAGTCATCCAAAGGACTGGAACCAGACATGGTTCTACTGCCAAGATACTTCTCCGGCTGGTGAAAACCCGCTGCCCGGCTTCCGTGCATTGCGCCTTGAACCTACTCACCCGCTGCCGGATAAATTGACTGTCGTTGAACGTCTGCCACTCACCCCCAAGATCAAGAAGATTAAAGCTCTTTTAGGGAACGGCTTAGATGGCATTGACCTGGTCCGAGTCTGGGTTGCTTGGAGAATAATTCCGTTAAGCCACCGCCCCGGCTTAATGTGTAATTATTTGGGCGAGAAAGATGACCCTCAGCGTCATAGTCCTAACGACTTACCAGATGACGTAGTGGAAGCTACAACTCAGACTTTGTTGAAAGAGGGCACAGTGAATAGTAACGCCTTCGGCTTACTACCTTTTTGCCAGAAGAACCCGGCCCCTGCAGTAAGTTTCCAGCCGTCGGGTTATTTTTTTATCATGTTATGTTGTATTCTTACACATAACCCTTTATAACCTTTTACAGGCAAATGATAACTTCTGGAAAATCCAATATGGTCATGATGCATCCAAGAAAGCCAGGGCGGCCAAGAGAGCCGAAAAGAAAACCACCAAGCCCACCACTTCAAGGAAAAGGAAGCCAAGCGCTTCTGAGCTGTTTCAGCTTGATGATACTGATGATAATGAGGAAGAGGTAACTTTTTAATTTCCCTTTCTCCTTTATTACTACCTTACTGATATTAACCTTCTTTTAGGAAGACACAGGCCAACCCATCGAGGAAGAGGTAATTATAATCTCCTCCGACTCTGAGCTTCAGCCGCGTCAGAAAATTCGAAGAGTAACCCGGAAAGTAAGATTTTCACACCCTTTGGCTTACCAAGATCCTGACTTTCTTTTGAAGCAACAGCAATTTGAAAACCGAAGGCAGACCCGGACCAGCAAGGATGCATAGCTATCCTCCGGCTTGCCTGACACAACCCGGAAGCGTCGGACTGAGGTTATCTCCAACTTAGACCCTTTTTTACCTTTGGCGGGTCTAATCCGTCAACCTCTCAATTCCTCTGACTCCAATTACCAGGATACCTTTTCTTCATCCGGCGAGTCCATGCAATCCAACATGCCAGCTTTCAAGACTGCCCCTGGGTAACATCAATTTATTCACCTTATTTTTTCATTTCTTCATATTTCTTTACTTATCTCTCTGCTTTGCCCCACAGCGTGCAGGTTAAGCCCAGGAAGAAAGCCAAAAAGGATAAACCGGCCCAAACCCCTGTGGTGACTGAACCGAAACAGGGCATAGCTGCTCCCGACTCTTCCACACATCAACCGCCGCCTGGGCCGGCTCAAGACATTGCAGCACCAACTTCTGACCCGCCTGCTGAAGATATTCCTAATGATTCTGTTAACCTGGAGGCACCTAGCCCAGTCAAAACGGCTGACCCAGAAGTGGAATTTCTCAAGGCTCAATTCGTTGAGCCGGCCAGGCCCACCGTCCTTGCCAAATGCTCAGCTAAAGAGGAGCTGCTAGAACGCCGTAAAGCCAAGATGGATATCACCGACTATACTCATTTGAGTATTGGAGAGATCGTCTCAGGCTATATCAACCAGGTGCAAAGCAGCCGTGACCTGCAAATTGACATGATGAAGCAAATACAGCAAAAATCTGAGGTATGACTTATGCTTCCTTACTTTCAATTATACTTACTGTACCAGCCCCCAAGTCTATTGCTTATGAATAAATATGTTGTAGACTTAGAAAAATTGTTAGAGTTGCTTGCCCGACTTAAAGAAAAATATTTAAACCGGATGTAACACAATACCTTTAACGTGCGATACACATTAGCCCCCAAGTGCCAAGTACCTTTGCTTGCAAAGTATTTGGGACTTAATATCCAGGACCGGCTTAATAATTTAGAAAGCTTCGGCATACATTAGCCCCGAAGTGTCAAGTATCTTTGCTTGCAAACTGCTTGGGACTTAATATTATTTACCGTAATCTTGACTACTATCTGGTGCAATGCAGGCCACCATAAGTCAATTTGAATCGGAGATTGCTGACCTGAAGAACCGCCTGGCAGCCCAGGAGATTGAACTTCAAAAGGCCAACTCCAAATTTGAATTCAGCGTCTCTGAACAGGAGAAACTGAAGAAAAATTTTGGGTCGGAGAAGAAAACTTGGACTGACGAAAAGGCCGGACTGGTGACCCAGGCTAAGACAGCAGAGGCGTCGCTGGCAAACGTAACAGCCGAACTGACCGGCTTACAACGCCAGATATCTCGGATGGTCTCAGCGATCTTTGGTAAGTTATCTTAAGCAAGCATTAAATATTGTAAATATTCCTTCCATTGTTACCTGAGGTTTACCTTATACTTACCAATATAGGCCCCAGGAGCACAAACCTCAAGCAGAATATGCTGATCAAATTGAAGGCGGTGTATACTCTAGTAGAGCAACTATACATCGGATCACAACGTGCCTTGGCCGTTGTAGACTTATCAAATAATGTGCCCACATTTTGCAAGATGTGTTACGACGGCTTGCTGTACTTCCTCAGCGAATTCAAGAGTTGAGACCGGCCCAAGCAAGAGCCGGAGCAATAGCCGCTTTGAGTCGGGCCAAAGCTTAGTTACCAGAGCTAGACCCGGCCGACATCGCTCTTGGGTATCCAAGTTTAAAGGAGGACGGTACTCCATTTGACGAAAATGATTTCACCACCCGCGTGAAAGGTATACGCCCTGTGGCCACTCAAATTGGGAACGACACTGACCTCACCAAGTGTCAGCCGGGTTATGACAAGGAGAATCGGAGAATCCCCATGCCCCATTATGACAATGTCAGCTTGATCCCTCCAATCCGTAAGCACACCTTTGCCCCTGAAGTCGACCCGACCGGGTTAATAGATGATGAAGCTGAGTTTGAGGCCTTGAGTGGCATTGACTGGGCCTCATCATCCTTCCAGGACAAAGTAGCCGACGGAGAGGCAGAGAAGGATAACCCAGAGGCTTCAAGTCAACCCCAAGAGTAGATTGCCAGGCGCCATCTGCTTATGTCGTTGTAGAAAACAATGCCGCATCATTCAGACTCGGGGAGTCTTGTAACAGAGTAGAAAATACTTTGAGTTTTGTTATGCCTTTGCGCATGCTTATGGCCCTTTAATACTTGCATAAGCCGCCGTCACTACGCACTTTGTAGTTTACATGAATCTGTTATGTCCTTTGCAGAAATGTCTTGCATTGCCCTGTGATGCTTACGGCTGCTTTTCCGGCTTATATAAGCTAACCCCAGAGGGTAAGTTTGACTCCTGAAAATTGGCACATAAAAGTTCACCTGGTACTTAACAACCTGATGTAACCAATATTAATCCTGGAGGATTGCAATGTATTCCATTGTATTTTCAAGAGGGTCGCAAGATATCCAATGTTGATACTTGTAAAATATGATGAACAAAATTCAAGGGTCTCTGATTCGAATACGATCAGTGAACCATCCCAAAGGGGTTGAGCTAAGATTCGGATACGGTCTGTTAGCCCCCAGTGGCTGTGGCGATGCCGATCAAGTGGGTATCGACAGCTATGTTCTCTTTGGTTCGAATACGACCTATGTTTGAATAGGAAGCCCCCAAGTGACCATAAGAGTTGTTTAATGACGCTGATTCGAATACGATCCACGTCAGACCCAAAGGGGTTAAGCTATGATTTAAATATGATCAAGAAGCCCCCAAGTGGGTTTGGTAGTATGCCGATCAAGTGGGTATCGACAACTATGTTCTCTTTGGTTCGAATACGACCTATGTTTGAACAGGAAGCCCCCAAGTGATCACGGCTAGATTCAGATATGATCATAAGCCGGACCAAAGGAAAGCCGGATTCAGATATGATCCGCTTCTCCTTGGTTATCTCCACCACCTGACAAACAAAACACATAAACCTTTTTTGGGAGTGGAAAAAAGGATAGAGGTCCTGCTTTATTGCTTTATGTAATATACATAGTATAAGTATATACACATTAGAGCCGATGGCTCAAGTATAATAAGGCCGAAGATGAGCGATGTTCCACGGCCGACGGGTCTCCTCCTCCGACTTACGTGAGTCTTTGTGCTCCCGAACGTCGATAAGGTAGTATGATCCGTTGTTCAGATTCTTGCTGACCACAAAGGGTCCTTCCCAAGGAGGGGATAGCTTGTGCATGTCAGATTGATCTTGGATGAGTCGGAGCACTAAGTCGCCTTCCTGAAAGGTTCTGGACCTAACTCGGCGGCTGTGGTAGCGGCGCAGGTCTTGCTGGTAAATCGCCAAGCGGGCTATTGCCAAGTCTCGCTCTTCATCCAACAGGTCAAGTGCGTCTTGCCGAGCTTTTTCATTGTCTTCCTCAACATAAGCTGCCACACGGGGTGAGTCATGATGGATGTCACTTGGCAGGACCGCCTCTGCTCCATACACCATAAAGAAAGGTGTGTAACCCATAGATCTGTTAGGTGTAGTATTGATGCTCCAAAGTACATAAGGTAACTCCTCCACCCAACAACCTGGCGTCCGCTGCAAGGGGACCAAGAGCCGGGGCTTGATACCCCTCAAGATTTCTTGATTAGCTCGTTCTTCTTGACCATTGGATTGACGGTGAGCCACGGCTGAAACATCAAGCCGGATATGCTCTCGTTGACAGAACTCTTCCATAGCTCCTTTGGAAAGGTTAGTGCCATTATCAGTTATAATGTTGTGTGGAAAACCAAAGCGAAAAATCACCTTTTTCATAAACTGGACCGTCGTGGCTGCATCACATTTACTGACTGGCTCCGCCTCCACCCACTTTGTGAACTTGTCAACCGCCACCAAGAGGTGCGTCTTTTTATCCTTAGACCTTTTGAAAGGCCTGACCATATCCAGCCCCCAGACTGCAAACGGCCAAGTAATTGGAATCATCCTCAATTCTTGAGCCGGCACATGGGCTCGTCGTGAGAATTTCTAACATCCGTCACATTTACTGACCAGGGCTTCTGCATCAGCATGAGCCGTCAGCCAATAAAACCCATAATGGAAAGCTTTGGCCACAAGAGATTTTGAGCCGGCGTGATGACCACAATCGCCTTCATGAATCTCATGAAGGATCTCCTGACCCTCTGTAGGTGACACGCAACGTTGAAATGCTCCAGTGACGCTGCAGTGATGTAACTCGCCATTAACAATTGTCATGGACTTGGACCGCTGGACAATTTGCCTTGCCAAGGTCTCATCTTCAGTTAACTCTCCCCGGGTCATGTAAGCCAAATAAGGCACTATCCAATCCGGGATAACGTGGAGAGCCGCCACCAGCTATGCCTCCGGGTCTAGTATTGCCAGATCTTCCTCTGTAGGTAACTTAACAGAAGGATTGTACAAAACATCCAGAAAGGTGTTAGGCGGCACCGGCTTACGCTGAGACCCCAGCCAGCTTAAGGCATCAGCCGCCTCGTTCTTCCTTCAATCAATGTGTTCCACCGCATAACCCTTGAAATGTCCAGCCACAACATCGACTTCACGACGGTAAGCCGCCATAAGGGGATCTTTAGAGTCCCACTTGCCTGACACTTGTTGAGCCACAAGATCTGAGTCTCCCAAGCATCTTACCCGGCTCAAGTTCATCTCTTTGGCCATCCGGAGACCATGGAGTAGGGCCTCGTACTCAGCTGCATTGTTAGTACAAGGAAACATAAGCCGTAGTACATAACAAAATTTGTCACCTCTAGGGGAAGTTAACACGACTCCAGCCCCCGAGCCTTCCAACTGTCTGGACCCATCAAAGTGAATAGTCCAATAAGTGTTATCGGGCTTCTCCTCAGGTGCTTGTAGCTCTGTCCAGTCGTTGATGAAATCCACCAAAGCTTGAGACTTAATGGCAGTGCGTGGTACGTACTTCAGACTATGAGGCCCGAGCTCGATGGCCCACTTGGCTACTCTTCCTGTAGCCTCTCTGTTCTGAATAATGTCTCCCAAGGGGGCAGAACTTACCACAGTGATAGGGTGACCTTGAAAGTATTGCTTCAGCTTCCGGCTTGCCATGAACACCCCGTAAACAAGTTTCTGCCAATGAGGATATCTTTGTTTTGACTCGATGAGTACCTCACTGACATAATAAACCGGCCGTTGAACCGGGTGCTCCTTACCAGCCTCCTTGCGCTCTACCACAATTGCCACACTGACGGCTCGTGAATTAGCAGCCACATATAACAGCAAAGGCTCTTTGTCAATGGGAGCTGCAAGAACTGGCGGCTCAGATAACTGCCTCTTCAAATCCTCAAAAGCAGCATTAGTAGCATTACTCCAGACAAAGGTGTCTGCCTTCTTCATCAGTTGGTACAGCGGTAGGGCCTTCTCACCTAACCGGCTTATGAACCGGCTTAAAGTGGCAACACGACCCGCTAGTCGCTGAACATCATTAATACATGCCGGTTTAGCCAAAGAAGTGATTGCCTTAATCTTCTCCGGATTAGCCTGGATGCCCCTGTTTGAGACCAAGAATCCCAAAAGCTTGCCTGCAAGCACACCAAATACACACTTCTCCGGGTTAAGCATCATTTTGTAAACCCGGATATTGTCAAAGGTTTCTCTAAGATCAGATATCAAGGTTTCCGCCTCTCTGGATTTCACCACTATATCTTCCACATAAGCATGAACATTGCACCTAATCTGATTGTGGAGACAATTCTGTACACACCGTTGATAAGTCGCCTGGGCACTCTTGAGCCCAAAAGGCATAGACACATAGCAGAAGGCCCCGAACGGAGTGATGAAAGCCGTCTTCTCCTGGTCCTTAACTGCCATCTTGATCTGATGGTAACCAGAGTAAGCATCCAAAAAGCTCAAACGCGCACAACCTGCCGTAGCATCAATGATTTGATCAATACGGGGGAGAGCAAAAGGATCAGCCGGACAAGCCTTATTTAAGTCCGTGTAATCCACACACATCCGCCAGGTGCCGTTTTTCTTGAGCACGAGCACCGGGTTAGCCAACCACTCCGAGTGAAAGACTTCGACAATGAACCCAGCCGCCAAGAGCCGGGCGACCTCTTCTCCTATAGCCTTTCATCGTTCCTCATTGAATCGCCGCAGAAACTGCCTGACCGGCTTATACTTCGGATCAATATTAAGAGTGTGCTCAGCGAGTCCTCTCGGTACATCCAGCATGTAAGAAGGTTTCCATGCAAAGATGTCCCGGTTCTCACGGATGAACTCGATGAGCGCGCTTTCCTATTTAGGATCCAAGTTGGCACTGATGCTGAATTGCTTAGACGAATCATTTCTCCCGGAGTAAAATCAACAAGCTTAGTCTCTGCAGCTGATTTAAACTTCATGGCCGGGTCATGCTCCATAGTCGGCTTTTTGAGGGAGGTCATATCCGCCGGGTCAATGTTATCTTGATAAAATTTGAGCTCCTCCGCTGCACAAATAGACTCAGCGTAAGCCGCATCGCCTTGTTCACACTCCAGTGCCACCTTTCGACTTCCATGCACAGTGATGGTACCCTTGTAACCCGACATCTTGAGCTGGAGATAAACATAACACGGCCGCGCCATGAACTTGGCATAAGCCGGCCGCCCGAACAAAGCGTGATATGGACTCTTGATTTTCACCACTTCAAAAGTTAGCTTTTCTGCCCTGGAATCATGCTCGTCTCCGAAGGCCACCTCTAGCTCAATCTTACCCACAGGATATGCCGACTTACCAGGCACCACTCCATGGAAGACGGTGTTGGAAGTCTTTAAGTTCTTGTCAGTTAAGCCCATGCGCCGAAAGATCTCGTAATAGAGGATGTTGATGCTGCTACCTCCATCCATGAGCACCTTAGTAAATTTATAACCACCAACCTGCGGTGCCACTACCAGGGCCAGTTGACCTGGATTATCAACCCGGGGAGGGTGATCCTCCCTGCTCCAAACAATAGGTTGTTCCGACCACCTCAAATAACGAGGGACTGCCGACTCAATAGAATTCACCGCCCTCCTATGAACTTTCTGATCACGTTTACACAAACTTGTGGTGAACACATGATACTGCCCACTGTTTAGTTGTTTTGGATGGCTCTGATAACCCGACTGCTGCTGCTGCTGACCTCCTTGACCAGACTGTTGTTGATTATAACCACCCTGGCTTCCCTGAAAACCGGATCCTGAACCGCCGCCCGGGCCATGAAAGCCGCCAGCTCCTGAGCCGCCGCCTGGTCCTTGATTGCCATTGAATGTATTAGAATTCTTGAAAGCCTTCATGATTGTGCAATCCTTCCATAAATGAGTCGCTGGTCGTTCCCGGGTGCCGTGTTTCGGGCAGGGCTCATTGAGTAGTTGCTCAAGAGATGGCCCTGACCCGCCAAACTGAGGGGGTGGCTTTCCTTTGCGCTTCTGATTGTTACCCTGTGCATTGGCCACAAATTCCGGGTTACCATCTACCTTACGCTTATTGCCTCCTTGACTCACCGGGTTATGCTGCTGACCCTTTCCATTGCCGTTCTTCTTTCCCTTTCCTATCTTTTCCTCATCAGACGCGGGATCCTTGGTACTATCAGAATCGGCATACTTGACTAAAGCCGCCATCAGCGTCCCCATATCGTTGCAATCACGCTTAAGGCGCCCCAGTTTCTGTCTTAGAGGCTCAAAACGGCAATTCTTCTCCAGCATGAGAACTGCTGAGCCGGCATCCATCTTGTCAGACGAATGTATTATATTTTTGACCCGGCGTACCCAATGAGTCGTAGATTCACCTTCCTCCTACTTACAATTTGTCAGGTCCACAATCGACATAGACTGCTTGCAAGTGTCCTTGAAGTTCTGGATGAAACGGGCCTTTAGCTCCGCCCATGAACCAATGGAATTGGGTGGCAAACCTTTTAACCAAGAACGGGCCGTTCTGTCCAACATCATGGTGAAGTATTTAGCCATCGCTTCATCGCTAACCTCCAGCAGCTACATGGCCATCTCGTAACTTTCAATCCACGCCCCAGGCTATAAATCGGCCGTATAATTCGGCACCTTTCGAGGTCCCTTGAAATCCTTGGGCATACGTACATTACGTAGAGCCGGTATCAGACAAGGAACTCCTCCGGTTCTAGTAGCAACATCTGCCTCAACGGAAGTCGTCGGGTAAGCCGGTGAGTCCTGTTGGGCTGCTAGCTGAGCCGCTAGCTGGGCTGCCCGCTCGTCCTCCTGACGTATCCAATCCTGAACCGGGTTATACCCGCCGGGCTAGTTCTGGCGCTGAGCGCTACTTGACAAGGCCTCTGACTCCATGCGTCTACTGTAAATCGGGCTCCAGTTTTGACGAGGCGGAGCTAACCAGGGCGGAGGAGTTGAATGAATCTTGTCCCGGCTGTAGGAGTAGGTCTCTTGCTGAGCCAGGGCTGTTTGGACAAGTTCCCTGATCTTCCAAGTTTCCACCGTTGTCGAATCATCACCATCTACTGGGAAAGCCGCCAAACATGCGGATGCTGCGATTAAGTTCTCCATGGGGTTGGAGAAGTGACCCTGTGGTATTGGTATGTAATGGGGCAGTGCCATATTGCTGTGAAGAGGTGCTGTCACCGGAGGCTGGACTGGCCCTCCCGCTCCGGATGTCATAAACTGATTTGCACCTGGCAGATTACTTGGGCCGGCCCCGGGTGTAGCAAAGAGATTCCGAGGATCATAAATCTGAGGTAAACGGGACTGAGTTTTCTGATGTCTCCTCCTCATTACCTCATTAGATGCGTTCAAGCTCAACGTGAGTTGCAAGGCCTCTACCTGAAGTTGCTGCGCCCGTACGTCCAAAGCCGCCCGCTCTGTTGCTAATCTAGCATCTTCAGCTGCTAAGGTTTCCTTGGCCCGGGCGATCTCATCGCGAACCTGTGCCACCTCTGCCGCATGCTCAGATTGGTTCGCAGGGACGACTGTAACAGTTAACAAGGCCGTAAGCTTATCCATGAGATCCATCAGCACCTGAGCCGGTGAGTGCACAGGGCCTCCTGCCCCGGCTGCTCCTAACCCAGACGTTATCGCTGCTGAGGCCGTAGAATTTTGGCCGGGTTGAGTACCAGCCATGAAGACTCCTGCCCAGTTTGGCGACTCTGAGGGGTCCGGAATAGTGATGCCATCAGAACAGCCCCCAAGCACACCATCTTGAACTTGATACAGCGAATCTGGTGAGCCGGCGGACAAATCACCGTCAAAGAGGGCGGCCGGCTCACCATCACCTTCAGATCCTTCAGGAAGTTCACCTCCATGGATGCAACCCACAAAGGCACGCTTCATGACGGGTTGAGCTCGGGCGGGTTTCACATGCTGAGCCGTCTAGACGAGGTCGGTGCAGCTGTCCGGCTCGAGGCCCGGCGCACCAATCCGGCAGATGAAAACGTGGATTCCGCCAAAGGGGACCCGGTACTCGTACTCAATTGAGCCGGCGTCGGGGCCCCATCCTTCGTCGTTGATGTAGATCTTGCCGCGACGACTCTTGGTCATCCGGCCAACTGCGTATCCCTTGAGCCCTTCGAAGCTGCCCTTCAAGAACTCAAATCCACCGTGTGCTGGCCCCACGGTGGGCGCCAACTATCGTGGAATTGTCACGGCAGATGTCCTTTTGCAAGGACTTAGTCATGGAGCCATCGCAACTAGGAAGCTTAAAGGGGTTAATCAGGACAAGGACATGCGAGGTTTATACTAGTTCAGCCCCTTACGGTGAAGGAAGGCCTACGTCTAGTTGGGTTGGAATTGCTTGAGGTTTCGATGACCAGGGAGCGAGATACGCTATGCCTGGCTCTCGATCAGTTGTTTTTCTGCCCGTAAGCCGCCGGCGGGTCGTCCCCTTATATACACGGGTCGACGCCCTACGGCTTACAGAGTCCCGGCCGACTCATAAACAGTGTCTGGCTCGATGACTAGTTACTTCTACCTTACAATACAAGTCAGGCCCTCATGGCGGTTTATCACCATGGGCCATAAATCGCCTGTGGGCCTTTAGACCCTTTACTGAATCGCCATCTTCATGTCTTGGTCTTGGGCTTCAGATGGGCTTCTCTTTGCGTAACCCGGCCCCTCCTGGGCGGCTTACATAAATAGTTATATCCCCAACACAAACTGAATGAAGAAATAGGATTGAGGAAATTTAGAAAGTCTTCAGTCAAAGTCTTCAAACAGTAATGATCAAGTACTTCTACACACAAATGAGGGAATGAAAGAGTTGAGGAAATAGAACCAGTAGCTTGGTGAAGAGGATGATTTGGTACACCAGTTCCAACTGCTATGACAGTCATACATCTGGTTGGAGCGGCTAGGTATTTAAACCTGAGGACACATAGTCCTCACCGTATTCTCCTTGAGCTAAGGTCACACAGACCTCGCCCAATCACTCATGGTAAGTCTTCAGGTGACTTCCAAACCTTCACAGACTCGGTCACTCAGGGATCCACAATTTCGTCTTGGATGCTCTAGACCATGACGCCTAACCATTTGGAGGATGCACGGTCCTCAAAGGTAACAAGCGTCGGTTCCACACAGGAACAATTTCTTTAGTGATGCTCAATCACTTTGGGTTTGTAGGTGTTTGGGTTTGGGTTTTCCTCACTTGATAATTTTCTCTCAAAGTCCTGGAGGATGGGATGCTCTCGATGACAAGTGTAAGTTTCTCGCGGAGCAGCCAACCAGCTAGTGGTTGTAGGGGCCGGCTATTTATAGCCTAGGGAGCAGCCCGACATGATAAGACATAAATGCCCTTCAATGATATGACCGTTAGGTGGGTAGATATTTTGGGACAGCTGGCGCATAGCATAGCAACGGTCGGAAATTTGAGTATCAAATTCCTCGGGGCTATCATGTTCCTCACTTGTAGGCAATCCGCACTAGCGAATTCCTAACCCCCAGTTAGAACAAATTCCTTAGAGACCAGAAGATCTTCATCTCTGTCACTGAAGAAATTGACTGAACTGTATGATATTTCCAATGGCTTCACTCGAAGGGATTGGTAGGTGTAGGATTTTGAGATGAGCTTCACTTGTAAACTTTTCCTTAGTTTTACCTCGACCCCCTTTAACAGTACGGTGTTTCCTATGACTCAAGAAAGAGAAAAATGGAACTACGAAAACAAAAGTCTTCACGCTTCATATTCCTCGCATGAATATCAAGTCTTCAGGATCACACCAATTTCTTCACTTTCAAAGTCTTCAGAAAGTCAGTCTTCAGTTGAAGACATTCATTTTTAGGGGTCGACTTTCTCTATAAATATCAAACTCCTCATAGATTTATAGACCCGTGTACACTCACAAACACATTAGTCCCTTAACCTATAAGTCCTCAATACACCAAAATCACTAAGGGGCACTAGATGCACTTACAATGCTGACATTAATTACCAAAATCACCTAGGGAGCACTTGTGCTTTCAATCTCCCCCTTTTTGGTAATTGATGACAACATACATCAAAGCTTTAGATAAAGATATGAAGAATAACAAGTAAAGCTTTGGAAAGACATATAACATGCATAGGCTCCCCCTACATGTATGCAATCATGTAAAGATAACATATAAGAGCATGTGAATGCATAAGCATGTCAGAGCAAGCAATGAGTTACATGTATCTTGGCTATATGCATCAGATCAAATGATGTAAATACAAGAAATGTACTTTCATGTTCATGAGTCCTTCTTGCAAACAATATGTACATCAGCAAGAGATCATCATGCACATGAGTGTGATGCATATACTTACCTTGTGGTCTTGAGTTGGCTTTGGAAGAGGTGAACTTGAGAAAACAAGGTTAGATAACACAAGAGCACCTACTAAACAGAGCAAATGAGAAAACCACAAGAGTACCAAGACTGGGATGACATGTAGTAAGTGAGCACTTAGTACTCTATCTGGATATAGACATGTCCCCGAAGATTAAAGATATGCAATGAATTCCAAAGATTTTCTTCCCTTAGATATGAACTCTTTCTCCCCCTGAATCTGATATTGGATAATGGGAGAAGGTAGGGTAAAAGAAAATCAGAGCAAAGCAACAAATGTTAACACGTCTTTCCCCTCTTAAAGACATGTGACTTCTCTCCTTATTGTTGATTAGCATCTGGAGAAGCTAAGAAGTGCTCTCTCTCTCCCCCTTTGACATCAATTTCCAAGAAGAGATCTTCTGGAGCATGAGTCAAACAGTTTTGGTCCTTGAGTCACATTACAAAGCATCATGTAATTTAAGATGCTAGTAGAGGATAAGAATCATCCAGTGGAGCTGGAAAAGAAAAGATAATTGTAATGGCAAAATATTTTCTCAGTAGTGAAATCATTAATGTCGAGTCATTTTCATCGGTGACACCAAGTTGGAGATGTCATAGATGATGCATATCGGTCAGACCGGGTTTGTCCTTGTCAGTTGTAATGATGAACAATCTACAATGCATTATTGCAGTTCGGTCTAGCCGATAGGCAGAAATCGGTGAGACCGAGTTCAATATAGAGGAAACTTTTTGTCATCTCAGCTCACTTGGCAAATAAGATCTCACAAGGATTTGCAGGGAATTGGCTAAAAGATTTGTAAAGAAATAGATGCAGAGAATGTAGAGAAAAGAAAAGTAATCTAGATGAAGTGAAAGGGGAACAAACAAGCAAGAAACAAATGCAAGAACACAAAGAAACACTAGAGAACTTCATCTAGAAATGGTCGGCGACAAAGTCACCTATGTTAGAGTATATTGATCGAGGAGTCAAGTGACGACACTTGATCGTAGGTCATACTCATCGTTTAAGCTCAAAATGGGGTTACCATTTTTCGTTTAAGCATTTTGATGTATTCACATCTTGTTGAGCTGATTTGACCCATGACTTGGGGTAAAGCTTATCCAAGATGGAATAACATACCTTGGGTGGTGGTATTGATCTTGATCATGTAGTCGAACTTGTGTTGGATGCTCAAGGTTGATGTAGTTCATCAGGAGTTGGGAGCACCACTTGTAGTTTGAGTCCATCTACCTACATGGATTAGTTTTGCAAGGAAGAGCACTTGTGTATCCAAAATGACAATCATGAAATTTGATAGCAAATGAAAATTGATATATTCAAATTATCAAAGGATATGTTGAAATGATTCATGCTTCCTTGTCTTCAACCACCATATTGTAGAGACTTGGTGATGTAGAGATTGCTCAAGATGTGAGTAAGTTGCAATCTCATAGATTTGGGCTCATCCAAGTACCTACAAGGGTTAGATAACATGCAGGGGAACAAGTATTGATCCAATACATATAATCGTTATCATAAGAGAAATATCAAGGATTAGTTAAAGGCTCATACCTTGCATGCATCCAAATGGAGTTTCTACTCCAAGTTTGAGGCATCAATGATGTTCAATTCACCTCTCAAACGGCAAAATACTTTCTCATCAAGCGGTTTGGTGAATATATCCGTCAATTGCTTATCGGCATGAACATGCTTAAGATCAATGTCTCCTTTAGCAACATGATCTCGAATGAAATGATGACGAACTTCAATATGCTTAGTTTGAGAATGTTGCATGGGATTGTGAGCGATCTTAATGGCACTCTCATTATCACAAAGCAATGGAACATGTTTCACATGTATCCCATAATCCTTAAGAGTTTGGGTCATCCATAGTAATTGAGCACAACATGAACCGGCGACAATGTATTCTGCTTCGGCGGTGGATAAGGATACCGAGTTTTGTTTCTTGGAGGTCCAAGACACAAGATATCTACCAAGAAATTGACAAGTACCTGAAGTGGACTTTCTATCAACCTTGTCACCGGCATAGTCCGAGTCGGAGTAGCCAACAAGATCAAAATAAGACCTCTTAGGATACCAAATGCCAAAGTTTGGTGTGTGAATTAAGTATCTCAATATCCTTTTCACAGCCTTAAGATGACATTCCTTAGGGTTCGCTTGATATCGTGCACACATGCATGCATACAGGAGTCCTACCCAGACACGGGGGAAATTCTTCTGCTTGTATCTTCACGGCCCATCAGTCCGTCCCATATCAAATAGCCCGGACACCCGAGGACCCCCTAATCCAGGACTCCCTCAACAAGCTCTCGTGCCCCCTTGCTCGTGCCCAAGCCCGAGCCTATGACGGTCTATGGCGGCACCCTACTCGAGCCCAAGCAGGAGCCGAAGCAGCCGCTCCTGGCGAAGTATAGGGGGCGGTGGCTAGCGAGCCTGGCAACCCTGCAAACCTGTCGGGGATCCTCCAGGCGCTGTGCAAATCGACAAAGGGGTCACATCGCCACCCTGATAACCTAGTGGACTCACCGGGGCTACAACAAGTGGTCGTCGCCTCGGTAGCTGACATCACCATCGACCTTGTGAGCGACGACGATGAGGACGAGAAGGAGGAGGACGACGAGGACTTTTTTCGCGGCGGCAGTGGCTCCGGCATGGACGGCGACAATCAGTAGCTTTGTTTAGGGTTTATGTTTGTACAAATTATAAACTTTAAATGAAATTTGTGTTGTTTGAATCTCCAATTTGAATATAAGTAGCTATGCATGTTTTAGTGTCCAATTTGTGCCATGTTTTCTTGTGGGTCACAAGTGGTGACCCAAATGAAAGATCGTGGATGTCGCCTAAAGGGGGGTGAATAGGTGCTTTAAAATAAATACGGCTTAGGCTTGAACAAATGCGGAATAAAACTATTGTTTAATTTGTCAAGCAAAAATCTAAAACAACTCGGCTCACCTATGTGCACCAACAACTTATGTCAAGCAAGATAAACAACTAGGTGATAGCAAGATATATAACATGAAACACTATGTCTACCACAAAGTAAAGTGCATAAGTAAAGACCTCGGGTAAGAGATAACCGAGGCACATGGAGACGATGATGTATCCCGAAGTTCACATACTTGCGAATGCTAATCTTTGTTTGGAGCAATGTGGAGGCACAATGCTCCCCAATAAGCCACTAGGGCCACTGTAATCTCCTCAAGCCCTCGCACAATGCAAGAAACCGTGATTCCACTAAGGGACCCTTGAGTGCGGTCACCAAACCCGTACACTTTGGCAACCTGTCATGGTATTCTCACGGGGGGCTTGCGAGTCGACAGATGCCACAAGGGCTTAGTGTGAGGGTAAGACTACTGCTGATAGGACCGGGAGCGGGTATGCGAGTAGCACGTGATGGTTTACCTAGCTTCGGAGCTCTCCGGAGATATAATACTCCTACTGCTGCATGTCTGAGTATATCTGATATACCTAGTACAGAGTGCTCCTGGAGCTGTATCTTTTGTCAGTGCCATAGGCGTCTGACTTTGTTTATGCGTGTGGCCGGATGAACATGCATGCTCTAGTGGCCGAATGGCTCTTGGCCGTGGGTGTGTGCGTGAGCATGTGTGTGCCTGAGTCCATCCCTGGATGGATGGATGTGTGCCTTTATATAGGAATGGCTAGCTTACTTCCTAAGCTATGTAGTGGCATGGACAAGTGGGCATGGGGGTATGGTGTGGGTGTCATGCTTGTCTCCTGGGTCACTTCATGAATAGTGCCTAGGGACAAGTGACACTATACATGATGGCGTCATGGTACAGCTGTCTCGTCTGAGGTATGGTCGTCTCGTCGGTGTCTTGTCGGTGTCAGGTTGGGCTGCAGTCGGCAGCCGGCTGGTTGGCGCAGTCGGCAGCCGGCTGGTCGGCTCAGTCGGCAGCCGGTAGCCGGCAGCCGGCCGGGCAGAGCAATCGGACGGGGAGCCGGCAGGAGCAGCCGGGCAGTCGGACTGAGGGGCTTTGCTAGCCCCGATGTCCTGAAATATTGTCTTGCCGTCTTCGTGGTACCCGTGGTCAATTACTCCGTCAGTAGCCCCCAAGCCTCCGGGCAAATTGGCAAAGTTGGGCGGAGGTTTTTTTGGCGAGTGTTCATGGAAATGATCATGAAAAAGACAAAGTTAGTCCACGTAGATATATCAAATGTTTGCTTTTAGCATTGCAAGTTTTATGCAGAGGGTGCCGACTCGGTTTCGTCCGAGCCCCCTTCAATCTTTTTCATGTTCCCTCCGCTTTTTGGCTTGTGCTCTCGCTCGCCGGACAGCCGCTCTGCGGTCTGTGGCTGAGAGTGGGCCGCGAAGTGGAGTGTACAGTACTCAGAGTCTGGGAGCAGAATCGAACGAGCAGATACTTGTAAAGGAAACGACCGGGTCGCCAGAACCGTTTTTCTTCCCGGACGTTTTTCGCGTGGGTGGCCTCCAGCGTTCACTCTTGCTAGTCGGACAGCCGCTCTGCGGTCTGTGACTAAGAGTGGGCCTTTGGTACCGTGCACGGTACTAAGCCGTCTGCGGGATCTAACGTCCCAGGCCAAGCGGCCAGCCCCCGGGCCAACTCTGGCTGGCGCCGGGGCAAACAGTGATGCTACTCTAATAAAACACGGAGACAGCCCCCGAGCTTCGCTCGGGGTTATCCGTGCTTGCGTGGTGCAAAAAATATGCGGGTGAGGAGCTCACATTGATTTTCGTGTAGTCGCAGTCGTTGTCAAAGACAGCCGGCATGGCTCGGCGCTTGCGGAGTGCGTCGGCGTACCCGCTGGGTGTAGCCTTCGAGCCTCTGGGTGCTCGAAGGGGGGTCCCGGCCGGCCAGGCTTGACCGGCCAGGTGGCGATGCATCTTGCAGCACCTATCTTCATCTTTTTCTCTTCTGTCGGCTGCTCGGAGCCGGACAAAACTCTTCTCTTGTCTGCAATCTTCGCGGGGGCACGTCAGCGCACCCGCTGGGTGTAGCCCCCGAGATTCGGGCCGACTGCTGAGCAGTCGGGCCAGATCTCTCGGCAACTACTTTGTCTTTTTCTTCACGGGGGCGCGTTAGCGCACCCGCTGGGTGTAGCCCCCGAGATCTGGGCCGACTGCTGAGCAGTCGGGCCGGATCTCCCGGCAACTACTTTGCTTTTTTCTTGCGGGGGCACGTCCGCGCACCCGCTGGGTGTAGCGTCGGAGCAGGAGGCAGTCCAGCCAGCTTGGCCATTCGGACTGGTCATCCAGACGTTTTTTTTGTTCCAGCCGACTTCTTCTTCTTTTTTTTGCACCCGGGCAGCCGACAGCTCTTTCCACCCGGCCTCATCATCTTTTTAAACAGTCGGCTCGTGCAGCTGGTGGTAGTACTCTTTTCAGCCGGCCCTATTTACTCTTCTCACAGCCGGCCCAGCTCTTTTTCTTCTTTCTTTTTCTGTCCGCAGGAGGCGGCAGCAGTGTGCAGCGCGCGCCGGGTGCGGGTGGAAGCCGGCGGCCGGGTCCGCGGAGCCGGGTGGAGGAGCCGGCCGAGCGGGCGCAGTGGCGAGCGGAGCTGGCGCGGGGACGCGCGAGACGGCCAGGTGGCGAGTCGGCGCGGGGGGAGCCGAACCCGGGAGGTGCGGAGCCGGTCGGGTCGGGTTGCGCGGAGGGTGGGAGGCCGTCCGAGCGAAGCTGGACGGGCGGACGAGTCAGCGCGCGCGGGGCCACGGAAGGCCGGGTGCTGGATGGCGAGGCGAAGTCGGCGCACGCAGGGTCGGAGTCGCATGTTGGAGCCGGCCAGGCGGGACGCGGACCCGGCGTGCGGAGCAGGCGGCCCGGGTTTGCGGAGCCGGCGCGGGACAGCCGCGGGAGGCGGCCGGAGTGACCCGAGGGCGGCCAGGCGGACCGCAAGCGCGGGACCGGTGGCGGGCACAACATCAG
The DNA here is from genome assembly GCF_002162155.2 of Triticum dicoccoides. Taxonomy (NCBI): domain Eukaryota; kingdom Viridiplantae; phylum Streptophyta; class Magnoliopsida; order Poales; family Poaceae; genus Triticum; species Triticum dicoccoides. The sequence goes on along the minus strand of NC_041384.1, from coordinate 648,887,370 downwards.
CCGGCCGAACTGGCGCGTGGCCGCGGGTGGCCAAGCCGGCACGCGTGCAAGGAGGCGGCAGGGCGTGGAGGTCGCCACATCCGGGTGCGGATGACGGGCGCGGGAGGGCCCCAGGCGGCAACGAGGCCGGACGCAGGGGTAGCCGTGGAGCTGCAGGGAGCCTGGGCGGCCGCGGACGAGATCCGCATGAGGCGATGACTGCTGGGGCCGGGTCGAGCGACGCGCGGGGACCCGGAGTGGAGGCAGTAAGACGCGTGCGAGCGAGTTGTAGCGAACAAGGCGGGAGCCGAGCACGGCGAGCAGAGATGGTGGTGGCGTCGCGCCGTTGATGGATGGCGTTGCCAGGCGGAGTTGCCGGCCGGAGCGACGGCGAGGCTCACATGGTCGGCTGGCCACATGCGCGCACATGGCTGCGCGGGAGAGTCGGGAGCAGCTCGGGCCCCTCCTCAGGCCCTCAGGGTGGCCGGCTCCAGACGAGCAAGAAGCCGGACGAGGCCGAGACGGGTCCGGGATTCAAGTCACGCGACCGACCAGACGAGAGCGGAGAGCCGGCGCCGGCCGAGGCGAACTTCGAGGATGCGAAGGCGGACGAGGCGGAATCAGAGCCGGCCGAGGCGGAGCGGGAGCCGGCCTGGACGTCCGTGTTCGCGTCGTCGCCCCAGTTGCCAGCCGGCCATGATTCCTGCAGACGACGGAAGGCGGGCAGCCGGCCAGAGGATGGAGCAGCCGGTGCTAGGCGTGGGCCGAGTAGAGTCTGGCCATTATCCGGCCATTTGTCTAACAAATGTACACACTCTATCCACCTAGTATCTGACCGGTGTATGGGTTGTGGATAGGCAATGTTTGGCTTGCTGGCTAGCTTGTGGAGGAGCAACCATGCGTTTTGGCCGGAGCTAGATGCGGCGTGGAGGGAAGCGGACACGGGCAACGCGTGGATTGATGCAGCCAACCGAAGCGAGCCCCACGCACGGCACGCGCGCGGACGGACGGCCGGCGTTGCGGTGGTGACGAAGAGGGCGAGGCCGACGGCGAGGTCACGCCGCCCCTCACGGCCATTACGGGGGCATGTCGATGTCGAGCCCCCGACCGCTATCGGAGAGGCGGCGCGATGCCGCGATGATGAAGATGAAGAGGCCGATGGCGAGGACGCGCCGCCCCTCGAGGCTGCTCTGAGGGCGTGTTGACGTCGGGCCCCCGAGCGCTACCGGAGAGACGACGGCGACGCCGCGGTGATGGCGAAAGTGGTCCCGCCCGGACTGCGGAACCAGCAGCATCGTGGTAGCATAGCAGTAGTACCGCCCCACGGTGGGCGCCAACTATCGTGGTATTCTCACGGGGGGCTTGCGAGTCGATAGATGCCACAAGGGCTTAGTGTGAGGGTAAGACTGCTGCTGATAGGACCGGGAGTGGGTATGCGAGTAGCACGCGATGGTTTACCCAGCTTTGGAGCTCTCCGAGAGATAATACTCCTACTGATGCATGTCTGAGTGTATCTGATATACCTAGTACAGAGTGTTCCTGGAGCTGTATCTTTTGTCAGTGCCATAGGCGTCTGACTTTGTTTATGCATGTGGCCGGATGAACATGCATGCTTTAGTGGTCGAATGGCTCTTGGTCGTGGGTGTGTGCGTGAGCATGTGTGTGCCTGAGTCCATCCCTGGATGGATGGATGTGTGCCTTTATATAGGCATGGCTAGCTTACTTCCTAAGCTATGTAGTGGCATGGACAAGTGGGCATGGTGGTATGGTGTGGGTGTCATGCTTGTCTCTTGGGTCACTTCATGAATAGTGCCCAGGGACAAGTGACACTGTACATGATGGCGTCGTGGTACAGTTGTCTCGTCCGAGGTATGGCCGTCTCGTCGGTGTCTTGTCGGTGTCGGGTTGGGCTGCAGTTGGCAGCCGGCTGGTTGGCGCAGTCGGCAGCCGGCTGGTCGGCCCAGTCGGCAGCCGGCAGCCGACCGGGCAGAGCAGTCGGACGGGGAGCCGGCAAGAGCAGCCGGGCAGTCGGACTGAGGGGCTTTGCTAGCCCCGATGTCTTGAAATATTGTCTTGCCGTCTTCGTGGTACCCGTGGTCAATTACTCCGTCACAACCCTTGGGGGCAGTCACTGGTACCCGTCAAATTACTCAAGGCGATCTCCACAACCTAATTGGAGACCCCCGACACTTGCTTGGAGCTTTACACCACAATGATTGAGCTCCGATAACACCAACTGTCTAGGGTACCAAGGCACCCAAGAGGAACAAGCTCTAGGGTGCCCAAACACCCGAGTAACAAGATTCTCAACTTCACTTCCACATATCACCGTGGAGAACTCAAACCGATGCACCAAATGCAATGTCAAGGTCACACAGAGTGCCCGAGTCCTTCTCTTCCAAATCCCACCACAACAACTAATGCTATGGAGAATAATGAGAGGAAGAATGAAGAAGAGAACACAATGTACTCCATGATCTAGATCCCAAGGGGTTCCCCTCACATAGAGGAGAAAGTGATTGGTGGAAACGTAGATCTAGATCTTCTCTCTATTTTCCCTCAAGAACTAGCAACAATCATTGGAGGGATTGAGAGATAGCAAGCTTGAAGAAGGTCAACAATGGGGGGAGAACACAAGCTCGAGAGATTAGATTCAACGGGGAAGAAGACCCCCTTTTATAGGCACCCCCAAATCCAACCGTTATGTGCACATTCCGTGCACAAGCGGTACTACCGCTAAAGGCCAAGTAGTAGAGAGAAACAGTGGTACTAGGTGGTGACATGGTGGTAGTACCGCACGGAGTGGTACTACCGCCCTAGTACCGCGAAAGTAGAAAAGACTACAGCAACCCAAGAATAACCGGTAGTGGCAATGGTAGTAGACAAATGGTAGTACCACGCGAGGGGTACTACCACCGCCTACTACCATGCTACTGCTGCCCATTTACAGAAGCAAGAAATCAAGCAGAAGAGAGTGCGGTAACTCATAGCGGAAGTACCATACGAGCGGTACTACTGTGGAGCAGAGCGGTACTGCCACTTGGAGGCTAAAAACTGCCCAAGAGAAACAGATGGATGCAGGAAAACCAGAACTGGCATAACTTCTACAAATGAGCTCTGAATTGAGCAAACTCAATCTAGTTGGATAGATGACGACAAGTACTATCCAAACAGCTCTGGATTGAGCAAACCCAAACTAGTTGGCTATAGTAAGAAGAGGCAGTAGAAAAATGCCAAAGGTATAGAGATGTGAAACCTCTATGAAAGAAGAACCGGCAAAAACCCCAACATCGAAAACATCATAGAAGATGCATGTGAACTCGTTTTATGAACTCGAGCTTGTCATGAAGATGAACATAAGCTCCAAATCTCACAAGGAGAAACACCAGATAAGAACCAAGAAAGATGATGCAGGGATGCAATGGTTTGAGCTCTCTACGAATGATACGATCAAGCTACAAACTGAGAGCCCCCTTGATAGTACGACAATCCATCCTGTCGTGGAAGTGCCACAGCAGATGTCCTCATGGAAGGACTTAGTTGCGGAGCCATTGCGATGAGGTTAGCTTAAAGGGGTTAAAACACGGACAAAGGACGTGAGGAGTTTATACTGGTTCGGCCCCTTGCGGTGAAGGTAAAAGCCTAATCCAGAGGTGGAATTGCTAGGGTTTCGATTACCAGGGAGCGAATCCGCTTTGCCTAGCTTTCGATTTGTTATTTCTTATCCTAAGTCACTGCCGGGCCGTCCCCTTATATACATGGGTTGACGCCCTGTGACCTACAGAGTCCCGGCCGGCTCATACAACGTGTCTGGCTCGGTGACTTTATCTTACATGCCTTATATTACAAGTCTACACATACATGGCGGTTTACACTTCATGGGCCTTAAGCCGCCTTCAGGTTTAGGCCTTTTACTAAGCCTGTCTATGAACCGCCATTGTTAATATCCTCTTGGGCTCTATTTAGATGAACCGCCATAGGGATGACCCGGCCCCTCCTAGGCGGGTCATATCTGATAGTCATATCCCCAACACATCCTATAACATGGTCTCCCAACAACTACCATGAGACCGATATAATAGAAAACCTGTCAAGGGCAAACCTTTGCCTTGCACATTGTGCACTTGAGCTAGATGACGACGATGTTGACTTCCTCAAGTTGGACCACCTTTCTTGATTGCGTTGGCTTGATGAAGACTACTTGATTTCTCCCCCATACTCTACTATGGGTGAGCCACTCTTTGGCACATCTTCACAAGTCCGTTGTCACCACAATGGACGGCAAGCTTCAAGCATGATCTCTTCATGATGCTCCACTTGAACATGCACACCGCAATCTTAATGACGATCACCACTTGATGTCAACCTCCATGGGTTGTATGAGACCTTCCTCTTGACGCAAGCTCATGGAAGCATACCTAACCCCACAAAGAACTCTCCCGTAGACCATGGGTTAGTACACAAAGCGTAATGGACAATGCTTACCATACTATGGGATCACTTGATCCATCTCGGTACATCTTGTACGCTTTGTGTGTTTATCAACTTGATTCACTCATTGACTTAGTCTTGATCAACCTTGTATCATGTCTTCTATATGACCAATCTTTGGATAGTTCCTTGAATAACACCTTGGTCAACACATAAACTCCTTGAAACCAAGAAATGGAATTCAAGAAATGCCTATGGACAAATCCTTCAAATATAACTCAAGGCAACAATTAGTCCATAGAGATCGTCATCAATTACAAAAACCAAACATGGGGGCACCGCATGTTCTTTCACCAAATTTCATGAAGATGCTAAAATAATTGGGTGTTTTCAATCAAATAGTGTCAATTTTGTGAAGTTTTTTTCAAACTTGTTGTATGATACATCTCCGTCGTATCTATAATTTTTTATTGTTCCATGCCAATATTATACAACTTTCATATACTTTTGGCAAGTTTTTATACTATTTTGGGGGACTAACATATTGATCCAGTGCCCAGTGCCAGTTCCTGTTTGTTGCATGTTTTTTGTTTCGCGGTAAATCCATATCAAATGGAGTCCAAACGGGATAAAAACTGACGGAGATTTTTTTTGGAATATATGTGATTTTTGGGAAGAAAAATCAACGCGAGACGATGCCCGAGGGGGCCACGAGGCAGGGGGCGCGCCCCAGGGGGTCAAGCGCGCCCCGGGCCCTCGTGGCCACCCCGTAAGGCGGTTGACGGCCTTCTTTTCTGCAATAAAGCTAATATCCGGATAGAGATCATGTTAAAATTTCAGCCCAATCGGAGTTACGGATCTCCGGGAATATAAGAAACGGTGAAAGGGCAGAATCTGAGAACGCAGAAACAGAGAAAGACAGAGAGACAGATCCAATCTCGGAGGGGCTCTCCCCCCTCCCATGCCATGGAGGCCATGGACCAGAGGGTAAACCCTTCTCCCATATAGGGAGAAGGTCAAGGAAGAAGAAGAAGGAGGGGGCTTTCTCCCCCTCTCCCCCGGTGGCGCCGGAACGCCGCCGGGGCCATAATCATCACCACGATCTACACCAACACCTCTGCCATCTTCACCAACATCTCCATCACCTCCCCCTCTCTATCTACAGTGGTCCACTCTCCCGCAACCCGCTATACCCTCTACTTGAACATGGTGCTTTATGCTTCATATTATTATCCAATGATGTGTTGCCATCCTATGATGTCTGAGTAGATTTTCATTGTCCTATTGGTGGTTGGTGAATTACTATGATTAATTTAATTTGCTTGTGGTTATGTTGCTGTCCTTTGGTGCCCATCATATGAGCGCGCGCGTGGATCACACCATAGGGTTAGTTGCATGTTGATAGGACTCTATATTGGAGGGCAAGAGTGACAGAAACTTCAACCTTGCATAGAAATTGATGCATACGGGATTGAAGGGGGACCAATATATCTTAATGCTATGGTTGGGTTTTACCTTAATGAACGTTAGTAGTTGCAGATGCTTGCTAACAGTTCCAATCATAAGTGCATAGAATTCCAAGTCAGGGATGACATGCTAGCAGTGGCCTCTCCCACATAAAACTTGCTATCGGTCTAGTAAAGTAGTCAATTGCTTAGGGACAATTTTGCAACTCCTACCACCACTTTTACACACTCGCTATACTAACTTTATTGCTTCTTTATCTAAACAGCCCCTAGCTTTTATTTACGTGCTCTTTATTATCTTGCAAACCTATCCAAAAACACCTACAAAGTACTTCTGGTTTCATACTTGTTCTAGATAAAGCAAACGTTAAGCATGCGTAGAGTTGTATCGGTGGTCGATAGAACTTGAGGGAATATTTGTTCTACATTTAGCTCCTCGTTGGGTTTGACACTCTTACTTATCGAAAGAGGCTACAATGGATCCCCTATACTTGTGGGTTATCATTGTATTGCAAGTTTAATATTTTTACCATAAACTAGTGCACATAAGATGGCTCAATGCAAAGGCATTTGAATTTTTGAGCCTTTTTCATTTTCTTTGTTTTTTTCAAATTGGGGTCAAACTTGCAGTGTTGACCATTCATAGAAAATGGTTTGGAATTTCTACTTTCCTTGTCCCAAGTGCATCCACCACCTATATTGTAGCATAAAATAATTTTTGGAAATTTTCAGGACCAATCTACATCACACTTGTAGTGCAAATTTGGGTTTTTTTTGAAAATTCAGTAAAACTCAACTAAATGCATGGAATATATCAATATTACTCTAAATTGTTGAAACCTGGTTAGTGGCCATCCAATGTGGCCTATTTTTTATGAAAAATGAAATGGAACAAATTTCAAAATTATTTGAGGCACTTCCTTCACAAAAGAAGTCATTTGAATTTTTTATCCTTTTTTCATTTTCTTTGTTTATTGTTCAAATTATAGTCAAACTTGCACTGTTGACCATTCATACAAAGTGGTTTGGAATTTCTACTTTCCTTGTCCCAAGTGCATCTGCCACACCAAATGGTTTGAATAAAACTATTAACACCCCGATGGTATACTACATATAGTGACTAAACGGTTGGTTTATCCTTCGCTTCATTTAGTGCATAAAATGGTGATGACTGTTTCAAAAGTCATGTACATATACTTGGTCAGTTGGCTCTTGCGCCTCTCTTTGAGCGTGTGGTCCTGGGTTCGAGTACTCTTCCTGGCTTAATAAGCCACCTCTTTTTTTCGGTTGGCGCAGCCGCTGACAAAGGTGTCCAATAGCCAGTAATTGCGCCCACCACCTACGACCGTGAAGCCACTGACAAAGGTGTCCCATGCGCTAGTATTGTGACCACCACCTATGACCATGCAGCCGATGACAGAGGTATCCCACGCGCCAGTAATTGCGACCACCAACTACGATCACGCAGCCGCTGACAGAGGTGTCCCACAAATCAGTATATGCGCCCAGCATCTACGAGCGGGCAGCCGCTAACAGGGGTGTCCCACACGTCAGTAACCACGCCCAGTAACGGTCAAAGACTTTGACCCGACTAAGAACACCCGTTTGGCCTTTTGCGAGGGTGGGCCACGCGATGGAGGGGAAAGGTGAGGACTGCCAAAGAGCGTGGGCAAAAATGAGGAGAACTAAGTGATGAGGGGCATGAAAATATAAATCCCTATAATTAATGTAAATATCGTATGAATACTTTATAAATTATAGATACGTCGAAGATGTATCATATTCATGCCTAAGTAATTAGGTCAAGTCTCTGTGAATCGACAACATGGTCGACTTCTTTTACGCCTTCGATTGATCGTTGCCGCGCTCAGATCTCATCCCCCGGCAAGTTCCCATCCTCACTGATAGCTTCCTCAGTTCCCGAGGCCCTAGCACAGTTTATCGGCGTGTCCCCAAGTTTCCCCCTTCTCCAAGTCATTCTCCCCACGCGTTCATGCTCCGATAGTCACCGTTTTCGTCCACGGCGCTTCCTCCCTCTTCCCCGCCTCAACCGAGCACGCCTATGTGCTTGTGGTCAATTTCTCAGCCATTTACCCCATCTCCCATGCCCCATGTCTCCCTCTTGCTAGATGATCATCTAGCGCCGCTCGTTGCCTCTACCAGAACTCGTCTCGACGCAACTCCAGCAACCCCATGCCCTCCAGCCACTCCAAGCAATTGTGCCTCGCACACAAAAGTCGGTGTCCGCACACAAGCACGTGACGCTGCCTTGTGCATAGTGGACGTGATGGGTGGTCCATCCCTGAAAATAATATGCGCATGAGGAAATTTTATTGAGGGAGATAGAACTGACATGTGGACCCCACGTCTCATAACGTTCAGCGTACGGGTCAAACAAAATGGTGTTCACTTTCAGTGCCATGTGGACATGATGGTGGACCATCTCTATCATAATCATAGTTAGTTTTGAGCAAAGAGGTCATCGGTGCGATGTGGTAGTTTTTAGCCACAAATTTGAACAAATGTGGTAGTCCCGTGAAAAAGTGGTAGTTCAGTGGGACACGAACCTGTAAAGTGGTAGTTTTTTGGTTAAATACTCTTCAGGCTAATACGACTACTAAGTAGAACTTGCCGAGACATTTTGTATAGATTGAATATACATAATTGGTTGGTTAATGACGTCTTGGTGGACTGATATTAGTTCATGCGAGATGAGTTCTGAAAATTAGGAGAGAAGGTGGCCGGATTGCAAGAAAGTGAAGCTCAGACTCAGAGCTCAAATTGCGCCTCTTCCCATCAATTTGGTGCAACTTCATTGACCTCTGAGTGCAATAACAATGGAGTGAAGTGTGGATATAGTAATACTAACAACACGACGGTGTGAAGATCCTCGCGACCATCTTGTAAGTACGGATGCACATCGGGACATCGGATGCACTCGGCGTGCCTTCCCCTATCGAGGTGATGATACTAGACCAGATCATGTAGCATGCATGTCTTCTTGTGCATCGACGACTTTTTGTGTGGTATGGCGTACCGGAAGGAAAGAGACCTGAGGCACACCCCGTGCGACAAAGCTGGTAAGCATTGCATAGCTGCCATCCCACATTACATTATGGTTTGTCTTGCGGCGCATCCACTCAATCTTTATGCGTAACGATGCTTGTGTTATTGCGGGTTTAGAGCTTGCTCGCATCAGAACGAAGAACGAAGTTCCCAAATATTTCTATCGTGTGTGTGTGTGTGTGTGTATTGGGTGGAGGGCATGTTTTAGAAGTTAAGACAACTGTAGGAGGGTTATAATCTCGTGATCCAAACACTTCAGTAAGTGGAGATTATCTAGAGAACTCCCAGTGCCCCAATCATCTTTTTTTACGGAGGAAAAAAATTCGTTCAACACTCATCAACCAAGTCTTGCATACAAAGCTCACGCACATCACCTGGGCCAGCTCTAAGCCACAACCCGCAGTGCATTCTTCTCTTCTACCATAGTTTGCTAAATAATGACTCACATGGTTTTGTTCGCGACACACATGAGTAAAAAGAACCTCCCTCCCATCTTCATCAAGAATTTTTATCTCCCTGGCAAAAAAGCATGGCAAGACTTAGCTGGAGCCTTTGCATTCACCATGTTTAGTGCAACTAGGCAATCAGATTCCATCACAATCGTCTGGAGGACCATTAAAGAGCCAGCGAGAGGCCTTCCCGACAAGCCGCCAGTTCTGCCTCTAGGGCCTCCGAGCATGCCCGTAGCTGCTTGCACGCATAGAAAATGATATCGTCGCGGTCCATAGCTACGCCCGCTGCATCAGTCCGTTCATAGAAGGACCATAGCTACGCCCGCTGCATCAGTCCGTTCATAGAAGGACCCATCAACATTTAAATTTGTCCAACCTGCGACTGGCGCTTGCCACTTTGCTTTGCTCGTTGGTTTCTCTTCACATGTTGTGATGACTACTGCACCAGCACAACATCAATGGCATGCTTCCCTTTGACTGGATCGGCGTTGGGGTTGAGGCCGATTAATGGAGTAAATAGCATAAAACTACTACTTTACAGGATAGGGTTCCAAAAAACTACCGGTTTTTAATTTTTCGCTGATAACTACCAAGTCAGGGGTTGACTGTTTCAAAAAATCCTAAACACTCGTTCCTAGCGATTTAAACCGTTTTATGACAGATCGGACCCACTCCTAAACAATCCGTTTGTTTGACCGTTTTGTTTGACCGTTAACTTACATGTGGGATCCACATGTAAGTTGCCTCTTGTTCCTCTTATCTTCTCTTCTCTCCTTCTGTCTCTTTCTTCTTCCTCTCCGCTACAACCACCACCCATCGACGGCAAGGAAGAACGCCGCGCGGAGGAGCAGCCGCATCGCAGGAGCACGGGCCGCACCTTGGCCAGGGGCTCAGGCCGTCGCGAGCCGCGCGCCGAGGAGCAAGGGCCGCCTCCAGCTGCGCCATGGTCAGGTGCTCGGGCCGTCGCGAGTCACGCGCCATGGCCAGGAACGCGCGAGGAGCAAGGGCCCCCGCCAGCCGCACCATGGACAAAGGCTCTGACCGCCTCCAGCCGCGCGCAATGGCCCAGGAGCAGCGGCAGTTGTCGGCAAGGAGCTCCTCCACCTAGCCCGTCGCGAAACGAGGAACACTCGTTCCTAGTGGCAGCCTTCGCGACGAGGAACGACTAGAGAACCCCGCCTTCGCGACAAGGAACGCGGCGGCCGCGCCGCCTTCTTTCGCTTGGCCGCGACCAGGCCGCCGGTGAACTGCCTGCGCCGTTCCTCAGAGAGTAGTCAGGGACCTGATTGCTTTTTTAGAAAACAGCCAGGGACCCGATTGCTTTTTTAAAAAAGTTACAGGGACCTCATTGCTTTTTAAAAAAAACTTACAAAAATACTGACATATGGGCCCTACATGTAAGGTAACAGTCAAACAAACGGTCAAACAAACGGTTCTCTTACATGCGGGTCCCAACTGTCATAATCATGATTAATTTTAAAGCATTATGTGATTAGGGTTTTTTAAAACAGCCAACCCCTGACTTGGTAGTTATCAGCGAAAAATTAAAAATCGATAGTTTTTTAGAACCCTAGCCTGTAAAGTAGTAGTTTTATGCTATTTACTCCGATTAATGAGTCAACGTAGTTCAGAAGAAATCGTCGAGTAGCCTCCACCCAAGGTGTCGGCTTGTCATGTGTAATCTCATTCCGTACGTCCCAAATACGCAATTAAGTCACAATGAGTTCCATATGCGATTTCTGGGAGCTTAATGTGGTAATAGGAACACATTGGCGCCAATGCATTCCTTTCACCATGCTCATCTCCAAAAAATAATAATGAGCCATCGTCTTTAAATCATCGGATGTGGTCGCCGGAAGGCTGGAGACACCCAACATATATGTTGGACGAGCATGCGCCACCACCTTGATGAGTACTTCCCTACCACTCTGAGCAAGGGTTGAACCATCCCATATCATAATGTGCTTAGTGAACCTCTATTGAAGGTTCTGAAAACGACCTTTAGACATGTACTCATATACGGTGGGAAGATCAAGATATCTCTACTCAAACTATTCCGTCTAAACACCACACAACCGAACCACCTCCTCTCCATCAATAGGTTGACAATTTCTCAAAAAAGAATAAAACATTTACCTAGGTTAACAAGTTGACCTATAGCATTTGCAGGAGCCCATGTACAGTGGAAGATCAAGATATATTTCCTCAAACTATTCAGTCTAAACACCAAGCAAGGGGATGGTCACACTCGCTACTGGGTTTTTATTTCCTTTTCTTCTTCTTCTTTTTATTTTGTTCGTATCCCAAAAAAACTAAATATAGATATTTCAAAATTACTTTACTTAAAAAGTTTAAAAGCATTCATAGCAAATTTACTAAAAAGTAAAATACGCCGAAGGTCCTAAAAGTATTCCAAGTGTGCCAAGTAGGTCCTAAAAGTTTGAAAACATTTTTTACCATTAAATACTAGTGGTTAATACTGTTGGGGAACGTAGTAATTTAAACAAAATTCCTACGCACACGCAAGATCGTGATGATGCATAGCAACGAGAGGGGAAAGTGTTGTCCACGTACCCTCATAGACCGAAAGCGGAAGCGTTAGCATAACGCGGTTGATGTAGTCATACGTCTTCACGATTCGACCGATCAAGTACCGAACGTACGACACCTCCGAGTTCAGCACACGTTCAGCCCGATGACGTCCCTCGAACTCCGATCCAGCCGAGTGTTGAGGGAGAGTTTTGTCAGCACGATGGCGTGGTGACGATGTTGATGTTCTACCGACGCAGGGCTTCGCCTAAGCACCGCTACAGTATTATCGAGGTGGACTATGGTGGAGGGGGGCACCGCACACGGCTAAGAGATCAATGATCAATTGTTGTGTCTATGGGGTGCCCCCCTGCCCCCGTATATAAAGGAGCAAGGGGGGTGCGGCCGGCCATAGGAGGAGGCGCGCAGGAGGAGTCCTACTCCCACCGGGAGTAGGACTCCCCTCCTTTTTCCTAGTTGGATTAGGACTTGGGAGGAAGGAGGAGAGAGGGGAAAGGAAAAGGGGGGGGGGCGCCCCCCTCCTTGTCCAATTCGGACTTGGGGGGGAGGGGCGCGTGGCTGCCCCTTGGCCGTCTCTCCTCTTCCTCCACTTGGGCCCATAAGGCCCAATAGCCTCCGGGGGGTTCCGGTAACCCCTCCGGTACTCCGGTAAAATCACTATTTCACCCGGAACACTTCCGATATCCAAACATAGGCTTCCAATATATCAATCTTCATGTCTCGGCCATTTCGAGACTCCTCGTCATGTCCGTGATCACATCCGGGACTCCGAACAACCTTCGGTACATCAAAACATATAAACTCATAATATAAATGTCATCGTAACGTTAAGCGTGCGGACCCTACGGGTTCGAGAACTATGTAGACATGACCGAGACACGTCTCCGGTCAATAACCAATAGCTGAACCTGGATGCTCATATTGGATCCCACATATTCTACAAAGATCTTTATCGGTCAAACCGCATAACAACATACGTTGTTCCCTTTGTCATCGGTATGTTACTTGTCCGAGATTCGATCGTCGGTATCTCAATACCTAGTTCAATCTCGTTACCGGCAAGTCTCTTTACTCGTTCCGTAATACATCATCCCGCAACTAACTCATTAGTTGCAATGCTTGCAAGGCTTAAGTGATGTGCATTACTGAGAGGGCCCAGAGATACCTCTCCGAAAATCGGAGCGACAAATCCTAATCTCGAAATACGCCAACCCAACAAGTACCTTCGGAGACACCTGTAGAGCACCTTTATAATCACCCAGTTACGTTGTGAGATTTGGTAGCACACAAAGTGTTTCTCCGGTAAACGGGAGTTGCATAATCTCATAGTCATAGGAACATGTATAAGTCATGAAGAAAGCAAATAGCAACATACTAAACGATCGTGTGCTAAGCTAACGGAATGGGTCATGTCAATCATATCATTCTCCTAATGATATGACCCCATTAATCAAATGACAACTCATGTCTATGGTTAGGAAACATAACCATCTTCGATTAACGAGCTAGTCAAGTAGAGGCATACTAGTGACACTCTGTTTGTCTATATATTCACACATGTATTATGTTTCCGGTTAATACAATTCTAGCATGAATAATAAACATTTATCATGATATAAGGAAATAAATAATAACTTTATTATTGCCTCTAGGGCATATTTTCTTCAAATACATGGTTTCATTACATCATGGCATGATTATGCCATTCAAGTTAGAGTCAAAGTCTCTATGTAGAAGAAAATTACATGCTATCTAACCATTGGAGCATACCATCTTCGATACTAGGCTTAGCCGTGATCATTGTATCTCTAAAGTATCCAATAAAACTTCTTTTGCAATTGACTGGTGAACTTCTGATGCCTTCGAAGATGTCATCATTTCTTTGGTTCCAGATGGCCCAGCATCCTGTGATGATAATTTCCATGAAAAAATCCCATCTGTATCTCTGTTTTGCAATAATGATCATCATGTTGATATTCTAGTCTATATTCCATTCAATCCCTATACTCCACCAGAAGCTTTGACTGAAGGTGCAACCAAAAAGCAGGTGTGTTATGTATTCTATTGGTTGGTCATTGCATAAAGCACATGATGTATCATCCAGAGTGAAAATTTTCCTGATGAGTAGATCACATGTGTTAATTCTATCATTGAGTGCTAACCAAGCAAAAAAATTGTGCCTAGGTAGACAACATGTTTTCCATATCCATTGAACAGGTAAAGGGGCTTGATGATTTCCCATTAGTAGCCTATAAATTTTCATTGCAGAATATGTTGAGTTGCCCCACATAAAAGACCATATATCTTTTTCTTCATTATCTCTGACTTGATCTATATGTGTTCACCGTGGGTTCACCGCGGGTTCATATATTGAGTTGGCCAAAAAGTTTGAAAACGTTCACCGCGGGTTCTATATGTGTATTTTACCCACGTCTTTTAGGACCAACTTGACACACTTGAAATACTTTTAGGACCCGCGGTGAACGACTTATGCACATTTAGGACCTACTTGACACACTACAAATACTTTCGGACCTCCAGTATATTTTACCCTTTAGTAAATGTTCATGCAGTGTAAAAATATTTTTTGCGCAGCATTTACAAAATGTTGAAAGGATTCAAAACAACAATCTTGTGACATTTAAAAAATGTTCATGTATTTCAAAAAATGCTCCAGATATTTTTTAAAAAAATTACACAATGGAAAAATTGTTTATATAATTTTCTCAACAAACCGTACCATCCAAGAAAAAGTTCACAAATTTCCACTAATGTTCATAACCTTTTATAAAAAAGTTTAAAGAATATAAATACATTCATGTAATCCAAATAAATGTTTGTACCATTCAAAAAAAGATACTCGTGGAATTAAAAAAAATGTTTGCACACTTCAAGAATATGTTCGTGACATTAAAAAATAATATTTCCACAATGTAAAATATATATATTCATGTAGTTTAATTGTCATTTCATAGCATTCCATAGAAATGTTCAATGTGTATTTTGAAATGTTTACCATTTACTGGAAAAAATGTTCAAATATTTTTTTGAAAAAAATGTTCAACATATATTTGAAAAATGTTCATCATGTATCAACAAAATGTTACATGTGTATACGAAAAATATTAACGTGCATTGAAGACAGTTAAAAAGTATGTAAAAGAGAAATTGAACTTTTTGCGTAGTTTAATAAATGTTCTGTATCATTTAAAAATAAACAACATGTGTTTTAAAACTCTTTAACACACATTAAAAATGTTCAAAAAAAGTATTTTTACAATATTGATCATGCATTTTAAAATTTTCAATATATGTACAAAATGTCCTAGATGGATACCAAAAATGTAGGACATGTATTGGAAAAGGGAGACATTTATTTAAAAATAAAAATAAAAAATTAAGAAAAGACATACAAAATTAACTGGAAAATTCTGAAGAAAATAAACACAGAAAATGCATAAAAGAAAAATGCGCAAAAACTTCTAAAACTGGTAGAAAACGGTCGTACAATTTTCTAAAACCGCTCCCAGGAACTCATATTGGGCTGGCCATCTGTTAGTTGGCCAGATATAACACTCTTCATTTTCCTCGGTTTTTTGCCTTTCTTTTGTTGCAATGAGGTTTTTATCTGTTTTATTGTTTGAATACATGTCTACTTTTTCCCGGTGTATAATGTACCTTTTTGGAGCTAAAGTGAAACATTTTTCGCGAACCAACCTCTGGTTGAGATGGTTAGGTGGACAGTGGTATCCCCAACCCACTAGGGTTCAAATCCTGGTGCTCGCATTTATCTTGGATTTATTTCAGGAATTCCGGCGATACGCTTTCAGTGGGAGGAGACGGTGCGTTCATAGGGGTGAGTGTATGCGCGTTTATATAAGCTCTTGCGTTTGTATTGTGTTAAAAAAAACATTTTTCGAACACATAATGTATAAATTTTTAGAATACATATTTTTTTGAACACTTTTTGAAAACACCGTAACATTATCCAAAATACACGTTGTATGTTTTTATGTCAATAAACATTTCCTTAAACTATGCAAACATTTTTTGTACATTGTATTGACATTTTTGAAAATTGCATGGACATTTATTTGGAAAGACGTGATTATTTCATTAAAATTCCATTTACATTCTTAATGGAAATAAAAAAATAACCTCTGCAAAAAACAAATTAGACTGTATATGATTTTGTTTTTTTGTACAAATGAATAGTTCCATAGAATATCAACTACATTTTTTAACGGTATGAAACATTTGTTTACCCTATGACAATATTTTCTTTACTACATTGGATGCACATGTTTTCAAAATTTGCATACATTTTCTTATTGTGACGAACTTTTTTTGTGAATTTTCCAGCATTTTTGGATAACCGTCTTACCAATGTTTTCATAATATTTTAAGATTTTTCAAAATTCTATTTTAAAATTTCTAAGTAAATTTAAATTTTTATAAATATATATTTAAGAAATGAAACCTGATTTATGTCAGCATGACATGCATGTCTTACTGGGCCAGCGGCGCCCTCGCAGCAGGTGGGACATAGGGGGCGCCCTCAAAGCGGACGGACGCGAAACGCGGAGTTTCTTCATAAGTGGCCTGGCCTTATATTCGATTCTCCCTTTGCACCGGTTTGGGGAAGCTTCTACCACCAGTTTATTCTTGAACTAATTTCTGTGGTTGCTCAGGTGTTTTTTCTTCCTTTTTACACTATTCTTTTTTTCCTTTTCTATCTTTATGTTTTTCCTGCCTTTGTTTTTATGTTGATCCTGCCTTTTCTATCTTTATGTTTTTTAAATTTCAAAAAAATACAAACCTTCTGAAAAATTGCAAATTTTGTGAACTTTTACAAATTTGTGAACATTATTAACATTCATGACATTTTCAAATTCACCAGCTTTTTTTTTCAAACCCATGCTTGTTTTTCAAAATTGAGATGTTTTTTCAATCCGGGATTTTTTTCAATTTTGCAACCTTTTTATCAAATCCGTCACTTTTTTAAAATCTTGAAAAAAAACAAATCCATGTTTTTTTACAAAAATCATAATCTTTTCTTCAAATCCATAAACTTTTTTAAAATACGGGAACTGTTTTTTAATCTGCAAACGTTCTTCCAAATCCTTGACCACCTTCAAATTCATGAACTTTTTCGAAATCGCTATATATTTTTAAAGTTTAAAAACTTTTTACAAAATTGATGTTTGTTTGAATTCATGACTTTTTTCCACTTCACGTTTTTTAGTGAAGTCAACGGTCAATGGTTTGACCAGTCGGGAGGTTAATGGTTCAACCTACAATCGTCAACTATTTAGGCCCTGTTTGGTTCATAAGTCCTAGGACTTTTTTAGTCCCAACTTATAAGTCTCAAGTCTCTAAAAAGTCCCTACCTGTTTGGTTCCTGGGACTTATAAGTCTCTATAAGACCATATTACAACTATAAGTCCCTATAAGTCCCTCCTTAAGAGTCTTATTTAAGTCTCTAGACCAATAAGTCCCTGCAAACAAACACCCTCTTAACCGAACAAGCACAGAGCGACTTGTTTTTTTCTTCAAATTGTGAGCGACTAGCTCGTGTGACGAGCGAGCGAGGGGCGAAACACTTATTTGGGCAGGCTATGCGTCGTGCACTGGTGCGCTGCGGGAGCCACGGGTGCTTAAATTGCTGATTGGGAGCTCTCATGGGATTGATAGCAGCGACATGGTCCGACATGTATTTCAGTTTTCGGAGTTTTTTTTTTGTTTTCCTCTGTTCCACAGCAATCGTTAGTAGTAATCGTGTGGCGTGGCCATGCCCAGTTTTGTGGCACACTGTTTTTCTCATATTTGTTTCGACAAACTATTTAAAAAATGTTAAAACAACTAAATGAAGGAAAAAATATTATACCATGGAAAATGAAATTATTTATGTGTTCTTTGTGAATAAGTTTGTCTCCCTTCTTAAAAACTTGCTGTTGCGACCCTCTCTTAGAAACTTACATTTGTGACCCCTCTTGAGAGCTTTCAGTTACATTCATGCTAAAAACCTTGCAGTTGCGACCTTTCTTAAAAACTTACAATTGTGATCCGTAAAAAAATTTATAGTTGCGACCTTCATGGAGAACTTGCAGTTGGGACCTCTTTTGCAAACTTGTTGTTGTGCCCTTCATTATAAACTAATAGTTGTGATCTCTTGGAAAACTTGCATTTGCAACCCCACTGAAAACTTGGAGTGGTGATCCCATTGGACGACTTGCAGTTACATCCCCTCTTGAAAATTCGCAATTATGACCCCCCGCCCCTTAAAGCTTATACTTGCAAAAAAAGGAGCAAAACCAAGGAACATTGAAGAAAAAAAACCAAAGACCAAAAAATTCAAGAAAATATGACGGTTTCTATGTCGAAGGTAGCCGTGGAAACCTTGGCCCACTTGAGGAGAACCCTGTGGGGGCCCATGTGGCCACCCCAGCCGTGTGGTGTGCCTGGTGGGACCCGCAGGATCCCCCGACAAGTTCTACTACCCGATGACCTTATATGACCCTAAAACTTCGTTCGTGATTTTACGAGATTTTTCCTTTGCCATATGCAAGGCGAAACTGAGGCATAACACTTTTCTGCTCTAGGGGTTGTTTTCTTAGGATCCTTTCTTTCTTGAAGGGGGAATTCGAAGACATCGACGCCACCACATCATGGGGATCATCATCAGCACCTTCATGACCGTCATCCATCTCCAACCCTTGCTTTCAATCTATGAACTATTACCTAAATTTTTTAGAGTGCTTTCTGGTGTTGATTAGTATTTGTAGTTGATGCTTAGAAGTTTTATCGGTGAAAGATTAATATGTTTGGATTGTTAATCATAATTTCATCTCCACTGATCATGATCCATATGATGTCTTGTGAGTAGTTCGTTGTGTTCTTGAGGACACGGAATAAACCTTGTTACGAGTAATCTTGTGAAGTTGAATATAATTCAATATTTTGATATTAGGTTGTGATGTAATTATCTAGTGGTAATGTGTGAACATCGACTGCATATCACTCCATCGTTAAGGGCCTATAGGAGAGCATTGTGTGACTAGTTTTTCAATGGTGGATGGTTGGAGTGACAGAAATTACCAAGCCCTAAGTTTATGAATTGTTGCATGAGAGGTTGTCGGAGCCCCAAAGTGACAAAAAATGTGTGATTGCATATGGTTAGATTCTATCTTAGTTATTCTCTTGTATTTGTGATGCTTGCGTTGAAGGTATATTCATAAGTATTTTGTTTGTTCAAGTAAGAACAATACATCTTTCATTCTTAAGAAGTTGATCCCAATTCTCTCAACATGCAAAGTGTCCACATCAACGTCCCTCTTCTTATTTATCTTCACATGCAAGCCACCCACGTCATCATATCTGCCACCTCAGTGGTTTAGTTATACTTACATATTCTTTTTTCCAACCGAACACCCAGAATAATCTAGCAGATTTTTTAAGCTTAGTTTTCTTCCAATCGACACCAAGACTCTTCCACTAGTGCAGAAAAGCCTAGCTATGGCATGGCAAAAAGTGCATTGCTGGTGTGGACACCTTACGCCACTGTTCAAAAATAGTGCTGACGTGGGAGGTTACACCAGCAGTATTCAACGTGTTGATGGCGTGCCACGTGGACAATAGCAGCACTATAATCACACAGGTACCGGCGTGCAGTGTTCTTTGCAAGCCACAAACGTTTCGAGCGGCAAAAAATAATGATTTTCCCCACCATATATAACATTTAGCATTTCACATTAGATCTAAGCACGTATAAAACAACACACAGTAGAATGATACCAACTAATAGACCATTAATTAGCAGTCAATAATAGTGACAATCGATCATATATATATATATATATATATATATATATATATATATATATATATAGACAAAAGCTTTCCTATGCAACAACCTTGTGGAGGTGGCAATCATAGCCACATGTTGAGCTCGGGATCTGGTCCAAATCTTTGCCATCTTTGAATTTCTCATATTTTAGATGAATAGATTTTATTTCCTCTTATAGATGTTTCTGGACCACGCGCACATGTGCCTATGAACTAGGCCCGGTCCATAGCCTGCCACCCTGCGGCGCGCCAGTCATCGGCCGCGCGAGACGGTTCCAAGCCCATGAAAGGTGCCCACATGTGCACGCTGCCCAACAGATGAAAGGTTCGAGCATCTTTTTATTTTCCTTCTTTTTTGTGTTAGTTTGCACACCCTACCCGGCTGCAATACCTATGCACCATCTATGCCTGTAGATGACCACATCATGCCTCTTTTGGTCAATATTGCTGCTGCAACATCTGGCTCATAGGGCAGTGCTTACACGCCCCTACATCCATATTTTCTCTCTCAGGCCAACCATGGCATAATTTCATGTGTAAACCAAAGAGACCTCAACATTTCATGTGCTTGTAAGGTGCGGTGGAAATACTCTGCATGTCGTCCAGAACCAAAACACATCCTCTTCCCCCAACCGCCCATTGCACAACTTTTGTGCAAAAATGTCAAGTAGTAATATGTGTGTTTATTTGTTAGTAAGGCATGCTTATTTGTTTTAGCTAGTTAGTAATGCATGTTTATTTGTTTTAGCTGATATGCATCTCTGTTCGGGGAGATGCGGCAACTGAATCTTTGAAATGGAAGCACACACCTTGTCAGAAATTCCCAAAGTTTCACTGGAATATGGAAAGGACCTCCTGTACCATGCCATATGTCAAGTTTTTATAAAAATATTAACATAACATGGAGCACACACAATGTCAGAAATGAATAAAGTCAAAGGCTGCTACATGTGTCACGGACGTCCTGAAAGTTTTGTTGGCTTCCCATTTCATGCAACAAGCCATCGCCGCATGCTTGCCAGTGTTTTTTGGTTGACTTGACGAGTCTCTCTAGGACCGGGTTTTACCGTATTGTTTTTCCTGTCATACGAATTGGACTGTAGTCTCGGCGGTTGGTGCGCAATAGGCATTTGGCTAATTTTTGGCGGTTGTCTTCACGAGTCACTCTAACTGGACGTATGTACATTGGTTCAGTCGGCCAGCGTCTGGACCGCGTGTCCATGTCATCTACAGACCACACTGTAGACAGCACGTACAACAGGGCGACTGTTTGGCCGCCTCTAGTCTCCAACGGCCTGTAAGTCAAAGCTAATCAACTGAGATGATCTCTTTGTGGGCTGCCGTGTGTTTGCATCAGATCTTATCACACTTGCCTAAATTAACATATTCGGAGGCAGCAGCAGCATCGTTCCATGGCTGTTTATCCGCCAGGAGAGCTTGAGTCAATGAAACGGCTGCGTGGAGTGGGGAATGGCGGCTGTGTGCTCGGCCGTGGTGAGTGCTAAGGCTCCGGCGACCGACAGCGTAGAGACCCGCGTCAATTGGCGCCCCAATCTCAAGAGCTGAAAAAAGGATACACCATGGCATCAGGAGACAGGTCGAACACATCCTGCTTCGATTGAGAGGCGTAGTGGAGAAAGAGAATTGGAGGACTGGCAGGTGGCAAGTCGTGGAGAAGAAAGCGTGCTCAATCTGCTCGTTCGCGGAAGAAGGAAAATCACAGGAAGGGGGAAAGTTGTATTCCTGGAGCAGGAGATCTATCCGGGCGCACGATATGCGACGACCTCGGTACAATGGGAAATATGCCGTCTGTAAGCAGCGATTAGAACGGGAAAAGACCATCGTTATTTTTGCAGACGGACCCTGTCAGTTTTGCGTTTCTCTCTCTCCCACGTCATTTATTTTCCTACGTGGCCAGAGTTACAGACACCTGACTGTACATCATTGTACATGCCTCCGTTAACTGGACTGGAGAAACATGTCATTAGTTAGCTATTGACGGTAGTTAACTACCAGGCCGCTCGGCTATGTGCGCGTGTGAATGTGTGATGCTACACCGTAGCTCCCCATATACAAGTTGTACATGTTGATCCTTCAGTTAGATAAGCAAGATATTTAGCTGTGTTGTTAATCTATGAATAATTATCAACCACGGCAATGCATGCATCGGCCAAGACTTGTATGTGGGCTTTAGTAAATCAGCCACACACGTAATAGAGCCCAAATAGATCAATTCTATGAGAGAATTGTGCACGTCCATACCATGCATTAGCATCTTTTTTGTGAAAAGAGTTCTTCATTTTTATTCATGAGGGTCGCCTCTCTAATATGGAGGCGCGCCATTTAGTGAAAAAATGATTTGCACTTGGGTTAGGGTCGCCATCTGTGGCTTATCAACCTGCATGATACTCTTGTAAAATTTCTGTAAACTTGGTTCTTGATGAATAAAGTGAAGCATGTTTCCCCTAAAATATCTAAACTTCTTTTTCACCTTTAAAAATAGTAAACTTCTTTTTCTGCCTAAAAAGGGCAATATTATTTTTCCACCTAAAATGGAAAAATGTTTTTTAAGTATAAGGGCAACTCCAACGCGCTGAAACATTTCGTCTGCCCACGTCCATTTGGATTTGTGCGGACAAAAAATACGGTCCAACGTGCTGAAGCAAACGGACGAATGCCTGTTTTCTTGTTTGTTGGACCCATTTTTGGCCCAAATTTGGGTTGGATTTGCACCCACAACGTCCTCCCCTGGCCCGCCCATCTATGGCACACCATCTCCATTAACATCATTTCTCTCCCGAAACCCTCCTGCCCTCCCACCATGGCCGACACTCCCAACATCGCCGCCAACCCCTTCCCCGCTGTTCCCATTCCTGTCGTGCCCGCCCGCGTCGTGGCCTCGAAGAAGCCGAAGAAGAATATCACCTACAAGGAGAGGGGCGGCCCAGAGCGTGAAGTGAGCCGGCCGAAGGAGAGGGAAAAAGAAGACACCGCAGTAGCCGCTCATGCCCAGGCCGCCGCTAGGGATACCGACGCCATCGTCGCCAAGATGCGAACACGCGATCCTCCTGCTAGGGTACTCCGAACTGCCCTTCTCGCTGCCGTAGTTGCGACGGCTAGCACGGGCTCATCGGCACCTCGCTTGCTCAAGCTTATAGAGTCGCCGCGCATGTCAACAACACCATCGATGTATGGGTACCTTCTTTGACCAAGGGAGAGGCCGAGAAGGCAATGAACACCTTTGACATACAAAAGAAGAAGCTCGAGATGGATGAGACCAATGCCCGGTCAAGAGCCAAGGAGATAAAGCTCGCACTAATCTTGAAGGAAGTGGAGATCATGGCGACCGACTTGAACTAGATGTCCACAAGAAAAAGGGTTTAGTTTGAGAAGAAGCAAAAGGAGATGCTCGAGCTAAATGCGTGATCATCTTATGTTTGGCCGAGATGCATGAACTATGGACGAGATACGATTATTTTGTATGCCGACATGAACTCTAGCTTCATTTTGCAATCTACTTGCTAAGTTTGATGTTGCAAATATGATTCTTAGAAAAACCCAGTGAGACAGTCCAAATTGGTCGGCCAGTTGGGAGCACTGCCCAGATTGGCGCGGAGAAGAGCATACGCCGCCCCTACAGCTAATCCAAACGGAACAAAACCAGACAAATTTTGCGCCCGTTTGCATCGATGCGTTGGAGTTGGCCTAGGTCACCATCTCCCACTGGAGGCCACTTTTGTAAATGGTGTCGCTACCGATACTCTCTTTGGCCACAGTGTTGTGCGGCAAGTGTGTCATCTTCATTTCCCTCCCAGAGAGAGAGGGAGAGAGATAGAGAGATTAACATACAAATGTAAAGAGCGCATTGGATGAATAGGGGGTGCTTACACCATGGTTGAGAAGTGCTTGATGCCATAATCAAAAGTGTCGTGTATGGGTGACAGAGAGGAAGATTGAGAGAGATAGACAAAAAAAGAGAGACGGGGGGAGAGGGAGATAGAGATGGATATGGGCAATTTTTTGGAACAGGAAAGAGCACAAAGGATATAACGACGATGCTTACATCGTGGTTGAAAAGCGCTTCAAAACATAATGTAGAGTGCTTCCTATGGGTGATCGAAAGTGAGATTGTGATAAACTAACAAAGAAAGAAATGAAGAGAGAGAGAGAGATTGATAGAGAGAGTGTGTGTGTCTGTGTGTGTGAGAGAGAGGGAGCGAAGAGATAGGGACGAATATATGTATAGGGGTAGAGATAGAATTTGGATTGATGACAAAAATCTCCAAAGGCTGGGTAGTCTTCTTCGAAAGGGTAAAGAGCACAGTAGAGATACAGATGGAGCTTACATTATGGTTGAAAGGTGCTCGACAACATAATGGAGGGTGCCTCATATGCAGTAGCCAATAGTACCTTACATGATAGAGCTTTTACAGGTGCAAAATGAAAACCCATGTTAAACCAATTAAATGTCGAAACGTGTTCCATATCGTACATTTAGTTGCTAAGGAGAGTGTGTATGTGTGTGTGTGTTGAGAGAGAGAGAGAGACTGGTAGGGATAGATTGAGAGGGAGACACATAGAGAGGGCGAGAGCGACATCAAGAGTATATCCGTTGCCAGGAGTGATGGGGGACCATCACATGAAATTGCTCGACATGTGTGTTATACCACTCAAAGTGGTACCCTGTACCTGTACCGATATACTTACACTGGAACCTTTCTTTTTCATTGCTCAAACTTTGCACAATTATATGCGTGCTCTCTTTCTATTGGATGGGGCACCTTTTGTAACGTGTTATACCCTCTGTCCACTAGCCTCGTCGAGTAGCTCCCTCTAATGATCTACCGCATCCCCCAACAAGAAGAAGGCACAAAGAGATGGTGAGAGCGACATCGAAAGTATATCTGTTGCCAGGGGTGATGGGGGACCGTCAGAAGAAATTGCTCGACATGTGTGTTATACCCCTCAAAGTGGAACCTTATACCCGTATCGATATACTTACACTGGAACCTTTCTTTTTCATTGCTCGAACTTTGCACAATTGTATGCCTGCTCTCTTTCTATTGAATGGGGCACCTTTTATAAAATGCGGTTTATACCTTATATCTCATCTCCCCCCCTTTGTGTGGGTGTTGGTATAAAGTAGATGGATTTGGATTTAATCTAGGTGCCAACCAGACAGACGTGGTTAATCTCTACTGTAATATATGTGTACAGAGTTCTCATAGGAGGAAAAAATTATGAACAGGACATGTGTATATTAAATAAGCATGTTATACCCCTCGAGATTGTGTGCTATCCTCATATCGATCGAACTGACACAAGAACCTTTCTTAGGCATTTCCCAAACCTTGCCGAACCATATGCATGCACTCTATTTATTGGAGGGTTAAGATCACTCAAAATATATGCTTAGAGAACTGGTATAAGAAAAACCAAAAAATATGAACTAACAAATGTAAAACATGTAGTTATATCCCTCATGATGGTCTAGTCTTCAGGATATATGTTTATAGAGTTGCATTAGAATAAACAAAAATTATGAACAAACATTTGTACATTATGCTAAACGTGGTAGCACTTTTTACATAGAATTTTAATTTCTGAATTTACAGTTTTGGTTGGTTTCCCTTTTGCCTATGATCGTGAACCCATTGTGTCAATGTCGGACACACCATGGTCAACGTGCGAGCACTTTATGCAGCCACCGGTTTACTTTTGTTCAGCTAAGAGCATGAACCCCTAGTGCAAACATTTGACTCCATGCGGACTCTATTTTGGATTACTTATCTTTTTGCACATAACTTGGTAAAAGGGCGTAGTTCATTCTGTGTATTCTTTTGCCTCTTTAAATCACATATGTTTGATAGATAAGCATGTTCACTCTCAACATTGGATACGTGTTATCATTCCATAATTACCCAAATTATTTTTAATGACTATTGCCATGAACCCTTCGTGTGTGCAGCGAACATACAAGAGCATGAACATTAGATACCCGTTATGATTCCATAATTACCTGAATTATTCCCCTTTTGCCTATGGTCGTGAACTGTTCGTTTCAACGTCAGCCACATTGTGGTAAACGCGTGAGTATTTTCTACACCCACTGGTCTCACTTTTGTTCAACTCAGAGCATTAACCCCTACTACAAATATCCGACTCCATGCGTCCTTTATTGGACCACTTTCTGTGTAGTATACTGCCTCTCGAATCACATAAGTTTGACTGTTAAGCATGTTCACCCTAAACATTAGATACCCGTTGTCATTTCATAATTACCCGAATTATTGACCTTTTGCCTATGGCCGTGAACCCTTCGCTTCAATGTCGGGCACATTGTGGTTAATTTGTGAGCACTTTCGTGACCACTGCTTTCACTTTAGTTGGGCCAAGAGCATGAACTTCTAGTGTCAACATCCGGCTCCATGCAACCATTTACGAGAGCACTTATATTTTTGCTTGTAACTTGTCGGAAGCGCTTATTGATTATGCATAGTTTGCCATTTTTTGTGTTTGATTTTTTTAAACGTGTCCTTCATAACATAGTGTGGTTTGCATTCTTGTCGTGATAAAAAAACATCGAACCCGCACCGAACATACAAAGTGTGTGCACTTTTTGCATGTATTGGTTCACATTCGCCCGGCTATGAGCATGAACCCATATTGTCAATGTCCGGCTCCTTGCAGTCTTTACGGGAGCACTTATTGTTTTGCCACATAAACACCCCCATAGGGTGTTAACAATATGAATTATTTTGCTGCCTTAAATTCCACTTGATTGTTAGATAAGCATGTGCACCGTCAATGTTGGATCTCCGTTAGCACAAAATAATCACTGATTTCTATTTCCCTTCTTGGCTATGTACATGAACCCTCCGCTTCAACGTCGGGCACATTGTGAACAATGTGTGAGCACTTTGTACACCCATTGGTTTCACCTTTGTTCGGCTAAAAGCATGAAACCTTAGTGTAGATGTCTGACTCCATGCATCCTTTATTGGAGCATTATGTTATTGCAGATAACTAGGCAGAACGGTAGTTGATTATGTCTAATATATTCCCTCTTAAATCACATATGTTTGATAAATAAGCATGCTCACCCCCTCTTTGGATGCGTGTTATCTTTCCATAATTACCCGGATTATGTCATTTTGCCTTTGTCCGTCAGCCCTTCATTTTCAACCTTGGGCACATTGTGGTCAACGTGCGAGCACTTTTTGGGAGATAAGTAAGTTTCCCAATTTTGTGTTTGATTTATTTAACACTTGCCCCCCTAACATAGTTTGGTTTGCATTCTTGTCATGACCAAGAAGAACGTCAAATCAGGGCCACCATGAACCTATAGTTTCAACGTCGTGCACCGCACGCACAACGTGCGAGCACTTTTTGTATCAAACATATGTGCATCAACCCGAGGCACCCATGAACCTCTAGTTTCAACGTCGGGCACTGAACTTACAAAGTGTGTGCCCTTTTCATATGTATTGGTTCTCCTTCGCCCGACTACGAGCATGAACCCATACTGTCAACGTCCTGCTCCTTGTGGCCTTTACGGGAGCACTTATTATTTTGCCACATAACCACCTCCATAGGGTGTTGACTATAAGAATTAGTTTGTTTTCTTAAATCTCACATGATTGTTAGATAAGCATGTGCACCGTTAATGTTGGATTGCCTATGACCATGAATCCTTTGTTTCAATGCCGGGCACATTTGTGGTCAACGTGTGAGCACTTTCTTCTGCCACTTGTTTCACTTTTGTTCATCTTAGAGCACTAACCCCTACCGCAAACGTCTGACTCCATGCGTCCTTTATTGGAGCACTTTCCGTGTAGTATACTGCCTCTCAAATCATCTAAATTTGATAAATAAGCATGTTCACCCTAAGCATTAAATACCCATTATCGTTCCATAATTACCCGGATTATTGCCTTTTTGCCTATGGCCGTCGCCCCTTCGCTTCAACGTCAGGCACACTGTGATCAACGTCGAGCACTTTCCGCGTCCACGACTTTCACTTTTGTTGGGCCAAGAGGATGAACCCGTAGTGTGAACGTCTAACTCCATGCGACCTTTTATGAGAGCACTTATTTTTCGCATCTAACTTGTCGGAAGGGGTTATTGATTAGCTTACCTAATTTAGCTATGGATACATAATCTCTTGCCCTTATCATTGTATGGACAAGCACTTGGTTTATTAAAGTAATGCTTGTTTTCTTGGTTTTCATTCTCTTCGTCTGCTGTGTGTGAGGCAATTGTTCATGGTGGCCATTTTGCACTGATTTGATAACCAGGGTTAGCAGTTTGTTACTTCATAAACCAGACCCAGACCGGCGTCTCAAACCGACCTCAAATGCCCGGGCTAACCGACACCGATCATATCCAGCCCAAATATGGGGAAGATCCGGCCCACGCTGGCTCAGCTGACCCCACTTTTATTCGTCCCCGTCCGCTTCCCGATCAAATCCTAGCCACTACACTCCACTCCCTGCACTCCACCCCGGCACCCAAGATCCTATCCAACGATCTCCGGCATGGCGGGCAGCAGATCTGAGTCCTAGAGCTCCTAGAATAGT
>NC_041384.1:648855223-648858640 GCF_002162155.2 Triticum dicoccoides | reverse complement strand
CCCCGCGCGGCTCCAAGGAGATGACTGTCCGACTTGCGCCCCGCACTCCCGGGAGGAGGCCGCCCGACGGTAGCCCAAGGACTCCTTCCATTCGGAATCCATGTGCGTCCGCCCAAATGGCACATGATTCATCGCGAGGTGTTTGGCTGCTGCCTCACCGGAGGCGGTGTGGTCCGACTAGCGTCCGAACACGGTGGCGGACATGAAACCCATTCATTGGCGAGCTGAGGCGGAGGTGAACGCATGGGCGTCGTTGGATGCAAGTATGGTGCAGCGTGCTCGACGTGCAAGGCAGCGGGCGCGGGAGACGGCGGCAGCCCTCGTGGCGGTGGACGTTGGTGAGGTAGAGTCGCATTCTCGGGCGCCGCACCCGCATCGTGGTGGACGTCGCTGGTTCCTCCCAGGACGGATCCATCGCCGATCTCACGTCCACGGGCACCATCAAGGTTCCGGGCTTCGATGAGGAAGAGTAGGACATGGGTAACGGCGGCGCCTTGAGTACTGTGAGCCGATGTGCATCCCTTGTCGTACTCTATCTCGCTGGGGACCGGACCAGCACCTCGAGGGGCACAGTCGGTCGTCGTGCATGGGCACAGCAGAGTCGGACGAGCTCCGCTTAGATTAGGTTTACATTGCATGTAATACTATAGATTTTTTTTATAAATATTGAGGTATCTGGTTGTGGAAGAGATTATCTAAAAACTGACCAGTCACTGTCCCCAGATGCGCCCGGGCGCGTCCACAGGTGTTGAGGGGTCGGATTTGCTATATATATCCGGCTATAGATGTTCTTACTCTTTGCAAATAAATGTTAATAACGTGTATATGTCAAACGAGTTTTGTAGCATCAGTCACGTGCAACATCATGGACATGCATCATGTATGGGGTACATGTCCACGTTAGTCTACACTATGTCGACTCTATACAATAGCATATTGACGAGAATTGGAACAGGGAAAAGAAGATGTCATCACACCCGTGAGCATTTACTGAAAAGATAGCAGCCTTCGCAGAGACAACCAGAGCTGGCAGTGGGGCAGCAGTTCCCGTGACCAAAGCTGGCAGTAGGGCGGCATAGACCGTGACCATCCCCATTTTTCTCCCCGAAGCCACCACACAAAAGAGAACAACCTAGCAGCGAAGGAAGAGCTCTTCGTTTGTGGAGCAACTCCAGTATAGAGAATGGAGGAGAACGACGGCGTAGCGAGGCAAGAGGAATTCATCGGCAATCAAAGTGAGTTTTTAGCATATTATCCATTACGCCTTTTTCGCCATCTCGGCACCGCGCTGGGTTTTGAATTCATGCACCGATCATGTAACAATCTCCAGTATCCATGGCGTTTGCCAATGCATCAGGTGAAGAACGCACGGATCCAAAGTTTGAGACCACTGCAAGCCAGATGCCCGAGCAAATGGACATTGATCTGATGTTCCAAACCCCCGCCAGCAAGGTTAATTCGTTTTGTGAGACAACAGATCTGAACCACTTTCAAAATGATGAAGACAACAAAGCATTTCACTCGGCCACTCCGGCACCGGGGCTTCAAGACGACGGTGCAAATGCAGGGTGGATAAGACGTCAAAGGTAACGTTCCGACTTTCATCCGATCCACACCTGTCTCACTAATACAGTTCATTATAACGGATTTACAATGAACTAGTGATAGCTTTCGCACTTACAATGTTTTTGCATCCATGGTTTTCATCATATTCCACTATACTTCCTTTGTATAATAAAATAAGAGTTTGCATTCATTATTTGATTTTCATGCAACTAGTTAAACGTTTTAATGTTACCATAGATGGTCACGTTTCAAACAAATAAAACAGTACTTCTTTGGTTTGTCGCAGAAACAAAGTTGGAAAAGATTTCAGGGTACCAGAACAAGGTCACAAGGGAGCGATAGAGCGTGCAATTGAAGAAGCAGCCAGGTTGGGGAAAAAGTAGTTTTCGAACCAGCCGTTGGGATGGTGTTCAATTCTGAACTGGAGGCATATGAGTTTTACAATGCATATTCATGGGAAGTTGGTTTCGGCATCAAACGTGGAAACAAATACGTCAACGGCAATAAATACAAGTCAAAACAAGACATACTGTGCTCATGTGAGGTAAGTACATTTATAACTTGTGTATTTCCTAAGGAAAAAGTTTTTATCTCAATCACATTATAACTGGTATTTTTCATCAAATGTTATGAAGGGCAAAGACAACACAGAGAACTCAAAATCTGCTCGGACAAATTGCCGTGCAATGGTCAGAGTCCTACGTACACAAGACGATGGTTGGTATTATGCAATCGTGATGTTAGAACATAATCACAGGATGGCAAAGTCAATAGGGGAAAGGAAATTATGGAAGTGTCACAACCACATTGACTCATCGGTCAAGGATTTAGTGAGTCACATGCGTCTTAACAACGTATCACTCACCAAGGTTTACGGGGTCATGTCCGACATGCACGGCCGTTATGAGGATGTGCCTTTCAGAAAACGATCTCTGCGCAGCATGTGTGCATCAATAGCACATGAGTCAAGCCAGGATGACATTATAAAAACTCTACGCTACTTTGCAAACATGCAAGCTGAGAATAGAGGTTTCTATTTTGCAGTGAAGTCAGACCAGGAAAGAAGAGTCTCAGGTTTATTCTGGTGCCATCAGAAAAGCAGGGCGGATTATTCTTGTTTCGGAGATGTGGTCACTTTTAACACAACCTACAAAAGCAATTTATATGAAATGCCAGTTGGCATGTTCATTGGGGTAAACAACCACCACCAATGCTGTTTGTTTGGTTGTGTGGTACTGCGTGAAGAGACCGTGGAAGCATTCAAATGGGCATTTGAGACATTCATCGCAGCCATGGACAAAAAAATTCCAGTGACATTTCTGACAGGTAAGCTGTTCATTGCATATATATCGACATCAGATCACGTACAAGCTCTAACATTTTATTTGAAATTTGACACTTTAACAGATCAAAGTAGGCAGATGGAGCTAGCTATCGCAGATGTCATGCCAATAACCGCCCACCGTTGGTGCAAATGGCACGTACTAAAAAAAATCACTACTAGGAAAAGGGCTATAGATGGAATTGACACTAATGGCGTACCAAACATGTGGTGTGCCATTACTATATACTAATGGCGCACCATGTGTTGGTACGCCATTAGTGTGGTAGACACTAATGGCGCACCACGTCCACGGTGCGCCATTAGTAATTTTTTTTTAATTTTTTCAAAACTAGTAATGACGCACCACATCCACGGTGCGCCATTAGTAAAAAAAAATTTAATTTTTTTTAAATTTTTGTCAAAATTACTAATGGCGCACCGTGGGAGTGGTGCGCCATTACTAGTTGAACTAGTAATGGCGCACCATGCCACGGTGCGCCACTAGTAACTTGGCCACCACTTCCACC
>NC_041384.1:648854413-648855113 GCF_002162155.2 Triticum dicoccoides | reverse complement strand
TAAAAGAAAATGATGAAAATGTCAAAAAAAAATAAGTTTCCCATGTGATATGTGATCTAGTTGTTGGGAAAATTTGCAAATATGAATTTCGACTTCATTTGCAAAATCTCTCGAGAATTTGTAAAAATGGGCATAACTTTTGCATACTAACTCGAATGAAAAAGTTTTTATATGAAAAATCATCTACTCGAAAAGTTACATCCAAATTTAAACATTTTCAAAATCCTCAAAAACCTAACAGAAAAAAAGATACGGGGCTTTTAAGATCTCGAGAGGCAAAAAAATTCAAAAAAAATTCAAACTTACTAATGGCGCACCTGCCCATGGTGTGCCATTAGTATCTTCCCGCCTTCAAAATTCAAAATAGGTCAACAAAATAAAAAAAAGTTACTAATGGCGTACCTGCCCATGGTGCGCCATTAGTATCTTCCCGCCTTCAAAATTTAAAATAAGTCAAAAAAATAAAAAAAAAGATACTAATGGCGCACCTGCCCATGGTGCGCCATTAGTATCTTCCCGCCTCCTCTCCTCTCCTCCACTCCATCCCCTCCTCTCCTCCACTCCATCTTCCCTTCTCTCTTCCATCATACTACCCTCCTCCTCTCTGGCGACCTCCTCCTCCTCCTCTCCGGCGACCTCCTCCTCCTCTCCGGCGACCTCCTCCTCCCTCCTCTCCTCCCCTCCCCTCCCCTCACGATTT
>NC_041384.1:648849444-648854260 GCF_002162155.2 Triticum dicoccoides | reverse complement strand
CCGGTGAGCTCCTCCTCCCTCCTCTCCTCCCATCTCCTCATGGTTTCTCCTTCCTCCTCTCCGATGCTCCGGTGAACTCCTCTCCAGTGACCTCCTCCTCCTCTCCGGCGATGTAGGCGAGCGCCTCTCCGGTCACCTCCTCCTCCTCCTCTCCGGCAAAAGAACACGGCAAAAGAACGTACAAGATCCAAAAACGGGAACATAATTTGAAATAATATCGTGCAAAAAAATGAGCAAAAAAACGAGCAAAAAATGGGCAAAAAATCGCGATCCAGATCCAAATTCAAAATTCAAAAATAGCAATGGCGCACGGTGGGGATTAGACGGTGCGCCACTACTATTTTCCCGCCTTCAAAATTCAAAAATACTAATGGCGCACCATGGTCTATACTAATGGCGCACCAGTGGCCTGTACTAATGGCGCACCGTGGCTTATACTAATGGCGCACCAGTGGTGCGCCATTAGTATACCAGATACTAATGGCGCACCAGTGGTGCGCCATTAGTAAAAATTACTAATGGCGTGCTAGTAATGGCGCACCAGTGATGCGCCATTAGTAGGCAAAACTGGTGCGCCATTAGTAGGCCTTTTCCTAGTAGTGGATGAAGGAGAAGATAGGTAATATATATAGGAAAGGGTCGGAATTTAGAATAGAATTCGACCTGCTAGTCAATGAGATGATGACCGTGGATGAATTCGAGAAGGAGTGGGAAGTGTTGATGTACACTTACAACCTCGAGAGAAACTCTTTCATGAGGCAGATATATGAGGTGAGAGCTAAGTGGGCAAAACCATATCTGTGCGACAGCTTCTGTGCAAAAATGAGCAGCACACAGCGAAGTGAGTGCATGAACAGTGTGCTAAAAAGCTATGTAGCAAGATCGGCACCTATCAATTCTTTCGTCATCCAGTTCAACAAAATGTACTCAGACAGATGTGCCGAAGAGGATTTTGAAGAAGCGCACACCAACAAGGTACGACCAATCAATTTAAAAAAATCCTTGTTTAGAAGAAAATAAATTGACATCATTCTTTATAAATTTCGTGCATGCAGGACAAGATAGTTTTAAAATTAAATGTTCCACTAGAACGTCATGCTTCGCGCGTATACACTAGGGCCATGTTTAAGAAATTCTCCGAGGAGCTATATGAATCTGGGCCATACATGGTGAAAGGTCTCCAACTCGATGGGAAGATGAAAGTTGAGCATGTAAATGCAGAAACAAGGAAGCGCTGGTGGAAAGTTACTTACGAGGTGGACGTGGACCGGGAGAGCGACACATACACTTGCGAGTGTGGCATGTTTCCGCACTCTGGAATGTTATGTAGACACGTCCTAAAGGTGAACATTTTTTATCATCACATGAGTATGACATTTTATATATAGATGCCTTAGCTAATCAGTTAGTTTTTTCACATATATAATGTAGGTGATGCTCCATGTGGGAGTTTGAAACATCCCAGAGAAATACATAATGAAGAGGTGGACGAGGGATGCGAGAGACATGTTACCAGAGGATCTCAGGTGCTACCAGAAGGACTCAAGTGTGCAAATTTCAAAGACATTTAGACATAACATTGCATACATGAAAGCTTTGGAGTTGGTAAAACTTGCAAACTCAGGAGTGCCATCATTCCAGCATGCAATCATGAGGTTTAATGAACTGAGAGAGGAGCTAATGAAGATGAATAACGGTGAGGGAAATGTTCCTGCAAAAGAGAAGAAGAACAGCTCGTCCGGGTTGGTGCAAGAGGGAGTGAAACCGGACGCAGGAAACAGTCCTGTTTTCAGCCAAGAAGATGGTAATCAAGACAACACACACGAAGAAAAAATGCCTGACGCACACCGCGACGAGGTGAATTACCAAGATGAAGATGACATAATGCTACCACCTGAGAGAAAAAGATCGAAAGGCAGGCCGAAGACCAAAAGAATGAGGTCAGCGGTAGAGATGGCTTTAGACAAAAACAAAAGAAAGTGCAACATATGTGGCTCAGAAGGACACGCAACCAACTGCTGCCCATGCCTGGATGTTGGAGGAGCTGATTCAATGCATGTAGAAGGTCAAGATAAGGACGAAGCTGCAGAAGGTGGCTTTATGGAAGATGAAACGCCATCAACACAACATGGTGTAGATGCTACTCAGGACACACAGTACGCACCAATGTCAAGCAACCAGTCAAACACAGTAAAGTGTGACGGCAAACCAAAATCTGCTCCAAGGAAATGCAAAAACTGCGGCCAAGTTGGTCACTACGTGAGCACCTGTCCAACATATGATGGTCCTAAGAAGCCACCCAAGGAGGTAAAATGCACAAAGTGTAAGCTTGGAGGCCACTATCACACAACTTGCGGGGTTGGAACAACCTACAAAAGGAAGAACTGACCTTATCACGCGCAACATCGGAATGCTCATCAGTACCTCGACCGGGATAATCACAATAAATCATGGACAATTTAGTTTGCCGTCTGTCTTTTTCTCAATTATTTGTGAGCTTTCATCAGACTTATTTGATGAAAAGTTGTTGTGACCTTATTTCTCTGTTTTACTCTATAAGTCGTCGGGACCTAGCTTAATTAATTCATCTCAGCACAATTTCCTATTTGTTCCATCCTACGCGGCAATGTCTTTTAGTGTGTTTTACCCATGCATAGTTGTTGTTAATTTATTGGTCAATTTTACACTGTTAGTTACACCAAATTCTGTATATATGCTAGTAGATTTCATGTACTCCTTAGGTCCTTTCCACCTTTGCATATAAGAATTGTCGGAAGTCAAGCTCCGTAATGTTTTGACAATATTTGCATTATTAAAAATCAACATCAACAATACTAAAGTAATACAATATGAAACTTATCTTCACAAAAATATTTTTTTGCGGATTTTGTACTTGTCAATGTTTGATTTTTGGGCACACCTATATGTGATTTAGCAAAACTGTTGATTTTCTCTCTATAAAGTTGGTCAACTTTACAAATTTTAACTTCAGGCCAATCTCATATGTGGTTTTACTTACGGGGTGACCATCGACCGTGAGCAACACCTACACTTGCGAGCGCCTGTTCCAGTTTGAGGAGATCTAGGCGAGGTGCGCCGCCCGCATCATAGCCGGCCTGCCTCCGGACTCACGAGAGCCGGATGAGGAGGAGCAGGAGGAGGAGCCGGAGCAGCAGCAGGTTTCGATGGAGGTGGCAGATCTAGAGGAGGATGAGAGGACGAGTTGGCATCGGCTGCGCGTCTCGGCAAGGAGGACGCCATGGCGGTGTTCGCAGTCACCTAAGCGGCGGAGATGGTGGAGTAGCAGGCCATCATGGAGGACTCCAGGATAAGGCCTATTTGAGGCCAACCGGCGGTTCATCCAGCAGGAACGGGCTGCGGCCGACGAGATTTTCGCCGAACTTGACACAGAGGCAGAGGACAAGGCGGAGCAGCCGCAGTTGCAGCTACCGCCCATGTAACCGGAGCCAGGCACGGAGATAGTGGACATCTCCAACCAGGGTTAGAGGAGTATAGTTTGATCTACGTAGGATTTTACTCGTGTGAATGCTGTGTATGGTCGTACTCAATCGGTTGTGGTCGTACAACAGTGGAGACCTCCCACCGCTCTTGGATCGAAATGACGCCGAGCCTGCGAAGGACATGGCTATCTAAGAGCATCTACAGCCAGGCGCCCCAAACCCTCCTCAAACGCCCGGGTGGCCCGCCCGGTCACTGACGGGTCACAAAAAATTGACCCAGACGGGCGCGTCAAACATGCCTCAAACGCCCGTGCTGACCGGCACCTCTCATATCCAGCCCAAATATGGGGCGGATATGGGGCACCCGGGTGCCCGCCACGTCGGCCTAGTCCTCTATGGCCCGCAATGACCCCAATCCAGCCCCAACAAATATATGACGACCGATGAGCAAACCCTAGTCAAACCTAGTCCGTACTCTCTCGACCTCTCCACTTCTCCCCCAAATCCACTTCATCTTCCCCCATACGTCATATCAGACAGTGAATCCGACCTATTGGACTGGCTCAAGGCCGCTGGGGATTCCGATGGCTCGTCCATGCCCGACGAGGAGGAGCCAGCGCTCCGCATTGCCCTCTGCCGCTCTCTGCTGCATTGGGGCGTTAGCTCCACTTCCGAGGCATTGGCGGCTGGCCGGGTGGGAAGCAGTACCTCTACGGTGCCCCGCGCTTGTTCGTTGCGCTCCCTTCTAGCCCCTGCCAGGCGGCACCCGGCACCGCCAGCACCTGCCCCCCCCCCCCCGGCGTCGCTTGGTGCTGTTGCCGGCAGAACCACAACCGAGTCCGTGGGCCGCGTGTATTGGCTCGCAAAGAAGCGGGCAGTGAAGGCGGCTAGCAGCAGCGGATCCAAGGGAAGATCGAGCAAATCCACGCCACAACCACTTCCCCCGGCCAGCGACGATAACGAGAACCTCCGCACCGCCATCCGCCGCTCGTACAAGTCCGACAAACGCCCGCCGTCGTCGCCGAAAAGATGTGAAGGCAGCAGGCGACAGCGGCGGAGAGAACATCACGGCTCCGAGAGGAGCAGCTCCGCGAAGCCCGTCGCATGGCGGGCATCATCACCTCGTCCCCATCCTCCTCCGCTTCAGACAACGACGACGACGCGCCCGGAGCAACTGACGCGTACACCGAGTCCAGCCGCCGAGACCCTAAGGGGACTCCAAGAAAGCTAAGCGGCAGAGAATCTACATACCGCAGAATGTTTAACTCAAACTTTCGGAACCATTACATCAGTAACTGTTTTTTGGTGTGCTAAAACATGTTGTTACGATCAAATTGGAGGTGGTAGTGGGGAGG
>NC_041384.1:648847644-648849373 GCF_002162155.2 Triticum dicoccoides | reverse complement strand
CCACCGCTTTGGCTGTTGCAGCATAGGGTGCAGGCTGCGCCAGACCAACTGGATAGTAAAAGGTCCATCATGTGACTGCACCGAGCACCACACACGCTGGTGTTAGTAAGTTGACCAGTAACTTCTATAAAACTGGTGACGAACAGGGTGGACGCATATGAGGGCTTGTGTATATCCATTGGACAAGTATA
The DNA here is from genome assembly GCF_002162155.2 of Triticum dicoccoides. NCBI lineage: Eukaryota > Viridiplantae > Streptophyta > Magnoliopsida > Poales > Poaceae > Triticum > Triticum dicoccoides. The sequence goes on along the minus strand of NC_041384.1, from coordinate 648,849,182 downwards.
GACAATGGAGATTGACCCGGGGGGAAGCGTAGTCATAGGATTACGCTACAGTGTATCTCACATGGGTGCATGGCATGTTGGCATGTGACTGCACGGAGCACCACGCACGCTGGGGTTAGTAAGTTGATCAATCACTTTCGCAAAACTGGTGATGAATAGGGTGAACCCACAGGAGGGCTTGTGTATATCTATTGGTCAAGTATAGATAATGGAAAGAGGTTGTCGTCAATGATGGTGAAGAGGTCCCAATCGATACGTGAGCTCCAATGACAGCCCTGTAATTTGGACCAACTGGCTTGTCAAAGTCTGTGATTTTTTTAATTAATCCAAAGAGTTATACTAAACGGGCTATAAGTGTCTACCCTAGTTTGATCTTCGTCAGCACCCGCACTGTTTTCAAGCTCATTGTTATCAGGTCAAAAGATGAGATTTTTTTCCCAATAATGAGAAAAAACAACTGAGGCCAACAGCTAGTTTGTGGTACTTACACGATTCCTGAACGATAGAAAACACGCAATACTGATTTGAAGAGAGTGTTACTGATCCTATAGACGGAATTGTATTGCCCTGTATATACTGAATCCTCATGTAGACGCTCCATAGCTGCTTGTCCGAGCCTAGCCTGTCGCAACGAAGTAATTAAAGCATTTTTTCAAATATGTTAAGCGACTACACACTTGCCTTCTTCTGAAGATCTAGGTGAACGTAGATGCTGGAGATAAAGGGGTGAGTGATGTCGTTATAGATCTTGACAAGTCTACATCACACACTAAATGGTAATTTATTTCTAGCAACATTATATATGGGAGGAACACTCACCTGACACTGTACACACGGACATGCATAGATGGATTTGACGTTCTAATACTACCATTCGAAACAACGTAACCGCCTTTTCAGCAGTTTTTGTCCAATAAAAAGAAATCGGAAACATGAGCTTCATGCAGAAAAAGACCAAAAAGGTGCAGCAAAAAGAGAAATGACCTGGCTGTGCGCATTGACTGCATGTACTCCGATTCGTGAGTACTGAAAATGCAAGAAAAAAATAATTTCACAAGCAACGCCCATCACCATGTTATTGCAGCTAGACACAGAAGTAAATGGAGATGCATTTGCTTTATGATAAACTTGGTTTCAATTGATGATGTCTTTCAGGCTTGACACACGATTCTTTTCATCCACACCATTCAAAAGTTCCGAACCTTTACTCCGTAGACGGATGATGGCCTGTCATTTTGCTAAAAAAAGATGGAACCCTTTGAGCATAGCAAGCAAACAAAGCCTACGTAATAGCTTTCCAAAAATGTTCCATGCGGTAACTCCAATGTCGAAAAACAGCTGCAAACAACCCACAAATAAATCTGACCATGCAGAACCTAGGCTTCCTTTTTCGTCCAACAGCTTGAAAAGCAGTGCACATGGCTTCCCCTTTGGTCGATGAGCACACCAATAATTCACAAAATTGAAACCTTATCCTCCCAAAGGTGCTAATCTTGATGCAAAAAAAGGTGCGGATAGCATTGACTGCAGCTAGTGTT
>NC_041384.1:648841808-648847317 GCF_002162155.2 Triticum dicoccoides | reverse complement strand
TGACATAAGAAAATAAACATATAGATCATAAGACAAGAAAATTTGCAATTTATGTATATTTTAGACTATGTTTTTACGTTTGTAATTTTACATAACATCAAATATTTTTTACGGCATTTATATATTTTCTTACGGTCCCTTTTTGCGTCGGAAATAAGACAAAACTTACGGAACGTAAAATTACGGTGTATTGATGGTAAAATAGAATGGGGGCGAAGAATAACTATTCCTCACCCAGGGTGACGAATAGCGCGACTATATAAACACTATTCTGATCACGGGATCAGAATAATATTCTGATCACAACTTGAACTGCCTGACTAATGCACATGAACTTCCCTCTGTACGAACCCGACCTTCGGGCTATCTTCGCAACCGTCTTTCCCCGCGCGAATTATTCTACTTAGTTCTGTTCTATATGATGTTAGTGTAATCTAGAAACATTTTTTAGCAATTAAATATCCGTTTTAAATAGGAATCTCTCTCGTTGGCGGATTTTGCTCTTGGGTTGTGATGAAATTGCGTTTTTTGCAATTTTACTGCCTGAGTTGTTCGACCTGAACTTCTCCCACTGTTAGATTGAACTTCCGTCAACATTGCCCAAATGGGGCTTGTGATATACTGTTGGAAAGCTATGGACACCAGTATCATGACCCATGTTGAATTTTTGGAAAAATGTAAGCGATTTAAGAGCAGTTTTGAAAACCATTTTTTTCTTCATACAAAAAACGTGAATTGTATTTTCAATCGCATTTCTAAACCGTTTATCGAAATGAGGCAAATAATATGGCGTTGGAAAGCTGCTGCAAAACCGCTCCTTCCACATGTTGAAAGTTTTCTCTAATTCCCTACGATTAAAGAGTAATTTGGAAAATTGTAAAATTTCGCAAACCGAACAACCGAGTTCGTATTTTCGATGTCATTTCTAAACGGCTAATCCAATTGAGGCAAATGATATGGTGTTGGAAAGCTTATGAAAATGCACTACTTTCTCTTGTTGAAAGTTTTTTTCTAATTTTGAACGGTTTAAAAGTAATTTAGAAAACGGTAGAAGTTCCACCGAGTCCGTATTGTCAAGCTAATCTTTTAACCTTGCGTCCAAATGCAGCAAATGATATGGCGTTGGAAAGCTTGAGGAAATGCGAAACTTTTTGGTATATATTATTTCTCCCAATTCATTACGGTTTTATGTCAATTTTGAAAATGGCTAAAAACGTATTTTAGATGTAATTTTTACAACTTTTATCGGAATGGGGCAAATAATATAACATTGAGAAGCTACGAAAAATGCGAAACTTTTTCATATTGATGGTTTTCTCTGATTCATAGCCGTTTTTAAGTAATTTCGAAAACGACGGGATCATTCGTTCTGCCTTTATCGCGAAACAGATTCTTTAAAAATGCACTGCGTGAAAAACTTGAACTTCTCGACATGTTTACTTGAACTTCACTATGTTTTTATGTGCTTTTTTTGCTCGTAGCTTTCCATCCACTCACCAAAACACTCATCGGAATTGAACAAGTGATATACCGGTGGAAAGCTGTTGTAAACATGCAACTTTCCCGTGTTGATCGTTTTTTCATACTCGTGACGATTTTATAAGTTTTTCATCTAAAATTCATTCACTATAGTAGTTGAACTTCCTGCTGTTTTCACGTTGAACTTTTGTGACATATTTTCATTTGTAATTTTCTCATCCATTCGTTAATGTTACACAACTGATATTTCTTTTGTACAAACCACTCTCACAATAATTTTTCAAACTTTCTCCGACGGGGGACTTGAACTTATAACAATAAAACTTTTAGTCTTTGCTTTTTTATTATTTTTAATACAAAATGCACACCGTGTAGTACGTGAACTTCTGGCAGTTATCAATCTGAACTTGTCTCGGTTACATGAAAATATCTGAGTTTTCTATGAATATTAATCTGAATTTCTTAATCCTTTTTTACGAAATTTTGAAGCGCTCTATTATTAAAAGTTGAACTTCTTGTTATTTAATTTTTGAACTTCTTTTTTCCATTCTTTAATAATGAGGAAAATCTGAGTTTTCTATAATCATCGAACTTCTCCATCTTTTTAATATGGACTTCCTGGTTTTATTTCTTAATCTTTTTTACGAAATTTTGAAGCGCTCTATTATTAAAAGTTGTATTTCTTGTTATTTAATTTTTGAACTTCTTGTTTCCATTCTTTAATAACAAGGAAAATCTGAGTTTTCTATAATCATTGAACTTCTCCATCTTTTTAATATGGACTTCCTGGTTTTATTTCTTAATCTTTTTATGAAATTTTAAAGCGCTCTATTATTAAAAGTTGAATTTCTTTGTTATTTAATTTTTGAACTTCTTGTTTCCATTCTTTAATAACGAGGAAAACCTTGCCTTTTTATTCATTTTTCTCATATTAAACACACACCATGTAGTACATGAACTTTTCCATTTTTATAATTTGAATTTTTTATTTTCTTTTTTGAAATCAAATTGCTATCAAATAATTACTGAACTTCTTTGTGGATTGAGAGAATTATTTTTGTGTTTTTGAACATGGAAATACGCGGTGAACCTCTCTCTCAAGAATTTTTGAACTTCCGATGGAAGAGCACTTGAACTTCTAGCAACATCAAATTTAGACTTCACCTTTTTACTCTTTGTTCTCGTATGAAACACACACCATGCAGTACGTGAACTTCTGGCTGTTATCACTTTGAACTTCTGTCTATTTCACTTTAGTAACGGAAAAAATCTGAGTCTTTTACAGACATCGAACCGCTCTAAAAAATTTATTCGAACTTCTTTGTGTGTTTTCTAGAAATGTGAAAATTGGAGTTTTGTTACAAACATCGAACTTCTTCGTTATTTCGAATAGAACTTATTGGTCTTGTTCTTTAGTAACCAGAAAAAACTGAGTTTACAAATAAATATCATACTGCTCTGCTTTTCAAAATTGAACTTCTTGGTTTTATTATTTAGTAACGAGAAAAAACTGAGTATTTAATATGCATTGAACTACTCCCTTTTTTAAAATTGAACTTCATGGTTTTAATCTTCAGCATCGGGAAAAATCTAAGATCTTTATAAACATCAAACAACTTCATTCTTTTTAATTAGGACTTTTTGGTGTTATTCATTAGTATAGGGAAAAGTCCTAGTTATGTAATAAACATCGAACCGCTCACTTATTTAAATTTGAACTTCCAGATCTTAAAAAATACAGGGGCACATCCATGTTTACAAACCTTTTAAACTACTCGGTTTTTTTCATTTGACTTTCTTGATTTTGGAATAAATTTTTTGAACTTCTATGTTATTTAAATTTGAACTTCTCCAATTTTTTACTAAAATGTAGAGACACCATTTTTATTAACTTTTCGAACTGATCCATTTTTTTATTTTTGAACTTCTTAGTTTATGCTACAGTACCAGGGAAAGTTACAGGTTGTAATAAACATTGAAGCAACCTATCTTTTAAATTTGAACGCCAAGGTGTGTTTTAGAAATTGTTAAACTTACAAAACAAAATTATGTTTTCCCCTTTCTACGAACTTACTATGTTATATCTTATGCAGTTTTTTGCCTCGCACCATTTTTAGGCATTTTTTGCTGTCGCTAGGCAGTCCTTTTTTTCATTAATGAATTTCTTCAGTATGTGGTGCACGTGAACTCATGAATTTCTGAAACATGAACTTCGCATGCTATTATAATACAAGAAAATTGCACACAACAATACACATACACTTCGTGTGCTACATGCATTTACAAAAATATGAATGCACACATCTGAAAGAGCATAAAGTTCCCATGCAGAGTTCAAAAAATAGAGTGAAATTTTTTCCACAAGAAATGTTGGACATTTTGGTAGGCGAACCTGTACAGTTTTTCAATTGGTTTGCATGTGAACCACATCATCGTTAGAAACTGAACTTCTTTTTTCTTTTTTCTAATAAAAACACAACACTATAAAGGAAATCAAAATTTCTTTTGCAGTCCTTTTGCACGGGGAACCATCCTCACATCAAAGAATGAACATACTGTTTTGCAATGAAGGTATGCATTTTTACACACACACACACACACACACACACACAATACACACTTGACCTTCTGCAACATAACATCTTGACCTTCGCAAAAACAAAATTTTTAAGCCAAATAAATTGCACATTAATATAAGCACAAACTGCAGGTCCCAGGGAAGCCACCAAGCGTGGCTGCCGGAAAGGCTCGGCGGAAGGTCAAAGAGAGGAGCCTGGGAAGGTCGCACGTGGGGAAAGAATAGGGAAGCTTTGTTGTTTTCTAATTTTCCCATAGCCTTAAGTTGTGTGGTTGTAGCACTAACAGGCGGTAGCACCTCCGTGCGCTAGCGAGCATGACTGCCCGAGACGTTGCTAGATACAACCCCAGGTGTGCAGCAGGTCATGGCGGCGTCGCGTATGTAGCTGCAGAAATCATCACCAAACTCATTCAAAAAAGTACAGGGACTGCAGCATGGGCACAAGAAGAGAATGACATGCTCGGTAACCTACGAATGACTATTTGTACGAAAATTTAGTTGAACTTCTTTGTCTTTCTTAGAAAACAAAAAAATTGATTTTACTAAGCATCCAACTACTTTATTGTTTAGTTTGAACTTGTTAGCCCTTTTTCGTGAGCATGTTGGTAGATACCGAATTTTTTTACAGCACTGTCATGTTTTTGTCTAACCAACAGAAGATTAAAGTATGATGCTAGTAGGAAAATTTTCTCAAGCAACTTCAATGTACACAAATAATCAAGGACCTAATTTGATCTCTTCATCTACAAGCATTCAGTTCAACCAAAGAAACACGAGCAACAACTATTACTAGTAATTAGCAACTTCTCTAAAAATGTACTAAAACCCCCATCTGATCTTTTAATCTTATCTGAACTTCCTGGAAAAAACTATTCAAAATTTCTGCAAAACTTTTGCAGAATCATCTTGGGGGGCAGAACATGCCCGCGAAGCAAGGAGGTTGGCAGCGGAACTCTCCGCTGTCCATTCGATCTTGTGGCGGCGGTTGGATGCCAGGTTGGTACCGGGAACGGAGGAAGTAGCACGGAGGGAATGGATCTGGTACGGCGGAGGAGGTCAACGCTCAGATCCGCGGCAACCCGACGGTGCCTCGATGTAGTAGGTGGCCGAGGGCGACGACATGGGGGATGGTGGCGATGTGCAGGTGGCGGTGAGGGAAGCATTCGATGAAATGGAGGAACCTGACGGTGGGATGCAGCAGCGCGCATCCCTAAATCTTGCTTCTACCAGGCGACGGGAGAGGCCGCCATTGGGGAGGAGGGGAGGGGGGCGCCACCGTTGGGGAGGAGGGGAGGTGGCCGCGAGGGAGGTGACCGACGACGCTCTGGGTTGCTAGGCCCGGGTGGCGCCGGTTGGGGCAGCGTGGGGGCGGCGCACCAACTGGGGCGGGGCAGGTTGGGGCGGGGTGCGGGCGACGCGGTGGCGGCGGCGTCAGTTGGGACGGAGTGCGGA
>NC_041384.1:648749585-648840833 GCF_002162155.2 Triticum dicoccoides | reverse complement strand
TGGGCTCATATGCAATTTTTTCATATAACTTGCTTTGAAACATCTTAGATATAGTATATAAACATATTTAAAATAATAAAATATTATATATAGTACCACATGGTAGTATATGACACATGTGGGGTAACTACCACCGGGTGGTAGGATGAATTTTCCCTATATATATATATATATATATATATATATATATATATATATATATATATATATATATATATATATATATATATATATATATATAGCAGTAATAAACGACAAGAACTCACAAACACGAGCTAACATAGTTAATAAGCAGTTCATTTCACATCGATGGCCCAACCACTTCTAAATGAGGTTGATGATGATCATCATCCTCAAGTCATGGCGTGGGGTGTTCGTAACAGTGAGTAGGATGGCCTGTCCAATCCGAAGATTCTTGCCATGAAGGAACTTCTTCCATCCTGCCCGGTTGAAGACAGTGTGACCATCTATCTCCACTGCGTAGGCCCAGCTGGTGATGCAGCCCCTTATAGTAAGGCGTAGTCCAGCCATGCCTTATTCATCCGGCTCGATGCCACAACTCACAGATAGCTTCTTAGGTAATTTATGAAAACAATAGATATGATAAATGAGCATGTCATGCACAATTATCAACAAGGCATACACTTCAATCCACATATATCATCAGATTCAACACTAAGCATATCATCACATCACTACACTACGCATATCATCAAATCACTACACTAATAGCATATCATCAAATCACTACACTGATAGCATATCATCAAATTACTACACTAATTAAGCATATCATCAAATTACTACGTACACTAAGCATATCATCACGTTATACTACACTATATAAGCATATAATCACATTACTACAACACGCATATCATAAAATTCCGCACTAAACAATTTCTACACTAAGCATATCATCACATTATACTACAACATGAATATCATCCAACTACTGCACTAATTAAGCATCCATATCATCTAATTACTACACTAATAGGTAACATACCATGAGATGTTATTTAACATTCTTCCTTGTGAGGCGGGTCATGAATGGCATCCCGACGTAGTCTTCACGTGGTGGAAGTACGCCCCAGAGGTTGCCCGATTCCTCGTCGCTCAGACTCAGTCTTTGGGCATAGAGGGCTTCAATAAGTGGGTCCTTGTCATCTGAATCCTCATCATCAGAATCCTCATCATCAGAATCCTTAGTATCGACAAACAAATTTTGATAGATAACAGAAAGCCTGGGACTTTCTCCTCTAAAGGATAAGCTGATCAATTCACCCCCCACTAAGACATGTGCGGGCAATGAAACGATCCCATCCATCTCCTAAAACCTAGGCTATCTTTCGCCCCTTCTCAACCTGCATAGTGTAGCCCCCCCCCCCCGGAGCGTCGAAGGTCATGGTGTCTCCGGTGAGCTCATTGAATGCCAATCTCACATTGCATGGGATGATCTGTGTAAGAAAAAAACACAATGCATTAGTGGAAATAGCAACGAAAACAAAAAAATTAACTGTTAGAAGGTTCATATAATTTGTTACCGATGCAGGAATAAAACTAGGCTAGAAATAGATGTCAAACAGTGTGGCAGTACAAAGGCTGGTCTGGCACCTTGATTTGCATAGTCAACATGATGGTTCTTGATCCATTCTACACAAAACATATTGAACACTAAGTTGAATTGTTCACTAACATAGTACAATATAAAGATCATACGCATAATAAATCATAGTGGTAACCTGTGAAAAATATGGATCGACTAAAACCAATGCCAATGTCAATGCCAATACTACCTAATATATCAATTTATACTAATAAATCAGAGTAGTAATAAATTAATTTCTAGTAAATATCATCTACCTAATAAATCAATGCCAATGCCAATGGCAATGTGAATATCATCTACCTAATAAATCAATGCCAATGCCAATGGCAATGGCAATGCCAATATCATCTACCTAATAAATCAATTTCTACTAATAAAACACAGTACTAATAAATCAATTTCTACTAAATATCACAGTACTAATATCAAAAAACTAGCACCATCCATTCATCCATCCATCTATCAAAGAACCATCATATCCATTCATATATCAACCAATCATCTACTCCATTTATCAAAAGAAAATTTCTGACTCAGATCCGCCACCGGAGGGAGAGCTTGGGGAGGGGAAGAAGATTCACTAGGGGAAGAGGGGAGATCTCACCTCCTTGCCGGAGTTGGTGGCGGTGGCGCAGTTCCGGCGATGAAGAACGGCGTGGTCAGGAGGTGGCGGGGGCAGCGCTAGTCGATAAGGGGGGACGAAGAAGGTGAAAACAATGTGAAGTAGGTGAATCGAACTTAGTGTTTTTTACTGGACATGGCAGTTAGAACATGGATAGTGCTGGCATGGGCCTAATGGGCTATCGTGCTATGCCATAGAAAATGGTAGCAAATAGAAAAAAACTCAAAAAATATCTATCTCGTGAAAGAAAAATTATACACTAGTGGTATGGTTGTATCAATGTCGTACCAAATATGCGGACGCGGGCACTATTTGAAAAAAAATAGTGCTGGTGATGCTCGGAAATGGCGCACCACCAACAAAAGTTGTGGCTAGCAGTTTTTACACTAGTGTTCCCCTTCCCGGCCTTTTCTCCTTCACGATCCTTCTTCTCCTCGCTTCAACTCTCTGTCCACCAACTTCAGTTTCACACACACTCATGAGTCACAACCCCTTCCCTCTCGTCCTCTCTGTCATTAATTTTCCTACTACCTTTCCGCCCCCATAAAGTAGATGACCAACCACAACCACAACATCCTACGTTGATACATCTACAAGTTTCCGATTCTACGAATAGCGGCTGCAGCGGTGACCATACGAGGAGCTTCGCCGATAACGACGGTGTCTATTACTACACGGACAGAGACCAAAAATGCATTCTCCACGTAAGGCACCGCCACCAAGCTATGCACCGACTCCGGAGAACATCCCAATGTCATACTTGCTATCTGTCAACCTCTCGATCTTCCCCACCTTAATACCCTTGGTTAAACTTACTTCCTCTCCACTCACTCTTAAATCTCACATATTAGGTTTAGTCTATGGATTGTGCCATTGATTATGTGTATATTTTTTTGGGTTCCAAAATCTTTGTTGGAGTATATTGTCGTACTGTGCTACTTGGGGGTCATGGGAGAAGTAGTAACCTCTTCGAGCCCAGGTATCTCTCTTCCCCTAAGAATATTTTTTGCTTGCCTTCATGCTTTTCATCTTTTTGGTCGGATGAGACCTTTTATGTAGAGAAAATTAGCCCCGTTTGGACATGTATGGTCAAACCTCTCTTCAGAAGTCTTGAGATGTACATCCAGTGGTTGTTTATCTGATCCCTTTTATAGTTTCTTTCGTTGTTCTATGTGCTTGTAGGTGGGTCCGCAAGGCAGACAACAACTAACAGGTAGAAGGTGTTTAAGGTGTTTCTATGTTCTACCAGATATTACATGTCTTATTTAGCAATCCAAAGCAATTTATCTTGCTTCCCACATCAAAAGTTCGCAACAAAAGAAGAATGTTCAATAACTAATGTTCCTTGGTAATTTAGTCTTTCACCGTTTTACAAGAAAAATTAAATCTGCACGCATATTTTTGGTGTGATGGTATAGACCATTTCCTTTGCAAGCCATGCTATTCTATAGTTTCCCACAACCTTTTATATGATCCGAGTAATCTGGCCATGCCTACTACCTTACATATTGGTAAAAATGATAGATCATCATGTTACATCTAATAAGATCTAACATCATATATACATAGATATCAGCTCATTTTTGTTTCCCTACACAACATTCATTCTTTACTTCTGTGCCAGCATGTGTTTTTTCATTTAGAATAATATACTATAGTTCATATTTTCTTTACAACTAGATAAAAAAGGCAAGCAATAAAAAGAGAGACGAGGTGAAGTTGTTCTTACCTCTCGATCAACTATCTTCATTTGTACCCTTCATAATATTTGTTTCTTTATTATTGATGTGCCCACTGTGTGTTATTTTAATTTGGGGTCAGAGATTGTAGTTCTTCTTTTTTATAGCAGAATAAGATGGTCTGAAAAGAAGGACGACAAGGTGAGTCCGTTCTTACCTATTAATTATGTTCATAAAAGCCTATAACTATCTTTGTTTGGACATGTCATTTAGGTATTTTTTTGGAGAGCTAAGGTCCCATAATGTAGAGATACGTGAAGACTTCTCAATCTTTTTATGACATGGCACGACCCCATATCCTACCCTATAATTGTACGAATGATTTGACTAACAATATATACGTAGATATATCCTTCATTCCCATGATAGCTTGCCACACGATTTTAATCAAAACTACATGCCAATACTTTGTATCCTCACCTCACATCATGTTCATGATGTAATTTATCTATCCTTTGGCATATTCTATTTAATTTGTTTGATTAGTGTAACCGGCATACATGATCTCTTATATTTAGAAGGTTATGTATGCAGATTAGTACTCTTTTTTAATCTCTTGACGATTTAATTGTGTCCCATAAATTATTGAGAATTACCTAAAACAAAAGATATTCATGTTGCAATTATTAAACTATGCATGCTAAACTTCCCTTTGTTTTGCTATAGCGGCAAGCTTTTGTCTATTTCTCAACTCAGACTATATATAAATGTTATCGAGGATTCCTGCTGCAATATGTTGGTGATTAGCCTTACTATGTGGCTTGGACCATTTTTGTTCCTAAGGTTCTTGTATAACTAAATAGATGATCTCCACTAAGCTAACTAAATAGGTGATCCGCACTAAGCTATTTCTCTCCACATGTATACATACCACCTCAATATGCAAACATGCATGGAAAAGGCCCACCTCACCATGCATGGAAGAAAGGTCCACCTCAATAATTAGGTACAATAAATCATATACATATTTTGGGTCAGTCCTCGTATTATTAATTCAATCATTTTTCAAAATATCAAATTTCATCAAACATATTGCAATCAGTTCTCGCAGCAACGCACGGGGTGCCATCTAGTTATTATAGGTTCCACCATAGAGCAAATTATCAAGGCAATAAATGTCAACTCAATGAAACTAGATGAAAGTAACTTGGTAAACTCCCATGTGTCCTCGAGAGTGATTTCATCCCTATAAGTAACAAAATTGGCTTCTCGTTAGCACATTTAAAGATTGGGCCACTTGCTGCACCATCACACTTTGTTACAATTTAGGTTCTTGCAATTATTCTCGTGATCAAACAAACCATCAAATAATCTTTGAAGTTGTTAAAGTGAATCCCTGCTCAAATCTATTGACCAATTCCTTCTGCTCCTTGTTGGGTTCGACTTACTTATCATAAGGAGCTACAATAGATCCCCTACACCTGGTGGTTATTAGGCCTCGATGTGGCTCTCAAGTGGAACAATTTGTCGATTATCGTGGAAGCATACTACTTGGAGGTAGTGTCTCTTGCATAGTGAATAACGTCGATTTCTCACGGTACACCTACTTAGTTCAGGAAGTAAAAGCATTATTTCATGGTAGTTGGTATTACTCATATTAGCCTTAGACAAAACAATGCCAACCATTTCATGGCAATGTATGGACAACCTGAAACCCGATCAACTGTCGATAGGTTCTGTCCATGCAATCTAGAGGACATCCGTGAAAATGATTGTAATGCACCCAATTGAGCAATACAAACTATTTTTTCATCAGAAAATGAACTCTAACTGAAATAAATCTTATTTGTCATGGGTTTGTCACGACAGATGTCCTCGAAAAAGGACTTAGTCATTAGGCCATCACAACTACGTCGTAGCTTGGATGGGGTTGATCGAAAACGAGAAGACGTGAGTTTTACCCTGGTTCTGGAGGTAAAAGCCTACATCATGCTTGATTTCTATTGATCATCATGGTCTCGATTACAAGGGCGATATTTCACTGCCTCAATCTCAAGAGCTATCAAAACATATGTCTTGGGACTCGTCTGTCTAAAGCCTTATCCTTCTGATGACCCAGGGACTTCCTTTATATAATAGATAAGTCCCTGGGGTCAGGTACAGATTAAGGGGGGGATGAGGGGGGGGGGCGAGACCCCCCACCGCAACGATCGCGCAGTCCCTTGAAACGGAAGAGATTATCACTACTTTTTTTACCTACTATGTGCTTGCCTGCAGCCTGCTTCGCCTCCTATTCCCCATCGGCCTTTTTGTATAGGTGTATAGCTCATGTAACCAGTGCACCCCATTGAACATTTACAGGCTAAAAGCAAAAAAACTAAGCCCAGCAGGCCCTGCACACCACGACACGCTACGATTGACAGACCCCCAAAGAATTAGATGACAATGCTAGCACGCTACACACGTCATCAGTTCGTTTGACTCTTCGTCTCGAAAAAAATAGCGATCGGATCTCTGACTGGCGACTGCCTCCAACGCTCGACACCAGGTCACCGGCGCGCCGCCAACGCCCGTCGAGAAGCCAGGTTAGGAAGGGGACACCACAACGCCCGGACATGCACCGATCCATGGACATGTTGCCGGCAGCCTGGAGGCCAGAATCTTGGACACAACAATGGCGGACGATGGGCAGCCGGGCCCGGGCAGGATAATCGGCAGGAACACAAGGGGAAAAGGTAATTTATTTTCACATGGATTGGTAGTTCATGCCTTTAACAATTGTAGAAGTATAATCATCCAAACTGCTGAAGGAAATATGCCCTAGAGGCAATAATAAAGTTATTATTTATTTCCTTATATCATGATAAATGTTTATTATTCATGCTAGAATTGTATTAACCGGAAACATAATACATGTGTGAATACATAGACAAACAGAGTGTCACTAGTATGCCTCTACTTGACTAGATCGTTAATCAAAGATGGTTATGTTTCCTAACCATGGACAAAGAGTTGTTATTTGATTAACGGGATCACATCATTAGGTGAATGATCTGATTGACATGACCCATTCCATTAGCTTAGCACCCGATCGTTTAGTATATTGCTATTGCTTTCTTCATGACTTATACATGTTCCTATGACTATGAGATTATGCAACTCCCGTTTGCCGGAGGAACACTTTGTGTGCTACCAAACGTCACAACGTAACTGGGTGATTATAAAGGTGCTCTACAGGTGTCTCCAAAGGTACATGTTGGGTTGGCGTATTTCGAGATTAGGATTTGTTACTCCAATTGTCGGAGAGGTATCTCTGGGCCCTCTCGGTAATGCACATCACATAAAGCCTTGCAAGCATTGCAACTAATGAGTGACAAATCCTAATCTCGAAATACGCCAACCCAACATGTACCTTTGGAGACACCTGTAGAGCACCTTTATAATCACCCAGTTACGTTGTGACGTTTGGTAGCACACAAAGTGTTCCTCCGGCAAACGGGAGTTGCATAATCTCATAGTCATAGGAACATGTGTAAGTCATGAAGAAAGCAATAGCAATATACTAAACGATCGGGCGCTAAGCTAATGGAATGGGTCATGTCAATCAGATCATTCACCTAATGATGTGATCCCGTTAATCAAATAACAACTCTTTGTCCATGGTTAGGAAACATAACCATCTTTGATTAACGAGCTAGTCAAGTAGAGGCATACTAGTGACACTCTATTTGTCTATGTATTCACACATGTATTATGTTTCCGGTTAATACAATTCTAGCATGAATAATAAACATTTATCATGATATAAGGAAATAAATAATAACTTTATTATTGCCTCTAGGGCATATTTCCTTCAGTCTCCCACTTGCACTAGAGTCAATAATCTAGTTCACATCGCCATGTGATTCAACACTAAGAGTTCACATCACCATGTGATTAACACCCATAGTTCACATCGTCATGTGACCTATACCGAAAGGGTTTACTAGAGTCAATAATCTAGTTCACATTATTTATGTGATTAACACCCAAAGAGTACTAAGGTGTGATCATGTTTTGCTTGTGAGATAATTTTAATCAACGGGTCTGTCACATACAGATCCGTAAGTATTTTGCGAATTCTATGTCTACAATGATCTGCACGGAGCTACTCTAGCTAATTGCTCCCACTTTCAATATGTATCTAGATTGAGACTTAGAGTCATCCAGATCTGTGTCAAAACTTGCATCGCCGTAACTTTTTACGACGAACCTTTTGTCACCTCCATAATCGAGAAATATTTCCTTATTCCACTAAGGATAATTTTGACCAATGTCGAGTGATCTACTCTTAGATCATTATTGTACTCCCTTGCTTAACAGGGTGTAGGGTATACAATAGATCTGGTACACATCATGGCATACTTTATAGAACCTATGGCTGAGGCATAGGGAATGACTTTCATTCTCTTTCTATCGTCTGCCGTGGTCGGGCTTTGAGTCTTACTCAATTTCATACCTTGTAACATAGCCAAGAACTCTTTCTTTGACTGTTCCATTTTTGAACTACTTCAAAATATTGTCAAGGTATGTACTCATTGAAAAAACTTATCAAGCGTCTTGATCTATCTCTATAGATTTTGATGCTTAATATGTAAGCAGCTTCACCGAGGTCTTTCTTTGAAAAACTTCTTTAAGAACACTCCTTTATGCTTTGCAGATTAATTCTACATTATTTCCGATCAACAATATGTCATTCACATAAACTTATCAGAAATGCTGTAGTGCTCCCACTCACTTTCTTGTAAATACAGGCTTCATCGCAAGTCTGTATAAAACTATATGCTTTGATCAACTTATCAAAGCGTATATTCCAACTCCGAGATGCTTGCACCAATCCATAGATGGATCACTGGAGCTTGCATATTTTGTTAGCACCTTTAGGATTGACAAAACCTTCTGGTTGTATCATATACACCTCTTCTTTAATAAATCTATGAAGGAATGCAGTTTTGTTTATCCATTTGCCAGATTTCATAAAATGCGGCAATTGCTAACATGATTCGGACAGACTTAAGCATAGATACGAGTGAGAAACTCTCATCGTAGTCAACACCTTGAACTTGTCGAAAACCTTTTGCGATAATTCTAGCTTTGTAGATAGTAACACTACTATCAGCGTCCGTCTTCCTCTTGAAGATCCATTTATTCTCAATTGCTTGCCGATCAGTGGGCAAGTCAACCAAAGTCCATACTTTGTTCTCATACATGGATCCCATCTCAGATTTCATGGCTTCAAGCCATTTTGCGGAATCTGGGCTCACCATCGCTTCTTCATAGTTCGTAGGTTCGTCATGGTCAAGTAGCATGACCTCCAGAACAGGATTACCGTACCACTCTGGTGCGGATCTCACTCTGGTTTACCTACGAGATTCAGTAGTAACTTGATCTGAAGTTACATGATCATCATCATTAGCTTCCTCACTAATTGGTGTAGTAGTCACAGGAACAGATTTCTGTGATGAACTACTTTCCAATAAGGGAGAAGGTACAATTACCTTATCAAGTTCTACTTTCCTCCCACTCACTTCTTTCGAGAGAACCTCCTTCTCTAGAAAGGATCCATTCTTAGCAACGAATGTCTTGCCTTCGGATCTGTGATAGAAGGTGTACCCAACAGTAACTTTTTGGGTATCCTATGAAGACACACTTTTCCGATTTGGGTTTGAGCTTATTAGGATGAAACTTTTTCACATAAGCATTGCAACCCCAAACTTTAAGAAACGACAACTTTGGTTTCTTGCCAAACCACAGTTCATACGGTGTCGTCTCAACAGATTTAGATGGTGCCCTTTTTACGTGAATGCAGCTGTCTCTAATGCATAACCCCAAAACGATAGTGGTAGATCGGTAAGAGACATCATAGATTGCACTATATCCAATAAAGTACGGTTATGACATTCGGACACACCATTATGCTGAGGTGTTCCATGTGGCATGAGTTTGTGAAACTATTCCACATTGTTTTAATTGAAGACCAAACTCGTAACTCAAATATTTGTCTCCGCGATCAGATCATAGAAACTTTATTTTCTTGTCACGATGATTTTCCACTTCACTCTGAAATTCTTTGAACTTTTCAAATGTTTCAGACTTATGTCTCATCAAGTAGATATACCCATATCTGCTCAAATCATCTGTGAAGTTCAGAAAATAACGATACTTGCCATGAGCTTTAACACTCATCGGACCGCATACATCAGTATGTATTATTTCCAATAAGTCAGTTGCTTGCTCCGGAGAACGGAGTCTTAGTCATCTTGCCCATGAGGCATGGTTCGCAAGCATCAAGTGATTCATAATCAAGTGATTACAAAATCCCATCAGCATGGAGTTTCTTCATGCGCTTTACACCAATATGACCTAAACGGCAGTGCTACAAATAAGTTGCACTATCATTATTAACTTTGCATCTTTTGGCTTCAATATTATGAATATGTGTATCACTACAATCGAGATCCAACAAACCATTTTCGTTGGTGTGTATGACCATAGAAGGTTTTATTCATGTAAACAGAACAACAATTGTTCTCTAACTTAAATGAATAACCGTATTGCAATAAACATGATCAAATCATATTCATGCTCAGCGCAAACACCAAATAACACTTATTTAGGTTCAACACTAATCTCAAAAGTATAGGGAGTCTGCGATGATGATCATGTCAATCTTGGAACCACTTCGAACACACATCATCACTTCACCCTTAACTAGTCTCTGTTTATTCTGCAACTCCCGTTTCGAGTTACTAATCTTAGCAACTGAACTAGTATCAAATACTGAGGGGTTGCTATAAACACTAGTAAAGTACACATCAATAACATGTATATCAAATATACTTATGTTCACTTTGCCATCCTTCTTATCTGCCAATCACTTGGGGTAGTTCCGCTTCCAGTGACCAGTCCCTTTGCAGTAGAAACACTTAGTCTCAGTCTTAGGACCAGACTTGGGCTTCTTCACTTGAGCAGCAACTTGCTTGTTGTTCTTCTTGAAGTTCCCCTTCTTCCCTCTGCCCTTTTCTTGAAACTAGTGGTCTTGTCTACCATCAACACTTGATGTTTTTCTCGTTTTCTACCTTCGTCAATTTCCGCATTATGAAGAGCTTGGGAATCGTTTCTGTTATCCCTTGCATATCATAGTTCATCACGAAGTTCTACTAACTTGGTGATGGTGACTAGAGAATTCTGTCAATCACTATCTTATCTGGAAGATTAACTCCCACTTCATTCAAGCGATTGTAGTACTCAGACAATCTGAGCACATGCTCACTAGTTGAGCGATTCTCCTCCATCTTTTAGCTATAGAACTTGTTGGAGACTTCATATCTCTCAACTCGGGTATTTGCTTGAAATATTAACTTCAACTCCTGGAACATCTCATATGCTCCATGACGTTCAAAATGTCTTTGAAGTCCCGATTCTAAGCCATTAAGCATGGTGCACTAAACTATCAAGTAGTCATCATATTGAGCTAGCCAAACGTTCATAACGTCTGCATCTGCTCCTGCAATAGGTCCGTCACCTAGCGGTGCATCAAGGACATAATTCTTCTGTGCAGCAATGAGGATAAATCTCAGATCACGGATCCAATCCGCATCATTGCTACTAACATCTTTCAACACAATTTTCTCTAGGAACATATCAAAATAAACACAGGGAAGCAACAACGCGAGCTATTGATCTACAACATAATTTGCAAAATACTACCAGGACTAAGTTCATGATAAATTTAAGTTCAATTAATCATATTACTTAAGAACTCCCACTTAGATAAACATCCCTCTAATCCTCTAAGTGATTATGTGATCCAAATCAACTAAACCATAACCGATCATCATGTGAAATGGAGTAGTTTTCAATGGTGAACATCGCTATGTTGATCATATCTACTATATGATTCACGCTCGATCTTTCGATCTCAGTGTTCCGAGGCCATATCTGCATATGCTAGGCTCGTCAAGTTTAACCTGAGTTTTCTGCGTGTGCAAAACTGGCTTGCACCCGTTGTAGATGGACGTAGAGCTTATCACACCCGATCATCACGTGGTGTCTGCGCACGACGAACTTTGGCAACGGTGCATACTCAGGGAGAACACTTTTATCTTGAAATTTAGTGAGAGATCATCTTATAATGCTACCGTCAATCAAAGCAAGATAAGATGCATAAAAGATAAACATCACATGCAATCAATATAAGTGATATGATATGGCCACCATCATCTTGTGCTTGTGATCTCCATCTTCGAAGCACCGTCATGATCACCATCGTCACCGGCGCGACACCTTGATCTCCATCATAGTATCGTTGTCGTCTCGCCAATCTTATGCTTCCACGACTATCGCTACCGCTTAGTGATAAAGTAAAGCATTACAGCGCGATTGCATTGCATACAATAAAGCGACAACCATATGGCTCTTGCCAGTTGCCGATAACTCGGTTACAAAACATGATCATCTCATACAATAAAATTTAGCATCATGTCTTGACCATATCACATCACAACATGCCCTGCAAAAACAAGTTAGACGTCCTCTACTTTGTTGTTGCAAGTTTTACGTGGCTGCTACGGGCTTAAGCAAGAACCAATCTTACCTACGCATCAAAACCACAACGATAGTTTGTCAAGTTGGTGCTGTTTTAACCTTCGCAAGGACCGGGCGTAGCCACACTCGGTTCAACTAAAGTTGGAGAAAATGTCACCCGCTAGCCACCTTTGTGCAAAGCACGTCGGGAGAACCGGTCTCGCGTAAGCGTACGCGTAATGTTGGTCCGGGCCGCTTCGTCCAAAAATACCGCCGAACCAAAGTATGACATGCTGGTAAGCAGTATGACTTATATCGCCCACAACTCACTTGTGTTCTACTCGTGCATATAACATCAACACATAAAACCTAGGCTCTGATGCCACTGTTGGGGAACGTAGTAATTTCAAAAAAATTCCTACGCACACGCAAGATCATGGTGATGCATAGCAACGAGAGGGGAGAGTGTGATCTACGTACCCTTGTAGATCGACAACGGAAGTGTTTGGTTGATGTAGTCGTACGTCTCCACGGCCCGACCGATCAAGCACCGAAACTACGGCACCTCCGAGTTCTAGCACACGTTCAGCTCGATGACGATCCCCAGACTCCGATCCAGCAAAGTGTCGGGGAAGAGTTCCGTCAGCATGACGGCATGGTGACGATCTTGATGCACTACCGTCGCAGGGCTTCGCCTAAGCACCGCTACAATATTATCGAGGACTATGGTGGAAGGGGGCACCGCACACGGCTAAGAATATGATCACGTGGATCAACTTGTGTCTCTAGGGGGTGCCCCTGCCTCTGTATATAAAGGTTCAAGGGAGGGGGGCTGGCCGGCCAGGAGAGGCGCACCAGGAGGAGTCCTACTCCCTCTGGGAGTAGGACTCCCCCCCTTTCCTAGCTGGAATACGATTCGTGGAGGGGGGAAAGAGGAGAGAGAGGAGGAAGGGGGGCCGGCCCCCTCTCCTTGTCCAATTCGGACCAAGGGGGGGAGGGGCACGCGGCCCATCTCTGGCCACCTCTCCTCTCTTCCACTAAGGCCCACTAAGGCCCATATACCTCCCGGGGGGTTCCGGTAACCTCCCGGTACTCCGGTAAAATCCCGATTTCACCCGGAACACTTCCGATATCCAAACATAGGCTTCCAATATATCAATCTTTATGTCTCGACCATTTCGAGACTCCTCGTCATGTCCGTGATCACATCCGGGACTCCGAACAACCTTCGGTACATCAAAACTCATAAACTCATAATATAACTGTCATCGAAACCTTAAGCGTGCGGACCCTACGGTTCGAGAACAATGTAGACATGACCGAGACATGTCTTCGGTCAATAACCAATAGCGAAACCTGGATGCTCATATTGGCTCCTACATATTCTATGAAGATCTTTATCGGTCAGACCGCATAACAACATACGTTGTTCCCTTTGTCATCGGTATGTTACTTGCCCGAGATTCGATCGTCGATATTTCAATACCTAGTTCAATCTCGTTACCGGCAAGTCTCTTTACTCGTTCCGTAATACATCATCTCACAACTAACTCATTAGTTGCAATGCTTGCAAGGCTTTATGTGATGTGCATTACCGAGAGGGCCCAGAGATACCTCTCCGACAATCGGAGTGACAAATCCTAATCTCGAAATACGCCAACCCAACATGTACCTTTGGAGACACCTGTAGAGCACCTTTATAATCACCCAGTTACGTTGTGACGTTTGGTAGCACACAAAGTGTTCCTCCGGCAAACGGGAGTTGCATAATCTCATAGTCATAGGAACATGTATAAGTCATGAAGAAAGCAATAGCAATATACTAAACGATCGGGTGCTAAGCTAATGGAATGGGTCATGTCAATCAGATCATTCACCTAATGATGTGATCCCGTTAATCAAATAACAACTCTTTGTCCATGGTTAGGAAACATAACCATCTTTGATTAACGAGCTAGTCAAGTAGAGGCATACTAGTGACACTCTGTTTGTCTATGTATCCACACATGTATTATGTTTCCGGTTAATACAATTCTAGCATGAATAATAAACATTTATCATGATATAAGGAAATAAATAATAACTTTATTATTGCCTCTAGGGCATATTTCCTTCACAAATTCATCATGATGTTTCCGTGCCAGAAGCTACGGAAGAAGATACAATTATAACCACAAGTTATGACCGAGAGCCCGGGCGACATCTTGAAATTTGGCAACTTCCTCCCGATGAGCATGATACTGCTAGGCGTTTTTATATATCTAAATGGGCTTATCAACCAATCTTAAAGCCAGATGAGTATGTATTTACTGGGACAGGGGCTGGCCATAGGTGATTCCAAAGTGATTGGTTCACGAATCATTGGTGGTTGGAGTATTCACCTCTAACAAATTGTGCCTATTGTTTGCCTTGTTTACTCTTCTCAAAGAAGCCGATTGGGAAGTTTGGTTCAGATACATTCACAGTGAGCGGATTTGATAAGTGGAAGAAAGTTAACAATGGAAAAGAATGTGCTTTTCTCAAGCATATGGGCACTACTCCCAGCTCAGCTCACAATTTTGCAATTCAGTGTTATGAAATCTTGAGAAACAGAATTAATCATGTTGATGAGGTGATGGAAAAGCAAGCTAAGAAGCGGGTTCTTGATGCAATACTAAGGCTAAAGACTTCCATTGATGCCATGAGGTAAGCAAGAATTATTTAATTTTGAACATTTAGAATTTCTTTATACTGGACATCTAATAATTATTCTATGTTGATTGCATCAGGTGGCTAATGTTTCAAGCATGTCCCTTCAGAGGAAATGATGAGTCTGAGGATTCCAAGAACCAAGGTAATTTCAAGGAAATGATTAAGCTTTTGGCTTCTTATAACAAGGATCTACATGAAGTTGTACATAATGCTCCAAAAAGAAATGCAAAGTACACCTCATCAACTATTCAAAAGGAAATTGCTAGCATATTTGCTGGAAAACTGAAAACCTCAATTAAAGAAGAACTTGGTAATAGCAAATTTTCTATCTTGGTTGATGAATGTAGAGATGAGTCTAAAAAAGAGCAGATGGTAGTAGTTCTTTGATTTGCAAACATAGAAGGGGTGATAAGAGAACATTTTCTTGATCTTGTTCATGTTAGAGACACTAGTGCTTTGACTCTCAAGAACACAATTATTGCCGTCCTAGTTGATAATGGGTTGAATGTGCAATATATTAGAGGCCAGGGATATGACGGGGCAAGCAACATGAGGGGGGAGTGGAATGGGCTAAAAGCTCTAATTCTCAGAGAGTGCCCTTATGCATACTATATCCATTGTCTTGCACATCAACTCCAATTGGCTCTTGTTGCTGCTTCAAGGGAGGTACATGAGGTCCATAATTTTTTTTAGCATGCAAATTTCATTGTAAATACAGTTAGCGCATCTCCCAAATAGAATGATGACCTGTTAGAAAATCAGGCTGCTGAAATTGCTAGTGAGATTGAATTGGGAGAGCTTGTCACAGGTAGAGGAGCCAATCAAATAGGTTCTTTACAAAGGGCTGGAGACACGAGATGGAGTTCCCAATACAAATCTATCAAAAGTTTGTTAAAGATGTTTGCCGCGACTATTACAGTGCTAAGAAGTGTAGCAGTTGATCGTTCAGCTACAAGGAACTCAAGAGGTGATGTCGGAGGTGCCTTGAAAATCCTACTGACATTTGATTTTGTGTTCATTCTACACTTAATGGAAAGAATCATGAAAATCATGGATGTCTTGTGTCTCAAACTTCAACATAAATCTTTGGACATTGCAAATGCATTAGATTGTGTTTCTAACACAAAGGTGTTGCTTGGTGAACTAAGAGAAGATGGATGGGACAACCTTTTTGAAGATGTGAAATCCTTTTGTGTGAAACATGAGATTGACATCCCAGACATGGATCAAAAGTATGTATCTTTTCCTATCTCTTTATGATTATATAAATTACAATGTAGAGATTTAGCCACTTACATACTTCTCATCAATGTGTAGATCATGCAACTAATTCTTATTTTTAAATATATATTAATTTTAGGTATGTTGATGTGACGAAATCTCCAAATAAACATGACAACACCACAATTATCCATCATTACAAAGTAGATGTGTTTAATGTTGCAATAGATCAACAAGTGATAGAGTTGAATGATCGATTCAGTTCTCAAGTTACTGAGCTTCTAGATCTTTGTTCATCATTGGACCCGAGGCATGATGCCTTCAGAAAGTCAAAGATATGCAGACTAGTGGAGAAATTCTATCCTGCAGATTTTTCTAGTCAAGAAAGAGATCGGTTGGAGTGCGAGCTACCACATTTCCACCTTGATACATTCAACCATCCAGAAATCAAGAACTGCAAATCACTTGCTGATCTAACAAAAGGGATAGTTAAGACTGGCAAGTCTTCTGACTATCCAATGGTTGAGAGGCTATTACGATTGGTGATAACTCTTCCGGTGTCAACTGCAACAGCAGAGCGAGCCTTTTCTACAATGAAACTAGTCAAGACGCGGCTTCGAAGCAAAATGGGAGATGATTTTCTTTGTCATTGCACGCTAGTTTACATTGAGGAGGAACTTGCAGCCAAGTTTAGCTCTAAAGAAATAATTGATATCTTCGATACTGGTGCTCGTAAAGCAGAGTTCAAATTGATAGAAATGTAATTTATTCTTACTATTGAACAACAGACATATATTTACCATCTAAATGTCCTAAATCCTATTATTTACTAATTACTATGGTATATTTTCATATATCCTATGATTATTTTATGGCAAATATATCCTATGATTTTGAAGCTTTTGGTTCTGGACCCCCCATCTCAATTTTCTGGCTCCGTCCCTGCCCGGGGTTACAAGAGATTCCGGATTATACCCGTAGTCGGACTCCTACTCTAAGTCCTCTGTGTCATCCAAGTCGGGGTTCGCCGTCTTGTATTTGGACTCCTGGAAACCAGGACTTGTCTCTCCAGGTTGGGACTCATCCTCAAGCTAGGTCTCATCTCCAGAGCAGGCTCATCTCCATGAGCCACCTTATCTCCAGAGCCGGGTTATCTACAGAGCATGGTTATCTCCGTGAGGCCGCTTATCTCTGTGAGCCGGCTTAGCTCTGTGAGCCAGCTTATCTTTGAGCTTGCTTATCCATGAGCTAGCTTATTCATGAGTCGACTCATCTCTGTGAGCTTGCTTAGCTTTGTGAGCTAGCTTATCCATGGGCATGCTTACCCATGAGCCGGCTCATCTCTGTGATCCAGCTTATCCATGAGCCGGCTTATCTTCAGAGTCAGAAAACTTGTCTTGTAATAGGTCGGGTCAAGATTATAACCGGGTCAATATTATAGTCGGTTTATGATTATAGTCGGTCGACTTAACTCCAGAGATGACTTAACTCCAGAAATGACTTACTCTCAGAGCCGGGTCTAGTCGTGGGTAACTCCCCCGACACTTACTAAAACCAAATATTCTTATAAAAAGGCAAAGCCTTTAATTACAAATCGAGTGAAAACACAACTTCGTAGACACCAAAACTACACGTAGGTAGAAAGGTTGCCAGACATGAAGCCCTAATCTAGAATTAAAATACTACAAGAGGCATTAGAGTAGTTGTAAGGCTGGAGAATAAGGTATCTCACGCAACAGTGAAAAACAGCAGTTGTCGGTGTCAAAACCGACCGATCTCGGGTAGGGGGTCCCGAACTGTGCGTCTGGGGATCGAAGGAAACAGGAGTCAAGGGTGACACGATGTTTACCCAGGTTCGGGCCCTCTTGATGGAGGTAAAACCCTATGTCATGCTTGATTGTATTTAATGGGTATAGGGGGTACAAGAGTCGACCTACCTCGAGATCGTAATGGCTAAACCCTAGATGTCTAGCCTATGTGACTTGCCTTAGCCTTTAGGGACTAAACCCTCTAGTTTATATAGACACCGGAGGGGTCTAGGGTTGTACAAAATCGGTTTACAGAGAAAGGAAATAATACATCCGTACGCTAAGCTTGCCATCCATGCAAAGGAGACCATCCGGACACGGGGAAAAGGTCTTCTGCCTTGTATCTTCACGACCCACCAGTCCGGCCCATGTCAATTTGTCCGGACACCCGAGGACCCCTTAGTCCAGGACTCCCTCAGTAGCCCCTGAACCAGTCTTCAATGATGATGTATTCGGCTCGTTGATTGTCTTTGGCATTGCAAGGTGGGTTCCTTCTCCGCACATGAAGCAGTCTCTTGAACAAAAGCTCTGTATCCGGCTCCGTATTATGGTTACAACCCTAAACCATAAGGGCATAATGTTTAGTAAAGCATATCCTCTGACAGCTTTTTCGGCAAAATGTCACGTCTGGCCCTTTTATTATTTCTAACTGTTTTTGGCCTCCCTCTTCGTGTTTCGAGGCGTGGCCTTCATTGACACGTCTTATCAAAGCAGAGATCGTGTCCCCTTATTACGGGATTTTCATCAATACGGGTTTGGGTAATCCAACCGTGTCGTTCACACGACCCCTTGGGAATAGGCGAGTTTTAAGGCTAGTGGGGGTGCTTGATATTCATTGCCTCTATAAGCGGATAAAGATCTATCTTTTACCCAACGCCTTCTTCCTTCCCCAGCCTTGCCATCCTCGAGCTCTAGCGCCCAAGCTCTCAGCCCTTTCCACCGCCCGACCCCTCCAACCATGGTCGGATCCGGCTCGTAGGACAAGTGGATGGCTTCCTCCATCATGGATAGGAACGTCAAGGAACTCCGAGAAGCGGGGTACTTGATCGCGAACATCACGCACCGGCCCCCTACCAAAAAGCAGATCATCCCCACTTCGGAGCCCAATGAGAGGGTGGTGTTCATCCCCCACTTCCTCCACGGACTAGGGTTCCCCCTCCACCCCTTCGTCCGTGGCCTCATGTTCTACTACGGGCTAGATTTCCACGATCTAGCCCCAAATTCCTTTCTCCACATTTCGGCGTTCATCGTCCTGTGCGAGGCGCTCCTCCGCATTCCCCCTCCCCCACACTTTGGCCTATGGCTTAAAGTCTTCAATGTGAAGCCGAAGGTGGTTAACGGGCAGCACGCAGATTGCGGAGGCGCCATGGTGAGTAAGATCCCCAATGTCACCTGGCCAAAAGGGGCCTTCATGGAGATTGTCAAGATATGGCAGCAAGAGTGGTTCTACATCGCCGAACCCCGCGGCGCCAACTGCGCGACCGCTCCTGGGTTTAGATCCGGGCCCCCAATGAGGCTCACCTCATGGATTAACAAGGGCCTGGACTGGTCGGCGTCTGATGAGGTGATGACACTGCAGAAGCGCATAAAAAATATGATGGAGAAGAACACCAGCCTTGCTGATGTGATCCAGGTGATGCTTTTTCGCCGAATTCTCCCCTGCCAGAGCCGACCTCTCCACATGTGCGAGTTCAATCTAGCTGGCCCTCGGACCCTGCAGCGATTCTTCGGCACGGTGCATAAAGAGATCTGGAAGACACTTTTCAAGGCCCAGAAGTCGTGGCCGGAGACGACCAAAGACATCGGCCTCGACTGTGCTCATCCGGCCACTCCAGTAAGTTTTCTGATTTCCAAACATAACTTCAACTCATAAATCAAAGGGTATGCTTAGTCTTTCATTCTTTCCTCGGGGCTGGACAAAGAAGGCGGAGCGGATCAGGTGTCCGGCTCCACTACTCGAAGTCCCAGCCATTCCCCTGCTAATGAGGATGCTGGTCCCGGCGCCGTACCAGGCGCCGGAGAAGAAGACCAAGAAGAAGGGCAAGGAGGCCAAAAGTGGCCTCCGCCGTAAAGGTACTTCGGACGCCATGTCCGGGGATACCGAAGCTCCCTTCTCTCATGAGGGAGATGAAGACAAGGAAGAGGAGGAGGAAAGCAATTCTCCCCTTAAGGGGGAAGAAGAAAAGGGCAGCCTCCGTGGACCTAGAGGCGGAGGCGTCCAAGAAGGGGAAGATCTCCCTTTCCAATGACTCAGACTCGGACGCCGAAGCCATCCCCGAGTGGTGCCCTAGGCCGAATCCCCTGGCCGCATCATAAGTGTCCAGGGATACCATAGACATGTCCGGTTTTTATGATTGTGATTTTAACACCTTTAAGTTTCCGCCAAGTATCTAGGGCAGTTCCACTTCCAGTGACCATTTCCTTTGCAGTAGAAGCACTCAGTTTTAGTCTGGGGTCTAACTTTGGGCTTCTTCATGGGAGTGGTAACTTGCTTGACATTCTTCTTGAAGTTCCCTTTCTTTCCCTTGCCCTTTTACTTGAACTAGTGGTCTTGTCAACCATCAACACTTGATGCTTTTTCTTGATTTCTACCTTTGCCGATTTCAGCATCGCGAAGAGCTTTGGGAATTGTTTCCGTTATCCCTTGCATATTATAGTTCATCACGAAGTTCTAGTAACTTGGTGATAGTGACTAGAGAACTCTGTCAATCACTATCTTATCAGGAAGATTAACTCCCACTTGATTCAAGTGATTGTAGTACTCAGACATTCTGAGCACATGCTCACTCATTGAGCTATTCTCCTCCATCTTGTAGGCAAAGTACTGTTAGAGGTCTTCTACCTCTCGACACGGGCATGGGTATGAAATACCAATTTCAACATTTAGAACATTGTATATGCTCTGTGGCGTTCAAAACGTTTTTGAAGTACCGGTTCTAAGCCGTAAAGCATGGTGCACTAAACTATCTAGTAATCATCATACCGAGCTTTACCAAACGTTCATAACGTCTATATCTGCTCCTGCAATAGGTCCGTCACCTAGCGGTGCATCAAGGACATAATTCTTCTGTGTAGCAATGAGGATAATTCTCTTATCACGGAGCTAGTCCGCATCATTGCTACTAACATCTTTCAACATAGTTTTCTCTAGGAACATATCATAAATAAAATGGGGAAGCTATACGCGAGCAATTGATCTACAACATAGATATGCAAATACTATCAGGACTAAGTTCATGGTAAATTTAAAGTTCAATTAATCATATTACTTAAGAACTCCCACTTAGATAGACATCTCTCTAATCATCTAAGTGATCACGTGATCCATATCAACTAAACCATGTCCGATCATCACGTGAGATAGAGTAGTTTTCAATGGTGAACACCACTATGTTGATCATATCTACTATATGACTCACACTCGACCTTTCAGTCTCCAATGTTCCGAGGCCATATCTACATATGCTAGGCTCGTCAAGTTTAACCTGAGTATTCCGTGTGTGCAAAACTGGCTTGCACCCGTTGTATGTGAACGTAGAGCTTATCACACCCGATCATGACGTGGTGTCTCGGCACGACGAACTGTCGCAACGGTGCATACTCAGGGAGAACACTTGTACCTTGAAATTTAGTGAGAGATCATCTTATAATGCTACCGCCGAACTAAGCAAAATAAGATGCATAAAGGATAAACATCACATGCAATCAAAATATGTGACATGATATGGCCATGATCATCTTGCGCCTTTGATCTCCATCTCCAAAGTACCGTCATGATCTCTATCGTCACCTATTGATCCAGTAGAGCTTCGAGGGAGAGCTTTGTCAGCACGACGGCATGATGACGGTGATGATGTTGCTACCGGAACAGGGCTTTGCCTAAGCACCGCTACGATATTATCGAGGTGGATTATGGTGGAGGGGGGCACCGCGCATGGCTAAAGATCAATGATCAACTTGTGTGTCTATGGGGTGCCCCCTTCCCCCATATATAAAGGAGTGGAGGAGGGGGAGGGGCCGACCTCTCTAGGCGCGCCCCAAGGGAGTCCTACTCCTACCGGGAGTAGGATTCCCCCCCCCCTTCCCTTTGTTGGTTCTAGGAGAGAAGGAAGGAGGAGGAAGAAGGAAGGAAAGGGGGGCCGGCCACCCTCCCAATTCGGATTGGGCTTGGGGGGCCTCCTTTGCTTCTTTTTCCCTCTCTTCCACTAAGGCCCAATAAGGCCCATATACCTCCCGGGGGGTTCCCGTAACCTCCCGGTGCTCCGGTATACTCCCGATTTCACCCGGAACCATTCCGATGTCCAAACATAGGCTTCCAATATATCGATCTTTATGTCTCGACCATTTCGAGACTCCTTGTCATGTCTGTGATCAAATTCGGGACTCCGAACTACCTTCGGTACATCAAAACACATAAACTCGTAATACCGATCATCACCGAACGTTAAGCGTGCGGACCCTACGGGTTCGAGAACTATGTAGACATGACCGAGACATGTCTCCGGTCAATAACCAATAGCGGAACCTGAATGCTCATATTGGTTCCTACATATTCTACGCAGATCTTTATCGGTCAAACTGCATAACGATATACGTTGTTCCCTTTGTCATCGGTATGTTACTTGCCCGAGATTCGATCGTCGGTATCTCAATACCTGGTTCAATCTCGTTAACGGCAAGTCTCTTTAGTTGTTCCGTAATGCTACATCCCGTAACTAACTCATTAGCTACATTGCTTGCAAGGCTTATTGTGATGTACATTACCGAGAGGGCCCAGAGATACCTCTCCGATACTCGGAGTGAAAAATCCTAATCTTGATCTATGAGAACTCAACAAACACCATCGGAGACACCTATAGAGCATCTTTATAATCACCTAGTTACATTGTGATGTTTAATAGCACACAAGGTGTTCCTCCAGTATTCGGGAGTTGCATAATCTCATAGTCTGAGGAACATGTATAAGTCATGCAGAAAGCAGTAGCAATGAAACTGTAACGATCATTGTGCTAAGCTAACGGATGGGTCAAGTCAATCATATCATTCTATAATGATGTGATCTGGCTTATCAAATGACAACTCTTTGTCCATGGCTAGGAAACTTAACCATCTTTGATTAACGAGCTATTTAAGTGACACTTTGTTTGTTTATGTATTCACACATGTACTAAGTTTCCAGTTAATACAATTCTAGCATGAATAATAAACATTTATCACGATATAAGAAAATATAAATAACAACTTTATTATTGCCTCTAGGGCATATTTCCTTCAGTTTGTACATCCTCACCTCTAACTAGTTGTCTTCTCTGCCACCAAAGATAACTCCAGACCTACCAGTCATAGTAGCAAAAGAAACATCCGCTAAAATCCCAAGTGAGTCCCAAACTTTCTTCGGTCTTTCACATGTGAACAGTAGATGTGGCATTCCATTAGTTTAGGCGATAAAACCCAAAAATTAATTAATGATTTCCTTTGTTTGGTAACAACCCTATAAGAGCACTCGTGTCATGCTGGCCCACGTAGAAGATCACAAGTGTGTGCCTCCATTGGGAGATTAAAAACACATGCATTGGCTAAGAAAATGAGGGGAATTAAAACTAGAAGGTAATTGAGGGAACAACAAATGGTTTTTAATAGCAACCGAGGAGCGTCCTTGGAATTACTTACTCTACTAGGTTCCCCTCTGACCCAATAAACCCGGAGGATAGGATTAATTCCCATGGTGCATTGGAGGGACAATGAACTTCGGCCAAGATCTTCATCAAAATGCAATGTTGTGAGCCCGAATATTGTGAAAACCTAAGACACAGGTTTTCAAAAGGGGCACAAACACCCTCTGAAGAAGCCATCTTGCATTTCCGCGCATGACCATGGTCTTCCCCAAACTATAAGAAAGTGATGTCTTGCAAGTGCACTTGGTTTAGTTGTACCCTTTTCGAAGTAAGAGTATGGATCCCACAGGGAGTACATGAATCAATCTTGTGTCTCTTGAAAGGTTTAAATAGTTGTGCCTGCAAGTTGAAAGAACTAAAGCAGATGTGGAATGATGGAGTGAAGTGACGAATAGTAAAGTAAAGTACTGAATTGAAATGAAGTAAAAAAGGACTGTAAAACACGATGAAGAAATCAATAATACTAAGGCGTTCCCAGGGAGTATGGGTTCCCCACTAGCACACATCTATAGCGGTGTCTAAACACAATGCTATGACGGATTCCTAAGCCACTATGCATACTTCTATTTGTGGGCAGAGTCGGTACAGATATGTGCATACACGCGACAACCCCGTATCACATCCGCTACCACGGTGATTAAGAGGAAAGAGGTCCCCGTGGATGCAACCTACAAGTGGTGTTTGTTTTACCCCTTGCTGCAATGACCTGGGATGGAGGGAGATATGCACAATCACATACCCACCCCCACAACTAGCCGGTTTGCCGACAGTAATAACCTTCCGCGTGAAGTTGGCATATGTTGGATGGTCGAGTTCACCCCAACATCAAGAAGATTATTAACATAAGCATGCAAAGAGGATATTAAATCCTAATAGCAAACGAGCTATTGCACACTAGGGTTCATCCATGTCCCCAAGAACTAGGGAAACTACTCACACATGGAGGCAACAAACATCATGATGGTGCTGAAGGTGTACATGAAATGATTACAGACATAACACACAAGGCGATCCACTAGGGTTCCTGATGTTACAATGAGATGGATATGGATGGTGATGCTGATGACAGTGGTGATGATGTTGATGATGATGACAGTGATGATTATGTTGTAGCCCACATTGTGATTGGTGAAGATGGTGATCTCCCCCTTGTCAATTCCTGCTCCGAATGATCTGTGGAAGCTAGGGTTCTTCCTTCCAGACGAGTTTCTGGTGACTCCCTGCATCTAGTCTTCGATCCGTTTTTACGGGGTTGAAATAGTGGATGAGGTGGTGATGTCGGCACATCATACGACCACCCATACGAGCGGGCTCACTCGTATGGAATGTTGTCTTTGGCTCTGGAAGCGCCATGGCGATTCCTCCTTTGGCCGCTTCTCTCCATTCTTTTATGGTAGATGATTATCACATTAAATATGAGATTTCACTACCATTTCTTGTGTATTCCTTCCATAATACATTATTTGCTCCAAAAGGCGTTACCTGTGGAATACCGACAAAAAGAGGTGCATGAACGTGATAAAATCTCACAAAGCCTACCATGTAGGCACAAAATAACTATCAAAATCATCACATAAAATGGACTCATCAGAAAGCACAACAAATTTCAGACGAAACGAATCAATTTATGAACAAGTCAAGAAAATTTGTACGGACAAGTTGACATAGCTTAACATCAAGCACATGATCCATTAGTACATGAATTCTATGCGTTTACACTATCTAACCAACCATGATCATTGGGAATGATCCAAACAAATAGAGCACACCCGCCCCTCCTGGTTGTCCACACAAACCAAGTTAAACTCCATATTGCCTTGGTTCCTACTTAGAGATTTTAATGAAAATTTGTACAATACTGAGAAAGAAGGGGAAAATCCAAGTCCAGACAGATACAAGCAAGCTTTTCAAGACACGTAGATTGACTATGATCTGGATTACATATCGTGGATGGGTGAATTGTTTACTTGGCATCATGGTAAAATTAGAGAGAGACTCGACATATCTTTGTGCAACCAAACCTAGTCGAGCATTCGTTTGCATCCGACTACACTTAATGGCGAGATGACCAAGTTCGATCATAGACTAGCGCTGAATTATATGGAAGGGTGCATGGGACCTACTTTGGATCTGGCGGGGAACGCTTTGAAGCTAGATGGCTCCAAGATTTGAAATGCATGAAATACTAGAAGAAGCATGGTATAGAATTATACAAAAGCTTGATGACGCCCACACCAACTTACATAATTGGGATATGCATGTGCTTAAAGGCCCAATAAGCATGTGCTTGAAGGCCCAAGAAAATTAATATATGAACTTAAGAAGATATTAGAAGACCTCCGTTGTGATTCGATGATGGATGCAATGCCAAGCGGACAACAAGAACTATTTGCAGCACTTGAGCTGCTATCAAGTAGGAAGAGGTGGCGTGGATGTAGCAGGAATGTTCCAACTTGTTTAGGCATAGTTACCAAAATTAAATCTTTTTCTAGCATTATGCATCAGAGCGGAAGAGGAGGAAACCCATCAAAGCTTGTAGGACGCAAATGGGAATGTTGTGGAAGCTAATGATGAACTTGCCAATCATATTTTTGAATATTTTAAGAGCTTGTTTACTTCCAAGGTCAATGAACCTAGTAATGTTGTGCTAGGAAATGTAATTTTGGGGTAACTATGAGTATGCATGAAATTCTTATAGCACCATACACAATTGCATAAGTAAAAAAATGATTATTGGAGACATGAAGACGTCTGCACCTAATAGGTTGCATGCAATATCTTATAAAAGGTTCTGGCCAATGTTGGGAGAATATATGATCAATGAATTCATCTTAGCTTTGAATACAGAAAGACCCTAAGAGGTGGAATAAATCCATACTTGTCTTTATTCCAAAGAATGAAGATCGGTCTTTGTAATGTGATCTATAAATTTATAAGTTAACTGTTGGCGAACAAACTCAAAGCTATGTTGCGAGAGATCATTGGAGAGTACCAAAGTGTTTTTGTTCTAGGGATGATTATAATTGATAATATTCTTGTTGCTCATGCGTCCATACACCAGATCAAGAAGAAGAAAGGGGAGAAGGGCGTATGTATGGTATAATTAGATATGAATTGACGAGAATGGGCTTCAATGATGGATGGATTAACATGATAATGGAATGTCTATTCACAAAGCTATTTAGTTCATTTTAGTTCTATTGAAACTAAGATTTTTATTTGCCAGCTAGAGGGTTGTCATAGGGCCCCCTTTCCCCTACCTCTTTCTAATTTTCATAGAAGGGTTGTCTAGCATGTTATCACATGCTGAGGCAGAAGGGTCCTTGGTCGGGGTCAAAGTATGCCGCGATCCCTATCGGCCTTACATCTATTGTCGCTGATGCGTCTCAAACTGATCTATAATTTTTGTATGATTCCTCATATACTGATATCAATTAGGTAGTTCGGGTATAGTTTTTATCAATTTTTATTGAACTAACATATTAATCCAGTGCCTAATGCCATCTCATGTTTTTGGTGTTTCTGGAATTTTAGAAAATCAACATAGAAGAAGTCCGAGAAAAAAATAAAACAAAAATAGGTTGAGAAGATTCATGCCAGAAGAGGACCAGGGGACGAGACCCAACCTTTGGTGGGCCCACAGGTTCTAGGCACCCACCTTAAGGGTGCCTACTTCATGTGGGGAACTCCCCAAGTGGCTCCGGTGCCGGATGGTCTATATATTTGTGACGCCCCAAGACCGATGTGCCAGGTGTCTTCGAGTTATTCGCTGACGTTGCTATGTCATTGCTTGCGTGTTGCATCTTGCCATGTCATCATCCGCATTGCATCTGCACGTTTTCGAAACTTGCATCCGTCCCGGTCTCCTCGTTCTTTCCGTTGTCCGTTCTGAGCCCAAACACACTTGCACGCGCCCGCGACACGTCCGAAATATTATTTTTATAAGTGGCCAGAAAATATTCTCGGAATGGGATGAAAGTTGGCGTGCGGTGTTGTTTTGTTGTCAGTAGACCGCCTGCCAAGTTTCATCGCATTCGGAGTCCGTTTGATGCCCCAACGGATAACTATAGTGGCAGTATAGCCGGTCTAACGTCAGACGCTTTCGGTCTCCGAAAACTGTTGTCGGGCTTTCACTCTCTTTCCTCTCTAGTCCGTCTACACAGTCCGCTACTTACTGTCGGGCCCAACCTAACCTCTCTCGGTTATGCCGCGGCCCTCCTCACGAACACGTCCGAAAGCTGTCTCGGACCCGACCCAGGCGGTCGTCACCGATGGGTCCGGATCATCCCCAAACATCTACAAAACATCACCATTTTCTTATTTGGACTCCCTAGCCTTTTTTCCTGACCGTCCGGTTTTGATCGGAGGGACGAGATAGCCCCTAATCTAACCCACTCATTATATAAACTAGTCCAACACTAGATCCTAGGTGCTTTGTCCCATCGATCCCATCCTGTCGCCGCCACTCCACCTACTCCCCTCTTCCTCAGGATCCCCTCCTCCTCGATTTCAGCCACCAGCCACCCATCGCTCCACACTGCTCCTCCTCGATCCAAACCCCAGCCCCCCGACCAGCCGAGATGGAGCTCCCGCGCTCGCTGCCCTCGGCGAACCTCGCCACCGGCGACCACTCACAGCCAGATCGCCGGACCACCGCCTCTGTTGCGCCCCTGCTCCCTACTCTGTCCATCTCTCTTTTCTTCTTCTCCCTATCTTCTAAGATCTCCATCTCTCTTTGTAACACGCAGTAACAGGAGACCGCCATGGTGCCCGGAGCTCGAGTTCGCCCCCCCCCCCTCCAGAACCATCTCCGGGGACCAGATTTCACGCCCCGTAATCCATCCCAGCCGTCCACGCATCGTCGGAGGTCACCCCGAGCGCCAAGTTCGCCGTCGCCACTTCCCTGCATCCCGCCTCCGCCTCCCCTGTTCCTGGGAGAACTCGAGGACGAGGATGAGCTCCTTGCCTCATCTCAATCCCGTGGATCCGAACGCCCAGCGCCGCTCGTCATCCTCTGCCAAGATTCTGCGCAGCGCCAAGTCTGTCGCCGTTCCCGGGTCCCCTGCAGGAACCATGGAGCCTGAAGCCATGGCCGCGCCTCCCGTTGACTTCAACCGCCATGGCCACCGCCCGTTCGTCACCCCCGCTGCTGGATCCAGCCAGTTCCAGCATGTCCCCACCGGATCCTCGTCGTCTGCCCCCCTCCATCTCGCCTGCATCCCTGCAGCACCGGCGCCGCGACCCTGTTCTTCCTGGAGACGCACACCGAGCCAAGCCTCCCGTTCGCCCGCTCTCGTGGTCGTGTTGACCATGGGTCAGCGCGTGGACCAACCTCACCTCGTCGGAAGCCCACCCTCCCATCTAGCACCGCACGAATCCCAGCTTCCCAGCCGGCCTGCTGCTGGCAAGGCCAGCCTGCGTCCAGCCTCCTCACCAAGCCGGCCCATGAGGCCTAGTGAGTAGCCCCTTGTCCTTTCCGCTGTTGGGCTTCCTGCTCAGATGCGGCCCGTATCATGTTTTTCCCCTTGGACGGATTTAGCTAATTCTTCCAGTGTTTTACAAATTTGCAGAAAACCCCCTAAGCTCCATGCATATCATAACTCTCCAACCATGCATCTTTTGTAAAAACTTTATATATGAAAAATGCTTAAAATTGTGTCTAGTTTCATATTATGCAGCTTTCAACCATGTTTAAAATGTTTAAACTGCTGTTTGTGTAATTTTTCCTATTGTCATGCAAAATGCTTTATTTCATAACTAAATAACCGTAGCTCCAAACTTAATAAACTTTACATGTAAATGGGGTAGAAAAATGCCTAGTTTAACATGGTGTCATTACTTTGCATGTTTAATAACTCTAAAATTGTGTTTAGGGCAGAACAGTACCAACTTTGAAATATGCTCATGAGGATTTTCCGGACTTGTTGCTTGTTGTTCCAGCCTCATTTAAACTTGCCTAGTTAGGTAGTTTTATTATGTTTCACCTCTTGTCATGTTTAACATCATTTAATATTGTTGGGTACATAAACGAGAGAGAAATAAATATTTGATGTGGTGTTCTGTCAATATGAAACTCGTTGCATATTGAGCTCCACTTAATTTGTAGTGTTGTTTGTTGCACTTTGCCATGCAATGTATCATTAAACCGGACATGCATCATACTTGGTTGTGCATCATGCCATGTTTATGTGATGTTTGTTTACTATGTGGCTTGCTTCTTTCTGGTGTTGCTTCTTCGGGTTGGTTCCGATATCGTCGCGTTTGTGAGGATTCGTTGGACTATGTCCATTTGTCTTCTTCATGGACTCGTTCTTCTTCCTTGCGGGATCTCAGGCAAGATGACCATACCCTCAAAATCACTTCTATCTTTGCTTGCTAGTTGCTCGCTCTATTGCTATGCCGCGATACCTACCACATGATTTATCATGCCTCCCATATTTCCATGTCAAGCCTCTAACCCACCTTGTCCTAGCAAACCGTTGTTTGGCTATTTTGCCGCTTTGCTCAGCCCCTCTTATAGCGTTGCTAGTTGCAGGTGAAGATGAAGTTTGTTCCATGTTGGAACATGGTTATTGTTGGGATATCACAATATCTCTTATTTAATTAATGCATCTATAAACTTGGTAAAGGGTGGAAGGCTCGGCCTTATGCCTAGTGTTTTGTTCCACTCTTGCCGCCCTAGTTTCCGTCATACCAGTGTTATGTTCCTTGATTTTGCGTACCTTACACGATTGGGTTATAATGGGAACCCCTTGACAGTTCGCCTTGAATAAAACTCCTCCAGCGAGGCCCAACCTTGGTTTTACCATTTGCCACCTAAGCCTTTTTCCCTTGGGTTTTGCAGACTCAAGGGTCATCTTTATTTAAACCCCCGGGCCAGTGCTCCTCTGAGTGTTGTTCCAAACTAGAGCACCGTGCAGGGCCATCCCTTGGCAACTTGGGTTACGTCGGCTCCTGTACGCTTAGCTTATCCGGTGTGACCTGAGAACGAGTTATGTGCAGCTCCTATCGGGTTTTGTCGGCACAGTGGGTGGTCTTGCTGGTCTTGTTTTACCATTGTCGAAATGTCTTGTAACCGGGATTCCGAGTCTGATCGGGTTATCCTGGGAGAAGGAATATCCTTCATTGACCGTGAGAGCTTGTGATGGGCTAAGTTGGGACACCCCTGCAGGGTTTTGAACTTTTGAAAGCCATGCCCGCGGTTATGGGCAGATGGGAATTTGTTAATGTCCGGTTGTAGAGAACTTGACACTTAACTTAATTAAAATGCATCAACCGCGTGTGTAGCCGTGATGGTCTCTTCTCGGTGGGGTCCGGGAAGTGAACACGGTGTTGGAGTTATGCTTGAACGTAAGTAGTTTCAGGATCACTTCTTGATCACTTTTAGTTCATGACCGTGCTTTGCCTCCTCTTCTCGCTCTCATTGGCGTAAGTTAGCCACCATATATGCTAGTGCTTGCTGCAGCTCCACCTCACTACCTTTTACCTACCCATAAGCTTAAATAGTCTTGATCGCGAGGGTGTGAGATTGCTGAGTCCCCATGACTCAAAGATTACTTCCAAAACCAGCTTGCAGGTGCCGATGATATCGTGAAGGTGACGCAACCGAGCTCAAGGAGGAGCTCGATGAGTTCGTGTTCGTTATGTTGTTCCGTTTCCAGTTGTTCAGTAGTGGAGCCCAGTTGGGGCGATCGGGGATCTAGCATTAGGGGTGGTCTTTCTTTATTTGGTTCCGTAGTCGGACCTTGATTGTATCTGGATGATGTAATGCTATATTCATGTATTGTGTGAAGTGGCGATTGTAAGCCAACTCTTTATCCCTTTCATATTCAGTACATGGGATGTGTAAAGATTACCCCTCTTGTGACATGCCTACTATGCGGTTATGCCTCTAAGTCGTGCTCCGACACGCAGGAGATATAGCCGCATCGTGGGTGTTACAAGTTGGTATTAGAGCCTTCCCCGACTTAGGAGCCCCCTGCTTGATCGAATCGCTAGCGTTGTTGAGTCTAGAAAAATGTTTTGAGTCTTATAGGATTATATATATCGGAGAGTAGGATTCTTTTACTCCTCAGTCCCTTCGTCGTCTGGTGAGGCCTCCTGACGTAGAGTTTTGACTCTTCTCTCCTCAAATTTCACTAAAAAATTAGGATCACGCGGGTATCTTGGAATCATTCCGATGGTTTTGTGATGAGAACATTGTTCTTGGTGCCTCCTGACATTTAGGGGTTGTGGCAGTGTCCCGGGGAGTTGAGCTCCGAGGTGTTGTCGTCACAATTTTATCGTTGCAGTTCTGGAATACCTGAGTTTCGTCGACATCAAAAATCTCTTTTATGCAGTTGTTGGTGAGATAACCTCAACGCCACCTAGTACTGGGGCGGGAGTTCGGGAGTATTGCCATAACTCGTATAACGGATGCTTTTCGAAGGTTGAGGTAAATGATTTCCGAAGGTTTCTTGGTTATGTGTTGAAGGATGGATACAGCTGGATGTAGGATTTGTTATTGTTGGGTGAGATATTATGCTTCCCCTGTATCCGCAACACCTGATTGCATAATCGGAAAGTTTCGGGAGTTTATAAGTGGGAATTCAAGTAGCTCTTAGGATATCGTTCTGACAGATGTATGATATGAAATTGGGGTTCGACGTCGGTCCGCCTATCCACGGTTGGTTTTACAGTGGTCTCGTTGTGTCTTAAAGAGTCCTTGGCTATGCTGACTCGGGGACGCTTCGTATGTCATGTGAACTGCCTTGTACATGATGGTGTTGTACGATCGAGCTCGTGTGGGCCCCACCACGAAAACTTCAAACGAAATCTCTATCATATGTTTGTTCCGGCTTATTCTGCAAGCCAATCCTTTGTTTTTGTTTTCAGTTGTGGTATTCGAGTTGCTTCGAAGTTAAATGTTGATTCCATACCTTTCCCAAGCGGTGTTCTCATATTCCTATGTGAATACTAATCCTTCTCGATCATCGAGTTTGTCATTTCAATTTCTTCTCAACCGGCGGGTTTCTCTTCAAGTGGATCCGATCATTTTCAACATTCGCAAGACCACCTTTCAGTTCTTCTCAACGATGTTCGTTTCATCCGTCTCCAAGTTGACTTTGTTTTCCCGCCCTCCCACCCTTGTTTCTTTAAGGAATCAGATTTCTTAATCATGTATCCTTTTATTGATGTGAAGTCTCCCCATTCTTTTCTTTCAATATTCTTATCCGGTGATTCTCAGGAAGATTCTAACGGAGACTCAAGTTCACCATTCTTCGTTCTTTTCCTTCTCCGGTGGTTTCAATTCGAGTTGTCACTGTTGATCATATTCTTTTCTTTGTTTCAAATGCTTTCACATGCCGATGCACCTCATAATCATAACCCTCTTGTTATTCAATTGTTCTATAGTGCTGAAGATATCTCAGAAGACTCACGGTTACATTCTCGATCCATTCAAGTTATTTCGAGGTTGTTATCTCATTCAAGTCATTTAATTTAACCGGTGCAAATCTCTCTTCCAAGTAATCGTTCAACGGTGTGTCTTTTGAGTGGGCCCTAACCCACAGGTTTTTTCTTAGGATCTTACCTGACTCTTCTAATCTTTCCGGAGTGATTATCAAATCCTCTTCAAAGTTTGACGTAAGAATGAATTTTCATCAGTCAAATGCCTTTCTCCAAGATCTTTCAAATTCTTTTCATTGTTGATTCAGCCTTTATATTCTTCATTATTCCGGAGTGTCTCAACAATTCATGGTGGTGTTTCTCGTCGTCTTTCTCGGATTTGAAGACTTAAGAAGTGTTTCCTCTAAATCTTGTGCTTTCTCTCGAGGATTCTCAGTTCAAGCGTGATGCCATCCTCTAATAATTGTTTTTGATTGTGAGAATTCTTTTCACCCATCCGAAGCAATTCATGAGTCTTTTCAGTTTGATTCTCCGAAGGCCATCATCTCAGAATTATTCATCCTCAGTTTTTAGCTATTATTCTCCAAATCTTATCGGTGCATCATTCAATATTCTCTAATCAGCTCGTGATCTCTTCGTTTCAGTGGTATCTAAATTCTCTCAAGTATCTTTGTTCATTTTCAATTCTTACGGTGGTTCATTCAAGATTCTTCTTCCTTCGGTTATCATATCAATGTATTCGTTGTTTTCAATCCTACCGGTGGATCATTGAAGACCATCTTAAGTTTGACGCTATATCTATCTTAATCCTTTCTACGAGAATAAGTAGCATGCCAAATCCAATGTGGGTCATCAATTTAATTGGTGAAGGATACGCATAACGTAATTCTTATCCTTGTTTCATCCCAGTGATTAATTCCTTATTCCGGAGGTTCATCAAATTCTTGATTTCATTTGTTCATCTTTTCTTCCGGAGTTCCAAGTTTCCACTTTATCTCGTCGCAAAGCTTCATCTAATCATTGCAAGGCTTCAATATTATTATTTTCATCCTTCTTTTCGTTTGATCATCCTTTTGTTACCAGAGTTCTCACGAAGGCTCTACATGTTGGGGCATAAAGGATTTAATTCCTTCTCGAAGTTTTCATCGAGATTCTTTTCAAAGGAGTTCAAGTATTCTTCTTCCTGCATTCCAAAGTGCAATTCTTTCATATCTCATCTTTTGAGGTGGTGTTATGTCATTGTTGACAATTTCCCTTCGTGTTTCATGATTCACAAGTTGTCTGGAATGACATATTTTAAACCCATCATTTTCAATTCGTTCTTGAGATCCTTTGCAACCAATCAATCTCTTCATTGGAGTTATCTTGGGTTATATTTCACCTAAAGCTTTCCCCTAAGGGTTGCTTCTATTTAGGGTGCTTATAAATGACCCAAGTTCAGCAGTTATGCATCCGGTGAAATAATTTTCTCGTCTCCGTGTCGATATTGATCCAATCTATTGTTTCCGTTAGTGGCAGAATTTCACCGCATAATTTTGAGATGTTTTCCATAAGCCCACTACAAGTTTATTCGTTTCGTTGCTGATTTTTTTCCAACAACTCCGTTATAACCTTCTTGGAAGGGTGCTCTCCAAGCTCTTTGGTGGCAGAAGTTGTCATTTTCTTCTCCATCCTTTCATTCGAATGATCGATCCTCGATTCTTTCTCTCGGAGGCTTTGTGATGTTGCTCTTTTCACTCATCATCTCGAATTGTGAGGATCGTGTTATTTTCGTGCTTATCCTTTAACCAGAGTGTCGTGTCCTCTTTTCAAGTTCCTTCTCATCTTGTCAAGTTCATGTTCGATTCCTTCCATTTATAGTCAGAGTGCTTCCCAAATTATATCATTCTTATTCCCTTCTCTATCTTGTTTTAACCGGAGTGTTATGTCTATCATTCCGCTTCTAACCAGAGTCTTCATCCAAGTGCTTTCATATTGCAAAGCTCATATTCTTTACCTTCCTTTTCCAACCGGAGTGTTGTCGTAATTGATCCTTATCGTTCCTTATACATCTCGTTTCTGCCGGAGTGCTTGCATGTACTTCTTGTCCGGTGTACCCTTTTCTTATGCCTTTCAACCTACATAGTTTCTCGTAATGTTCCTTGTTCCTCTTTTCTAACGGAGTGTTTTCAACTTTGTTCATCTTCGTTGTATTCTTTTCTCGAAGATGGTTTAACCTCTCAAGGTTCTTGGTTTCACTTGTTTTTCAAAGAAGCAACTTAGTTTCACCTCACCTCTTCCTCTTCCTTTTCCCTTCGGTGCCATCCCTAGGATCTCGGGTCGAGATCCTCTTGTAGTGGTGGAGTGTGGTGACGCCCCAAGACTGATGTGCCAGGTGTCTTCCAGTTATTCGCTGACGTTGCTATGTCATTGCTTGCGTGTTGCATCTTGCCATGTCATCATCCGCATTGCATCTGCACGTTTTCGAAACTTGCATCCGTCCCGGTCTCCTCATTCTTTCCGTTGTCC
Source organism: Triticum dicoccoides (assembly GCF_002162155.2). Taxonomy (NCBI): domain Eukaryota; kingdom Viridiplantae; phylum Streptophyta; class Magnoliopsida; order Poales; family Poaceae; genus Triticum; species Triticum dicoccoides. Next base: position 648,805,065 of record NC_041384.1, on the reverse strand, counting down.
GTTCTGAGCACAGACACACTTGCACGTGCCCGCGACACGTCCGAAATATTATTTTTATAAGTGGCCAGAAAATGTTCTCGGAATGGGATGAAAGTTGGCGTGCGGTGTTGTTTTGTTGTCAGTAGACCGCCTGCCAAGTTTCATCGCATTCGGAGTCCGTTTGATGCCCCAACGAATAACTATAGCGGCAGTATAGTCGGTCTAACATCGGACGTTTTCGGTCTCCAAAAACTGTTGTCGGGCTTTCCCTCTCTTTCCTCTCTAGTCCGTCTACACAATCCGCTACTTACCGCCGGGCCCAACCTAACCTCTCTCGGTTATGCCGCGGCCCTCCTCGCGAACGCGTCCGAAAGCTGTCCCGGACCCGACACAGGCGGTCGTCACCGATGGGTCCGGATCATCCCCAAACATCTACAAAACATCACCGTTTTTCTTATTTGGGCTCCCTAGCCTTTTTTCCTGACCGTACGATTTTGATCGAAGGGACGAGATAGCCCCTAATCTAACCCACTCATTATATAAACTAGTCCAACCCTAGATCCTAGGTGCTTTGTCCCATCGATCCCATCACGCGCTGCCACTCCACCTACTACCCTCTTCCTCAGGATCCCATCCTCCTCGATTTCAGCCACCAGCCACCCATCGCTCTCCACTGCTCCTCCTCGATCCAAACCCAGCCCCCCGACCAGCCGAGATGGAGCTCCCGCGCTCGCTGCCCTCGGCGAACCTCGCCGCCGGCGACCACTCACTGCCAGATCGCCGGACCACCGCCTCTGTTGCACCCCTGCTCCCTACTCTGTCCATCTCTCTTTTCTTCTTCTCCCTGTCTTCTAAGATCTCCATCTCTCTCTGTAACACGCAGCAACAGGAGACCGCCATGGCGCCCGGAGCTCGAGTTCGCCCCCCCCCCTCCAGAACCATCTCTGGGGACCGGATTCGCGCCCCGTCATCCATCCCAGCCGTCCACGCGTCGTCGGAGGTCACCCCGAGCGCCAAGTTCGCCGCCGCCGCTTCCCTGCATCCCGCCTCCACCTCCCCTGTTCCTGCGAGAACTCAAGGACGAGGACGAGCCCCTTGCCTCATCTCGATCCCGTGGATCCAAACGCCCAGCGCCACTCGTCGTCCTCCGCCAAGATTCTGCGCAGCGCCAAGTCTGTCGTCGTTCCCGAGTCCCCTGCAGGAACCATGGAGCCTGAAGCCATGGTCGCGCCTCCCGTTGACATCAACCGCCATGGCCACCGCCCGTTCGTCACCCCCGCTGCTGGATCCGGCCAATTCCAGCATGTCCCCACCGGATCCGCGTGGTCTGCCTCCCTCCATCTCGTCTGCATCCCTGCAGCACCGGCGCCGCGACCCTGTTCTTCCTGGAGACGCACACCGTGCCAAGCCTCTCGTTCGCCCGCTCTCATGGTCGTGTTGACCATGGGTCAGCGCGTGGACCAACCTCACCTCGTCGGAAGCCCAGCCTCCCATCCAGCGCCGCGTGAAGCCCAGCTTCCGAGCCGGCCTGCTGCTGGCAAGGCCAGCCTGCGTCCAGCCTCCTCACCAAGCAGGCCCATGAGGCCTGGTGAGCAGCCCCTTGTCCTTTCCGCTGTTGGGCTTCCTGCTCAGATGCGACCAGTATCATGTTTTTTCCCTTGGACGGATTTAGCTAATTCTTCCAGTGTTTTACAGATTTGCAGAAAACCCCCTGAGCTCCAAGCATATCATAACTCTCCAACCGAGCATCTTTTGTAAAAACTTTATATATGAAAAATGCTTAAAAATGTGTCTAGTTTCATATTATGCAACTTTCAACCATGTTTAAAATGTTTAAACTACTGTTTGTATAATTTTGCCTATTGTCATGCTAAAATGCTTTATTTCATAACTAAATAACCGTAGCTCCAAACTTAATAAACTTTATATGTAAATGGGGTAGAAAAATGCCTACTTTAACATGGTGTCATTACTTTGCATGTTTAGTAACTCTAAAATTGTGTTTAGGGCAGAACAGTACCAACTTTGAAATATGCTCATGAGGATTTTTCCAGACTTGTTGCTTGTTGTTCCGGCCTCATTTAAACTTGCCTAGTTAGGTAGTTTTATTATGTTTCACCTCTTGCCATGTTTAACAGCATTTAATATTGTTGGGTACATAAACAAGAGAGAACTAAATATTTGATGTGGTGTTCCGTCAATATGCAACTCGTTGCATATTGAGCTCCACTTAATTTGTAGTGTTGTTTGTTGCACTTTGCCATGGCATGTATCATTAAACCGGACATGCATCATACTTGGTTGTGCATCATGCCATATTTATGTGATGTTTGTTTACTATGTGGCTTGCTTCTTTCCGATGTTGCTTCTTCGGGTTGGTTCCGATAATGTCGCGTTTGTGAGGATTCGTTGGACTACGTCCATTTGTCTTCTTCATGGACTCGTTCTTCTTCCTTGCGGGATCTCAGGCAAGATGACCATACCCTCGAAATCACTTCTATATTTACTTGCTAGTTGCTCGCTCTATTGCTATGTCGCGATACCTACCACATGCTTTATCATGCCTCCCATATTGCCATGTCAAGCCTCTAACCCACTTTGTCCTAGCAAACCGGTGTTTGGCTATTTTGCCGCTTTGCTCAGCCCCTCTTATAGCATTTCTAGTTGCAGGTGAAGATGAAGTTTGTTCCATGTTGGAACATGGTTATTGTTGGGATATCACAATATCTCTTATTTAATTAATGCATCTATAAACTTGGTAAAGGGTGGAAGGCTCGTCCTTATGCCTAGTGTTTTGTTCCACTCTTGCCGCCCTAGTTTCCGTCATACCGATGTTATGTTCCTTGATTTTGCGTTCCTTACACGGTTGGGTTATAATGGGAACGCCTTGATAGTTCGCCTTCAATAAAACTCCTCCAACAAGGCCCAACCTTGGTTTTACCATTTGCCACCTAAGCCTTTTTCCCTTGGGTTCTGCAGACTCAAGGGTCATCTTTATTTAAACCCCCGGGCCAGTGCTCCTCTGAGTGTTGGTCCAAACTAGAGCACCGTGCAGGGCCATCCCTTGGCAACTTGGGTTACATCGGCTCCTGTACGCTTAGCTTATCCGGTGTGCCCTGAGAACGAGTTATGTGTAGCTCCTATCGGGATTTGTCGGCACATCGGGTGGTCTTGCTGGTCTTGTTTTACCATTGTTGAAATGTCTTGTAACCGAGATTCCGAGTCTGATCGGGTCATCCTGGGAGAAGGAATATCCTTCATTGACCGTGAGAGCTTGTGATGGGCTAAGTTGGGACACCCCTGCAGGGTTTTGAACTTTTGAAAGCCGTGCCCGCGGTTATGGGCAGATGGGAATTTGTTAATGTCCGGTTGTAGAGAACTTGACACTTAACTTAATTAAAATGTCCGGTTGGAGATGAGATTAGTGACCTATTCTACGCAACTCCAAAAGTCCTGAAACTCCACGGAACATCCTAAAATAAATAAAGAAAAATCCTCGCCAAAGATGAAGGCCAGGGGGCCCATACCCTGCTCACGAGGGTGGGAGGCGCGCCCCCTACCTCGTGGGCCCCTTGGTGGCTCTCCGACGTCCATCTTCTCCTATATGAAGTCTTTCGATGAGAAAAAAAATAAGAAGGAACTTTTCGGGACGAGACTCCGCCGCCACGAGGCGGAACCTTGGCGGAACCAATCTAGAGCTCTGGCAGAGCTATTCTACCGGGGATACTTCCCTCCGGGAGGGGGAAATCATCACCATCGTCATCACCAACGCTCCTCTCATCGGGAGAGGGCAATCTCCATCAATATCTTCCCCAGCACCATCTCATCTCCAAACCGTAGTTCATCTCTTGTATCCAATTCTTGTCTCAAAGTCCGGGATTGGTGCTAGTAGGTTGCTAGTAGTGTTGATTACTCCTTGTAGTTGATGCTAGTTGGTTTATTTGGTGGATGATCATATGTTCAGATCCTATATGCATATTATTACCCCTCTGATTATGAACATGAATATGCTTTGTGAGTAGTTACGTTTGTTCCTGTGGACAAGGGAGAAGTCTTGCTATTAGTAGTCATGTGAATTTGGTATTCGTTTGATATTTTGATAAGATGTATGTTGTCTAGCCTCTAGTGGTGTTATGTGAACGTCGACTACATAACACTTCACCATTATTTGGGCCTAGAGGAAGGCATTGGGAAGTAATAACTAGATGATGGGTTGCTAGAGTTACAGAAGCTTAAACCCTAGTTTATGCATTGCTTCGTAAGGGGCTGATTTGGATCCACATGTTTCATGCTATGGTTAGGTTTACCTTAATACTTTTGTTGTAGTTGCAGATGCTTGCAATAGAGGTTAATCATAAGTGGGATGCTTGTTCAAGTAAGAACAGCACCCAAGCACCGGTCCACCCACATATCAAAGTATCAAAGTATCGAACGCGAATCATATGAACGTGATGAAAACTAGCTTGACGATATTCCCATGTGTCCTCGGGAGCGCTTTTCCTTATATAAGAGTTTGTTCTAGCTTGTCCTTTGCTACAAAAGGATTGGGCCACCTTGCTGCACTTTATTTACTTTTGTTACTTGTTGCTCGTTACAATTTATCTTATCACAAAACTATCTGTTACCACTTATTTCAGTACTTGCAGAGAATACCTTGCTGAAAACCGCTTATCATTTCCTTCTGCTCCTCGTTGGGTTCGACACTCTTACTTATCGAAAGGACTACGATAGATCCCCTATACTTGTGGGTCATTGTTAGTGTCAAAATCGGCGGATCTCGGGTAGGGAGTCCCGAACTGTGCGTCTAGGCCGGATGGTAACAGGAGGCAGGGGACACAATGTTTTACCCAGGTTCGGGCCCTCTTGATGGAGGTAAAACCCTACGTCCTGCTTGATTAATATTGATGATATGGGTAGTACAAGAGTAGATCTACCACGAGATCAGAGAGGCCAAACCCTAGAAGCTAGCCTATGGTATGACTGTCTGTTCGTCCTATGGACTAAAACCTTCCGGTTTATATAGACACCGGAGAGGGCTAGGGTTACACAGAGTCGGTTACAATGGGAGGAGATCTACATATCCGTATTGCCAAGCTTGCCTTCCACGCCAAGGAAAGTCCCATCCGGACACGGGACGAAGTCTTCAATCTTGTATCTTCGTAGTCCGAGAGTCCGGCCAAAGGTTATAGTCCGGCTATCCGGACACCCCCTAATACAGGACTCCCTCAGTAGCCCCCGAACCAGGCTTCAATGACGATGAGTCCGGCGCGCAGATTGTCTTCGGCATTGCAAGGCGGATTCCTCTCCAAATCCTGTGTACCTGTTTAAATAGTGCCCGACTTCTTGTGCATGTTGCGCTCCTTGGATTCCACGCCCAATAATGGCCACTTTCCACGTGTCGAGCGAATGTGAAGAGCCAGGGTGTTTTTACATTTACCCCCCTAGCTGTGTGAATGAGCTGCCTATTAAAGAGATGAGGATTCAAATCCAAATCACACCATCCTCCCTTGGCGAGCCTTCATCGGAGCGCATTCGACAGAGATCCATTCCATCATGGCTGGTCGACGCGGCTCCTCCTCTCGCTCCCCTAGCCCCAAGCCCGGAGATTGGGAGAGATGTTCCATCCCGCACAGCAAATTAGTGATGCTTCAGACCAATGGATTTCTTCCCCCAGCATACATGGTCCCGGTTTGAGCCGGGCTCGCCACCTATAGTGGCGAAGAGCAAGCGGAGAGCCTTCCCAATCCCTCCAAGGGAGAGCGGGTATGCCTTGTCCCTCATTTGGTAAGAGGGCTCGGATTTCCAATTCATTCGTTTCTCCGGGGGCTCCTGGAGTTCTACGGCCTCCAGTTGCACGACCTTACGCCTGCCTCCATATTGCATATCGCGGGCTTCATAGCCCTTTGCGAGATGTTTTTGGGCTATGAGGCTCATTTTGCATTGTGGAAGAAGATGTTCTGCCTTGTGCCCCGTTCTCAGAAGGGGTCAATATATCAAGTGGGTGGAGCCGAAGTGTGGCGTATTGTCGGGACCGGATATCTATCCGGAACCCCAAATAAGACGTCCGAAGACTGGCCTTTAGAATGGTTTTATATAGAAGACGTCCCCCTCCCGGACCCTATTCGAATCGGCCTCCCTGAGTTTGACAACGCTCCTTTGAAGAAGCGCCGGAACTGGCGTCCACAGAGCCCCCAGGAGGAAGATGACAGGGACATTCTTTACCTGATGAGTCGGATAAGTTTGTTAGCTCGATCCGGCTTGACCACGATCGAGGTCATGGCTACATGCATTATGCGGGGGGTGCAGCCGCTTCAGTATAGAGGCCACCCCATGTGGGATTTCAACGGGGAGGATGACGTCACCCGCTGCGGCCGTAAAGGGCCGAAATCGGTTGCTGCTCTAATAAAGATCTTATCCACTTTATACAAGGGAGAAGAGGAGGAATTCCTCCGCATCAACCCGCAGGGCGGATTTTCTATGTACAATCCTCCGAGATGGGTAAGCGGACACTCTTTCTCGTCCATCCGTTTCATATTCCCATAGTTAAGTATTCAGTCTAGCGATTTCAACGCAGGAGCTGCGCCAGGCTGTAAGGGAGATAAACAACCCTCCTCCACAACCCGAGGACCCGGAACGGTCCCTTGACCCGGCCTCCCAAGAGGATCCAGACATATCTGTGGAGCTGTTCGATGGGATATTTTACCAATTGAGCAATGACAACGCCTTGGTGGCCATTACGACCGATTACCCTGGGCTACTTCCAGCCTCATAGGTAACTGAGACCGAAGTCCCATCACTTTGAAAAGGGATCCGTCCTTGCGTGTTTTTGATTACCGTATAACAACCGTGTTTTGCAGGGGAGGTCCTCGAGGCGGAAGGCCGAGCCTGTGGAGACTAGCCAACAAGGCGCCGCGAGGCCAGGCAAGCTGAAAAGACACACAGTCCGGGTTGAGACACCGGCGCAGCGGTACGGCGCGTCGTCTTTATTCCAAGATATTATTCTCGGAGGCATACTAACGCCCATGCCTTCCTTTTAGGAAAAAGAGCACTCGCCGGACTATATCCGGAGAGGCTACTAATCGTGCCTCCACCAGCCAGGCTCCAAGGCCGGATTCGAAGGCGGGAATGAATACGAGGCGTGCGCCGGGAGCTCCTCCGACAGAGGATGCGGACAGACTGTCCGCCACCAATTCCGAGGTGGAAAGTGCCATGAACCACAGGCGTCGCCGGACTGTTCTTCGTGATGCTTGTTTCTCCCAAGAGGCATTGGATGCCTTCAACTCGGGAGATGCGTACCTCCGTGCCGCTCAAAATGGTCTAGCCAGAGCCACGGAGCAGTATGTAAAAGACATACGGGTGAGAAAATTTGGTGATTATATATATCAGTAGCCCCTGAGACTTGAAACAGTTAGAATAACTGATTTAAGGATCATTTTTTATGCAGGTTCTTACAGAAAAGAATACCCAACTGTCCCAGGAGCTGGAAGATTGCAAAGCCCAACTTCAGGCCGCACTAGCCGCAGCAGGGGAGCCCAAAGAGACCCCCTCTGGTAATATATCCTTCAAATGATAAGTATCATATAAAGTGCGACGTATATGCAGATCTGACGGTAAAATTGCAGATGACGCTGGAGTAAATCCGGATAAGCAACAGCTCCTACGCCAGCTAAAGGCCGGTGAGAGCGTGCTTACGAGGGTGAGGCATGAGAAGAATGATCTCCTAGATGCGAACACCAAGCTGGGCGTGGAACTAAAAGATGTTCGTGCCCAACTGTCGGACTCCGATAAGGAGAATCGGCAGCTTCGACGCGGCATATTTAGTAAGTGCTTGAACGAACTTTGAAAAAGAGTTTGGCGAGGAAGTTGGCCGACAGAGTTATGTCTGTAGGTATGCTAACAGGTCGTCCTGCAGAGGAAATGCCCGGTTCTATGGGTGACCTTCTTCCCGAGCTCTCACAACTGCACGAACGAGTTCGGCACGTGATGCAAGGCGTCGCCCAGGCCTTGTGGCCATCCGTCTCCATGCCCGAAGGCCTTGGAGAGCTTGTAGAGAAGCTGAAGGGAGCGCGGCGGCGCTTCCGATTATGGAAGATATCGGCCTGCCATCAAGGCGCCAGGGAAGCCTGGGCCATGGTGAAGACGCGGTACACGAAGGCTGACCCAAACCACATGGCCGAGGTCGGACCTGCGGGGCCCGATGGGAAGGAGATCCCTGTGAGCTTAGTGTATGGCCAAGTAGAATTGGCCGCAAAGTATTCCCAACAAGACTGTAAACTAGACAGCCTGTTGGATGGTATTGAAGAGGAATTTAACCAGTCAAATTGACTATGTAATTGAAGGTGACATGTATAATGCCTTCTAGCCGGATTGTAGATCATTTGTCGTGGCGGACCTTTTCGCTTCAACCTCGGGACCCGACGGTCCATAGTGTATCCGAATACCCTCTCGATTATGTAAGAACCGGGGAATGCATGGAGACCAGGCGTAGGGGTCATTAGTGCTTAAACAGACAAGTGCCCAACTAGTTATGTTATATTACATGGTTAGTAAGAAACATCTTCCAGGGAGAATAGTTCCGTTAAGGATTCCTTTCCTTGGGAGGCATGCCCTAAAGTGCATGTCCGGATTGCGAAAGAAGACGCAGAAAAAACATCTGGGGGCACATAAGTAAATAAGTGAAAAATCATCTTTAGTTCACCGACCGAATATTCCCTTAAGAACGCTAGCTTTCGGCTTCACCCAGTCTGAGGTACACATCCGGCTGACCCGGCAGTAACAATCGCAGAGGTGCTCCCCTTATGCCCTAGCCGAATTAACGGGAACGTAGGGCATAAATACAAGAGCCAGGCAACCCAGCTTGGCCAAAACTTAAGTCATATCGATGCATATAATGGTGAGTAAAGGGTACATGTGGAAGGATAACACATGTGTTGGGCATAAAGCCCGTATGAATAAGCTTCCGTTTAAAGAAGCCCCCAGGTATGATGAGCGCGGATAGCGCGTCAGTTGCATGCAAACAAGGCACAAATGGGCCTTTAAAGGCTGTGAGAGAAGAGAAGGGGAGAAGGAGAAAAATATAAGACAGATTGTGTATAAAAATTGGACAGAGGAAGGAGACGAACACAAAGTCCGACGCTAGGCGTAGAATCTTCGGAGTCGGGCTGCGTTCTATGGGTTCGGCTCGAGTCGATTATCAGATGCATCCCGTAGACGGTACGCTCCACCAGTCAGGACTTGGTCAATAATGAAGGGACCTTCCCACTTGGGCTTGAGTTTGTCCTTTTTGTTATCCGGCAGGCATAGAACTAACTCGCCAACATTGTAAGTTTTGGCCCGTACTTCTCTGCTTTGGTATCTTCGAGCCTGCTGTCGATAGAATGCGGAACGGGCTTTTGCCACGTCACGCTCCTCCTCCAAGGCGTCCAAACTGTCCTGCCGATCGAGCTTGGCTTCTCTTTCTTCGTACATGCGCACTCGAGGTGAGTCATGTATTATGTCGCAGGGCAGAACTGCCTCTGCGCCGTATACCATGAAGAATGGTGTGTATCCGGTAGTGCGGTTCGGCGTGGTCCACAGCCCCCGGAGTATGGAGTCAAGCTCCTCTACCCAGTGCATGTTAGATTCCTTGAGGGACCGCACTAACCTGGGTTTGATGCCGCTCATGATTAGACCATTTGCTTGCTTGACCTGACCGTTAGTTTGTGGGTGATAGACTGAAGCATAGTCGAGCTTGATGCCCATGTTTTTGCACCAGAGTTTTACCTTGTTGGTCGTAAAGTTTGTGTCGTTATCAGTGATGATGCTGTGGGGGATGCCGTAACGGTGTACGACCCCGGATATGAAGTCTATCACCGGTCCGGATTCGGCCGTTTTAATAGGCTTGGCCTCTATCCATTTGGTGAACTTATCTACCATGACCAGTAAGTATTTTTGCTTGTGGGTTCCCCCTTTAAGGGGTCCAACCATGTCAAGCCCCCAGACTACGAAGGGTCAGGTGATGGGGATAGTTTGGAGGGCGGTGGGTGGCATATGGCTTTGGTTAGCAAAAAGCTGGCAACCAAGGCATCATTGGACTAAGTCCTGAGCGTCTACCCGGGCCGTCGGCCAATAGAAGCCTGTACGGAAGGCCTTGCTTACAAGGGCCCGGGCTGCAGCATGGTGACCGCCGAGTCCGGCATGAATTTCAGCCAGAAGATTCCGCCCTTCCTCTTCGGAGATGCACCTTTGAAGGACTCCGGTGGTGCTTTTCTTATAAAGCTCTCCCTCATGGACTTTATAGGCTTTAGATCGCCGCACTATGCAGCGTGCCTCGTTTTGGTCCTCGGGAAGTTCCTGCTTAGTTAGGTAGGCTAGGAATGGTTCTGTCCACGGGGCGATGACTGCCATTATTACGTGGGCTGAAGATGTTATTTCGTTGGCGGGGCCTCCAATTATGTTAGAATGTTCGGTGTCGGGCAGTGCGGTTGGGTCCAGGCTGTTATTTCCGGGTTCCCCTTCCCATACTACGGATGGATTGAACAGCCTCTCCAAGAAGATGTTGGGAGGGACGGCATCGCGTTTTGCGCCGATGCGTGCCAGGACGTCTGCTGCCTGATTGTTTTCCCGGGCTATATGGTGAAATTCGAGCCCCTCGAACTGAGCTGACATTTTTAGGACGGCGTTGCGATAAGCTGCCATTTTCGGATCCTTGGCATCAAAGTCTCCATTTATTTGGGATATCGCGAGGTTTGAATCCCCACGCACCTGTCGATGGGAACGACACCTATGGGATCACAAGAATCCCTACTACGGTTGCGAGGCGCGGGGTCGTGAGAAGAGCGGATCAAACAGATAGCACACGGTTTGTTTATCCAGGTTCGGGCTGCGGGGATGCGTAAAACCCTACTCCTGCTTTGGTGGATTGTATATCTGTGTTCTTGAGCTAGCTATGGGGCGTGAGGAGCTCCAAAAAGCCGAATCCTCCTCCTGGTCGCCTCGGGCCTCCTTTTATAGGAAAGGGGGTGCCACAGTAGCACCAGGAGGTGGAAAGGGAACAGTGATGCGAGGTTATCCCTCACATTACATTACAAGGCGCATTTAATGCGTCTTGCCCAGGTGTCCTTGCTTTATCGGGGACGGGAAGAGCCCTGTCTCGTCCGTCGCCGCTCCCTCTCGCATCGACACGCGCCCTGGCCAGCGGCGCCCGCGGTGCCATGTAGGCAGGCAGGCAGCTGAGGTGGCGCAGTGGTGGGTCTCCACGAAGATCTGCATGTCACCACGCAGGTGCCTGCCCAGCTGGTTGGGTCGGCAGCTGCATGCGAACGGCGGTGGAGGTTTGACTGGCGTGGGCCTGATGGTGGCCTAACGGGTGTTTTTGGCAAGGGCCTTGCCGGGGCCCCGGCAAGGGTCTTGCCGTGGAGCCTGCTGTCATCCCCGGCAAGGCTCTTGCCGGGGGCCTTGTGGTCCTCCTTGGCTGGGATCCCGCAAAGGATCATCATCTTTTGAAGGGTGTATCTGATCTCGAATGTCTTCACAAAGATCTGCATGCCACCACGGGGATGTCTCCCGAATCCTTGCCCCATGGGGGCAATGGACTCAAGGGTGACTCACTCCGTAGGTGTGGGGCGAGCTGCCACGGCAAGGGTCTTGCCGGGTTTGCTAAAACCGCCTCCCGGCAAGGATCTTGCCGGGGGGTCTGCTTCGTCCCCTTTGCTCTTTGTGGTCTTGGTCTTGGCGTCGTTCTGCTTCTCTTGAGCTTTGGCCTTACCTTGGCTCACCTCCCTTGCCTTGCTCAGTGTGGTGGTGCCCGTGGCTCAGACTGCCCGTGCAGAGTTATAGGGGTACAAAAAGTGTACCCCTCTTTTTGTACACCAACGGGAGCCCCCGGGCCTGGGCCACACGTAAGCGCAATCGCGTCATTGGGCTAGGCCCAAAAATGGTGCGCGGGCAGGCGGGCGGTTTTTACCGCGGTAAGTCTCTTTGCGCGCTACGCTTCCCATGCTTCCTGCGCGTGGCGCGGCGTGGGGAGGCGTGTGTGACGTGGGCGGCATGCATGCGGTTGCTTCCCGCGGGCATGCGTCACATCACAGTTAATGTGAAAGGAGGCGGCCCGCGTTTTCCCCCATAAGAAGGAATAACCGTGGGCGCGCTACTCACTTTCTCCTCTTCCCTCGTGCCTTTTTCGATCTCAGAGCCGCCGTTCCCTTTCTTCCTTCCTTCCTAAGCTTTCGCTGTCGCCCGCCGCTGCTGCTTTGCCATCCCCCTTCCTCAGCCCTCTGAACTTCTTGGCCGCCATGGCTCCGAAATTCGCCATTGGCAAGGGAGTGGCTAAGGGCGCCGGGACGGTGGAGCCGCCGGAGAGCGCGCTGTCGGGGGACCGGACGAAGTCCGCCTTCTTCTTCCCCTCGACGGTTGATGTTCAAGAGCTCCGGGCCTCCTTCAAGCCCCTATGGGGAGTGAAGACGGGGGGAGAGGATTCGGGACACCCGGCGACGCGCATCATTCCTGCTGCTTGCGCTGATCCTGCCTCAAATCGGTACCCCTTCTTCATTGATTACTTTTCTTGCGGGTTATGCCCTCCTTTCTCCGATTTCTTCTGCGACGTTATGCGCACCTTCGGCTTTTGGCTCTTGGATTTTACTCCGAATGCGGTGGCGTGCATGGCTTTCTTCGCGCATCTTTGCGAAGGCTTTGCCGGGGTGCAGCCCAACACGGCGCTCTTCCGCCATTACTTCTTCCCTCGAATCCAGCCGGGAGGAGCCGTCTCCGGTTGCGTCACCTGGATCCCAAGATCCAAGGGGGCGTACCCGGACGGTGCCGTGAAGGAGAGGTGGGAGGAATGGCGTGGCCGGTGGTGCTGGATTGAAGATGAAACCCCGCCGGAATTCTACAAGGTCCGCCGAGTGCCGCCGGTCCGCGGCAGCGATTGGAGCGATGTCGCTGCCACCGATGGGAGGCTCACCGTCGCCACCACCAGGATTCTCCGGCTCACCCAGGCCGAACTCACCCTTGAGATGATCGGGGTGGACTTCATTCGCCGCCGGATCGCCCCGTTGCACAGCAAGGGGAGGCCAGCTTGGCTCTTCATGAACCCGGCTGACATTATGCGACTCCGCCCCGGCCTTGATCACAACTTCACAGTGCTGGCGCATGCCCACTTCTGCCATCGGCTTTTCCAGCTTGATGTGTGTCACGATGGCGAGGTCGAGCGGACCGGCAAGGCCGCGAGGGCTGCCGCAAAGGTTGGCAAGGCCCTCAAGGGGCCATTTTTCAAGCTGCCAGCGGGGGTGGTCCCGTTGTGCAACAATTCGCGTCGGTCCGAGATCATCGCCATGATGCCAGACTGTAATGCACACGGCCCTGTCCCGAGCTGGAAGGAGCCGAAGGTCGAGGATGTGCAACAATTCTTCGACACCCTGATCGAGGTGTATGTCAATGCCGACGTCGAGCGGTGGCTTATCATGGACACCACCCAGGTAGAGCTGGACTACATCGCCACCAGGGCGAGGGAGGCACAGCTTGCCACGGAGGCTGGCAGCGCCGGGGGCGTGGAGGACATGGCCGCAACAGCGGCGGATGAAGAGGAGCTCTCCCAGTGGGCGGCGGCCTCCGGGGAGGTCACCAGCGCCAACACTGGATCTCCGCTCGTCGAAGACGCGGCCGACGAGTCGTCGGGGGAGGAGGAGGACGCGGCGGCGGGCTCGACGCCAACCAGGGGAAGAGGGCGAGTCCCGTGACGGGCTGGCTCCGGTGAGCCGGTCCGGCCCGGCAGGGCTGCGCGGCCTCAATTGACCCTGGAGGGGTCTGGGCGCCACACGAGGGCCACGGTGGCCAAGAGGCTGACGAAGGCCGCTGAGAAGAAGAAGACGACAGCCCCTTCCTCATCCGGGCGCGCACAAACCCCGCCGCCTCCTTCGCCTCCTCCAGCGGGCGTCGACTCGGATGATGATGCGGAGCTCCCTTTTGATCTCGGGCCTCTCAGCCCGGAGAGGAAAAGGAAACTGGTGGAAGAGGAGGAGATGGATGACGAGTAAGTTCTCCGTTCCTTACTGTCATTTCCATTTCCTCGAATTGGGTCGCTTCTCTTGATCCATTTTTGCTTCCGTAGGGAGACAGATACGTTGGCCCACAGGGTGAAGAGGGCGAGGACCTCGGCGAGCAGCCAGCCCTCGGCTGGGGCTTCAAAGACACCACTGGTGGTGTTGAGCAGCCCGAACAGCAGCCCCCGGCGCAGCCCCTAGCGTAAGTTCATCACCCTCTTCTTAGTCGACATGTGGTAGGTGCTCGATGCCATGATGTTGACCTTGCCGGGTTTGCAGGAGGGGAGCGGCAGCAGGAGGAGCCACAGGGGGCTACTCCTAACACACCACCCCCATTGACTACACCGCCGCGGGGGCGTCCCCGGCAAGGGCATCAGGCATGGAGCCCACACCCATGGAGGAAGAGGGGAACTTGGGCGCTAGTGGCTCTGCCACGGCGCCAAGTGCTGGCGGAGAGGGGAATTCTGCTTCACAGCCTGGCACTGGTGAGTCGCATGTCCTTCGTCTCTGTTTTTCCCTTATTCTTTTCTTGGCTTCATTGCTCCCGTTGCTGCCCAGGCCCTCCTTCAACAGGTATGGAGGACGTGGATACCTTTGCTGGGAACATTGCTGAGGAGGCCGTCAAGGATGCTGCTGAGGACACCGCGGCGGGGGCCGCCAAGGCGACCGGCGAGGCTTCTGCCGAGGGCACCAGCGGTGGACCTGCCGGTGGGGCCGGCAAGGCCTCCGCCGAGGAAGAGGTGGTGGGTGACCAGCCTCCCTCCTCCTCAACCTCGGGCCCCGGCAGGTATCTGAAGGTGGGCGACGATCTCTTCGTCCACCTCCCAGGGGCATCAAGCCGGGCGCCCGCCGAAGGGGAAGTTTTTGACGGCGAGGTGCTTGCCGCCACCGGGCTCGAGGTGGTTGATGAGCCGGGTGTTGGTGGTGACGGTTCTCCAGAAGAGCAGCTTTTCCGTGCCATGAGGGCCAATTTCCGGAAGCTCCAAGTGCTCTACCGTGCTCGTCTGGACAAGGTCAAGTCCAGGATGGCATCGGTGGACAACGCGGAGATGGACTTCAAGGCGCGCGTTGCCGAGACGCAGACCTAGTTCCACCAGGCTCGTGAGGAGCAGAGGGCCTTTCAGGAGAAATTGGCCGAGCGCGATGTGGATCTCACCATGAAGATGGCCGACATCAAGAAGGCCCAGGAAAAGGCGGCGAACTTGGCATCAAGTCGCCTTGAATTCCCAGGAAGAGGACCTCACCGCGCGTGAGGCGAAGCTTGCCGCAGCGCTCCGTGGCAAGGATGAGGAGCTCGAGGCCCTTGTCGCGTGGCGGACTCGCGAGCTGGAGCAGAGGCATAAGGAGGCACTCGATGCCCGGGCTCTGGCCCATGCCGGCAAGGTAAGGGAGTTGGAGGTGGCGCAGGACGAGCTGAAGGAGCGGGCCCTCAAGCTATCCAACGAGAAGAGCACGCTCAACAGTGCCTTGGTGGAGGCACAAGGAGCGGTCATCAGCAGGGCTGGGGAGCTCTCCGAAGCGCAAAACTCCGTCAGAGACCTCAAGCTGAAGCTGGAGGATCTCGAGAAGATGCTGTCGGAGAGCAGGGCTCGGGAGGAGACCTTGACCAGGAGCCTGGAGGAGGAGAAGCAGCTGCGGGCGAACGAGGCCGCCTCCCACCAGGATTATGTGGCGGGCGAGAACAGATGGATCAGCCGCCTGGAGGTCGCCGGTAGGGTCACCTTGCAGTTGGCCACCATGGGGATGCCACACGTGAGGTACGCCCCTGAGCGCAGCGGGACCGTCAACACCAAGTTCACCCTATTCTTCGAGGGCGTCCTCGGAGCCTTGGCGTATCTTCACTCCAACAGGACGGCCACGCTGGCCGAGAAGGCCCGGCGACTTTGCCGGAGGGTCGTGACCAAGGTCCTCACCAAGACGGCGTACTGGAATCCTGATCTTGACTTTGCAGCCGTGATGAAGAGCTTGCCGGATGGTGCTGACCTCACGGTGCTCAAGGAGCGCATCAAGCCCATCACCGACTGCATCGACGAAATCAAGATGGTGGAAGGCCAGCGCCGGGATTAGGCATCCCATTCTTCTTCGCCGCTGGGGGTTCCCGACCAAGACAAATTTTATCTTTAGTTAGAACCGTAGCTATGATGTGATGTAATATAACTTTGAAGTACTCTTAATTTTCATGCATGTTATTTCCCCGTTCGATTCCTCTTTGTATGTGTGCCCTACGTCGATCGGGAAGGCTTGCCGGCGCGGAAGCCCCTAACGGTGTTTTGGGGACGGATCCCCATGGCCAGCCGGGTACACGTGCTGCCGGACAAGCCACCTTTCCATTCTGAACACGGCCGCTCGAACTGTCGAGCTTGACTCGAGTCAGAATCGGGGGCGTTGCAGATCACGGAAGGCTACTCTGCCATTCTCGACGCAGCCGCTTGAGCTGTTGAGCGGACTCGAAACAGGGCAAGGGCGTTGCCGATCGTGGTAGAGCCCCCTGGCGTGCAGGTTTCTCATACAAAGAAAATATCTCCGAGGGGGATAACCTCAAATAAGAAGGGTAGCACAAATAAGGGTTCAGTGCAACTTAGCTTCTGTTTGCGATCGCTCGAGTGTCGATCTTCTGGCCTCCTTTCTTCTTCAAGGGTCACGAAGATGAAGGAGTGCCGGGCTAACTGCTAGAGCCGATTCTCACAATTGCGCCCCCTACCTGGCGCGCCAAAGATGTCGGTGGGAACGACACCTATGGGATCACAAGAATCCCTACTACGGTTGCGGGGCGCGGGGTCATGAGAAGAGCGGATCAAACAGATAGCACACGGTTCGTTTATCCAGGTTCGGGTCGCGGGGATGCGTAAAACCCTACTCCTGCTTTGGTGCATTGTATATCTGTGTTCTTGAGCTAGCTATGGGGCGTGAGGAGCTCCAAAAAGCCGAATCCTCCTCCTGGTCGCCTTGGGCCTCCTTTTATAGGAAAGGGGGTGCCACAGTAGCACCAGGAGGTGGAAAGGGAACAGTGATGCAAGGTTATCCCTCGCATTACATGACAAGGCGCATTTAATGTGTCTTGCCCAGGTGTCCTTGCTTTATCGGGGATGGTGGAGAGCCCTGTCTTGTTCGTCGCCGCTCCCTCTCGCATCGACACGCGCCCTGGCCAGCGGCGCCCGCGGTGCCATGTAGGCAGGCAGGCAGCTGAGGTGGCGCAGTGGTGGGTCTCCACAAAGATCTGCATGCCGCCACGCAGGTGCCTGCCCAGCTGGTTGGGTCGGCAGCTGCATGCGAACGACGGTGGAGTTTGACTGTCGTGGACCTGATGGTGGCCTAACGAGTGTTTTTGGCAAGGGCCTTGTCGGGGCCCCGGCAAGGGTCTTGCCGTGGCGCCTGCTGTCATCCTCGGCAAGGCTCTTGCCGGGGGCCTTGTGGTCCTCCTTGGCTGGGATCCTGCGAAGGATCATCATCTTCTGAAGGGTGTATCTGATCTCGAATGTCTTCACAAAGATCTGCATGCCACCACGGGGATGTCTCCCGAATCCTTGCCCCATGGGGGCAGTGGAATCAAGGGTGACTCACTCCATAGTTGTGGGGCGAGCTGCCACGGCAAGGGTCTTGCCGGGTTTGCTAAAACCGCCTCCCGGCAAGGATCTTGCCGGGGGGGTCCGCTTGGTCCCCTTTGCTCTTTGTGGTCTTGGTCTTGGCGTCGTTCTGCTTCTCTTGAGCTTTGGCCTTACCTTGGCTCACCTCCCTTGCCTTGCTCAGTGTGGTGGTGCCCGTGGCTCAGATTGCCCATGCACAGTTATAGGGGTACAAAAAGTGTACCCCTCATTTTGTACACCGACAGCACCTCTAGGCGTTGAATACCCATGGATACTGCCATCCGGAGACCATGTAGAAGGGCCTCATATTTGGCTACGTTGTTGGAGTCTGTATACATTATCTGGAGTACGTATTGAATTGTATCTCCTGTTGGGGACGTCAAAATGACGCCAACCCCCAGACCAGCCAACATTTTGGAGCCGTCGAAATGCATGATCAAGTTGGAATATGTGCCATACTCTTTAGGGAGTTCGGCTTCCGTCCATTCGGCGACGAAGTCGGCCAAAACTTGCGACTTAATAGCTCGTCGTGGCTTGTAAGTTATGTCGAATGGGAGGAGCTCAATGGCCCATTTGGCAATCCAGCCCATTGCGTCGCGGTTGTTTATAGTATCGTTAAGTGGTACTTCTGAGGCTACCGTTATCAAACACTCTTGAAAGTAGTGTCGCAGCTTCCGGGATGCCATAAATACCGCGCACCCTATCTTTTGATAATGCGGGTACCGTGAATTGCATGGAGTAAGGACAGTGGACACATAGTAAACCGGCTTTTGAAGGGGGAATTTGTGTCCGTTCGTTTCTCGTTTGACGACGAGCACTCCGCTTACAACTTGATGAGTTGCCGCAATGTATAATAGCATTGGTTCGCCAATGTTTGGCGCGGCCAGGACTGGGTTTGTTGCCAATATGGCTTTTATTTCATCGGGTCCGGCCGTGGCGGCATCCGTCCACTCGAAGTATTTGGTGCGCCGGAGGAGGCGATAAAGGGGTAATGCCTTTTCTCCCAAGCGGGAGATAAAGTGGCTTAGAGCCGCCATGCATCCGGTCAATTTTTGTATTTGTTTGAGGTCCTTTGGGATATCCAATTGTGAAAGAGCTCGAATCTTGGCTGGATTTGCTTCAATTCCTCTACTGGATACAATGAAGCCCAAGAGCTTTCCGGCTGGTACGCCGAAAACACATTTTTCTAGGTTGAGCTTGATGTCGTATGTTCGGAGGTTATCGAATGTGAGCCTCAAGTCGTCTACTAGAGATTCGACGTGCTTGGTTTTGACGACCACGTCATCTACGTATGCCTCCACTATTTTGCCGATCTGGTTTGCCAGACATGTCTGAATCATGCGCTGATATGTTGCGCCGGCGTTTTTGAGCCCGAAGGGCATTGTGTTGAAGCAGAATGGGCCGTATGGTGTGATGAATGCCGTTATGGCTTGGTCTGGCTCTGCCATCTTAATTTGATGGTAGCCGGACTATGCGTCGAGGGAACACAATGAATCGTGTCCTGCGGTAGCGTCGATAATTTGATCGATGCGGGGGAGGGGGAAGGGATCCTTTGGGAAAGCCTTGTTGAGGTCCTTAAAATTGACGCACAAGCGCCAGGATTTGTCCTTCTTTGGTACCATCACCAGGTTTGCTAGCCAGTCCGGATGTTTTATGTCTCTGATGAATCCGGCCTCCAATAGCTTGGCTAGTTCCTCTCCCATGGCTTGTCTCTTAGGTTCGGAGAAACGCGAAGAGCCTGCTTGACTGGCTTGAATCCTTTTAGGATATTTAGGCTGTGCTCGGCCAGCCTACGTGAGATTCCTGGCATGTCTCAAGGGTGCCAGGCAAAAATGTCCCAGTTCTCGCGTAGGAACTCTCGTAGTGCGGCATCTACATCAGGGTTTAATTGTGCCCCGATGGAAGCTGTTTTTGTAGGGTCCGTTGGATGGACTTGGAATTTGACTGTTTCGTCCGCCGGTTTAAAGGAGGTGGACTTGGATCTTTTATCGAGTATCACGTCGTCCCTGTTCACCATGGAGCGCAGCGCAGTCAGTTCCTCGGCCGCTAGGGCTTCGGATAGTGCCTCGAGGGCCAGTGCGGCTGTCTTATTTTCGGCGCGGAGTGCTATGTCCGGATCACTAGCAAGAGTGATGATTCCGTTGGGCCCGGGCATTTTGAGCTTAGTGTACCCGTAGTGGGGTATGGCTTGGAAGATTGTAAACGCCTCCCACCCTAATAGAGCGTGGTATCCGCTACTGAACGGGGCCACTTGGAACGTGACCACTTCGGACCTGTAATTATCCGGCGTGCCGAACACCACATCTAGTGTGATTTTTCCTGTACAGCGCGCTTCCCGACTGGGGATTATTCCTCTAAAGGTTGTGCTGCTTCGCTCAATGCGGTTCCAGTCTATTTCCATTTTTCAAAGGGTTTCCTCATAAATGAGGTTCAATCCGCTGCCACCGGCCATGAGTACCTTGTTGAGTCGAAAGCCGTCCACTATTGGAATGAGGACCAATCCGGCTGGTGCTCGGGCTGTTCGGAATTTAGGTTCGTCACTGGCATTAAAAGTAATAGCCGTGTCACTCCATGGGTTTATTGTTGCCACGTGGTAGACTTCGGCAAGGCTGCGGAGCATTCGTTTTCGCATATTATTTGATGCGTAAGTCTCGAAGACTGTTAATACCATACTGGTATCCCTGGGCTAGTGCTCTGTGGCTTCTGGGGTTAGAAGATCTTCGCCACTTTTGGCCACCTGCCGGAGTATCCAACATGCTCTAAGGCTATGAGTTGGTGTGGCGCCCTCTGCACTGTGAATTTTACAGGGTCCATTGAGCCATCCCTCCAGTAAGGTTCCATGCCCTGTAGAGGGGTTTTGCTTTTTGGTGTTTAACCGGGTCTCTGGCGATAATGCACCCTTTTATTTTGGACTGGGTTTGTATTCAGGGCTGGATTGTCCCAAAATTTTATTTCGGTTTTCCAGGCGCTTTCCATCGCACAGTACTTTCGAACTATGGACGCCAAGTCGGCAAAGCGTGTAATTTCACGGTGACTTATGGCGTTGAGGATTCCCTTGTCCGTGCATGTAAGTGCATCTAGTGCCACCCCTAGTTGGTTTTGGAGTATTGACGACAAACCTAGTTGAGGGACTAATGTGTTTGTGAGAATTGCAGGATAACACAGGTAGAAGTCCCTCATTGATTTAGTTTTCCTACCAGAGATGACCCCTAAAAATGTATGAAGACATTGAAGTCAAAGGTGGTATATGAAGATATTCATATTAAAGACTATGACAAGAGAAGACACCACATGAAGCCTATGGAGCTCGAAGACTTAGATCTTTCGTAGTTCTCTTTCTTCTGTGTTGAGTCATAGGAACCACCGTACTGTTAAGTGGGGTCCAAGAGAACCAGTCAGAATGACTGAAGTGATGCTTAAACAAAACCTATGTCTTCGAGTGAAGACTTTGAGAGCGAATCTTGTCCAGAGTTGGGCAAGTCAGCTTTGCTTGTAGCCCAAGTAAAGTTGACATGTGAGTTTGAAATCTGACCGTTGGAACATGTGTCAGTTCCTTAGTGACCCAGGGTCATTTCGGACAAATCAGGTCGGGTTGCCAAGTGGCTATAAATAGCCCACCCCCTACAACCATAAACGGTTGACTGCTCAGATTCAGAGTACGGCTTTTGTCGTTTGAGAGCAACCCACCTCGAAGCCCTTGAGAGAGAATTCCTTGCGAGGATAAAGCCCTAACCACCCAGAGCCAAAGAGAATTAGGCATCACTTAAGTCTTCTTGTCTGTGTGATCTGAAGACTTATTACACTTGAGGACTGTGCATCCTCCAGCCGGTTAGGCGTCGCGTTCTGAGCATCCAAGAGACATTGTGGATTGCCGGTGAACAAAGTCTGTGAAGGTTTGAGAGTCTACCCTGAAGGCTTACCAGAGTGATTGGGCGAGGTCTGTGTGACCTTAGCTCAAGGGGAATACGGTGAGGACTGGGTGTCCTGAGCTGCGTGTTCAGGACTGGGTGTCCGATACTGTGTGTCCTAAGGTT
The DNA here is from genome assembly GCF_002162155.2 of Triticum dicoccoides. Classification (NCBI taxonomy): domain Eukaryota; kingdom Viridiplantae; phylum Streptophyta; class Magnoliopsida; order Poales; family Poaceae; genus Triticum; species Triticum dicoccoides. Next base: position 648,783,450 of record NC_041384.1, on the reverse strand, counting down.
TAAATACCTAGCCGCCCTAATGAGACGTACAGTTGTCACAGCAACTGGAACTGGTACAACAAATCATTGTCTTCAGCGAGTCACTGGTTTCATCTTCCCTTCCCTTTACTTACTGTTACTCCTTGTGAAGTCATTGTATGTTCGCACTGTCTTTTGTCTTCACTGAGTGACTGCGTGTTCTGTGTGGCTTCACAATATCTTCCTACCTGATCCTTACTACATTGCTGCTATTAGTCATTGTGCTTTCACTCTATTGAATACTTGACTATGGCTTGCCTAGTGTAGTCTACCTTCCGCTGCAGGGTAATAGGTTTATTTCTATCGTTTGTCTTCATAATTTCCACATTTTGAAGACTTTCATAAAAATTGCCTATTCACCCCCCCCCCTCTAGTCGATATAACGCACTTTCAATTGGTATCAGAGCAAGGTGCTCCCTTGTTCTGTGTGATTCGGTTTAACCACCTGGAGTTTTAGCTATGTCGACTGCAGGGATAATTAAAGTCTCCGCTGCGTGCCCCATCTTCGATGGAACTGAATATCCCTACTAGAAGAATAAGATGCGCATGCATCTTGAAGCCATTGATGTCGACCTATGGTATGTCGTCAAGAACGGCGTTCCCAAGGCTGGAGAAGGTGTCACTGCTGCTGATGTCAAGAAGTTCGTTCAACTGGACTCTACTGCCAAGAATATCATCTGTGGTCATCTGACCAAAGGACAGTATGGCCGTGTGAGTGCTTTGCAAACATCTAAGCTGGTTTGGGACTGGCTCTCCAAGGTCAATGAAGGCGTCTCAACCCAGAGAGATCAGAGAATCAGTGTCCTTCGCAACCTCTTCAACTGCTTCAAGCGAAATGACAATGAGAATGTCTAGCTCACATCTGACCGACTCACTGACATCACAAATGAGCTTCAAGCCCTCGGCGCTACTGAGATCACCAAGCATGAAGTCGTCAAGACATTACTGAGATCACTTGACAGTTCGTTTGACACCCTAGCCCTGATGATTCAAGAACGTCCTGATTTCAAGACACTCGAGCCGTCTGACATACTTGAGAGGCTCAACACACATGAGTTTCAGCTTTCTGAGAAAAGAGATATCTACGGTCCAAACTATGGGCGAACTCGTGCCTTGAAGGCAAAAGTTGTCTCCTCATCTGAAGAAGAATCTGACAGCAGTTCTGATGATCCTGAAGACATTGGAAGGGAACTTGCTATGCTTGTCAAGAAGTTCCAAAAATTCACCAAGAAGAAAGGCTTCGGAAAGTCTTCTCGATCAAGCTCAAGGAATGATGAAGCTTCGGCTCATGACTACAAGAACAAAACATGTCACAAGTGCAAGAAACCTGGCCACTTCATCTCTGAGTGTCCACAGTGGGACAATGAGAACAAAAGGAAGAAGAAGAAGAAGAAGAAGAAGAAGAAGAAGAGCAAGGAATATGACTCTGACGACAAGAAGAAGAAGAAATACTCAAAGTCTTCTTCCAAGTCTTCCTAAAAGTCTTCATCACACAAGAAGAGCTCATCTGGCAAGGCATGTGCGTTTGTTGGCAAGGAAATGGATTCAGAGGAGGAGTCCACTTCTGAGGAGGCGGAGGTGGAGTCTGAGGAGGAGTCTGATTCAGGCATCGCAAGTCTGGCTACAGCATACGTTGCCAAGTCCATCTTCAACACTGAAGACAATGACTTCATCACCGACACCGATGCAAATGACAAGGACTACTCCGCTTCTACCTACTGCTTCATGGCACGCGGTGCCAAGGTAAACACACGCACTACTCACTATCAAACATCTAGTGACGATGACTCTGATTGTGGTTCAAAACCCAGCTACAAAACACTTGCTAAAATTGCAACTGAACAACAGAAAGCTATGGAACATATTCAAAAACTGTTAGACAGAAGCGATGATCTATTAGGTGCTGAAATGACTCGATCTGAATCATTAATTGAAGACATAAAAAATCTTCACGTTAAGTATCAGGAACTTGAAAGTCGTCATGAAACTCTCTCAACAACTCATGAAAAGCTTTCCTATGATTATCTTCAAAGGAAGCAAGATCTTGAGAAATTGAGAGCGGCTCATGAAGATCTTCAAAAGGAAAACGAGTCACTTCGCGCCTAACAGATCAGTTCCGCTCAGGAAGGATTTGAACCACCATGTCTTAAATGCATTGAGCGTGATAATGCTACTTCTGTTGCTGAATGTTCTACTTCTGCTACTGTTGCAATATCTTCAACTGTTGATGTGGGAACTAACCCCTCTGTTGAGGATTCCACTGCTATTGCTGATGAGAATGCTAGGTTGAAGACATTGCTTGAAACAGGGATGTACAAAAGTCTTAAAGGGCATCAGACACTATGTGATGTCCTCAAAAAGCAGATTTTGAACCGAAACCAGAGGAAAGAGGGTGTTGGGTTCGTAAGGAAAATGAATGTTGATGGCTCTTACTGGAAACCTGAGCAGTACCCCAAAACCACATGGGTTGCTGCAAAGGAATTTTCAGCAGATCCATCCACTCTATCTGGGTTCACTTGTGCTAACCCCATTATCATTGATGAATCCTTTGATGCAAACTATAAATTGTTTAAGAATCAGAACGGTGAAGTGTTTGCCAGGTACATTGGTACTAACTGCAGGAATGGACCGCCTATGAAGAAGATCTGGGTTCCGAAAAGGTGTCTGGAGAATCTTCCTATGAATGTCATCATGACACCTCACGTCAAGAAGACAAACCTCAGACCAAAGGCTTCATACGGTCCAAAGGCTTCATACAGACAGAGGACTCACCTGAGTCGCACTAACGCAAATGTTTTGTAGGGAAACCATACTCAGGCATATGAATATGAGAGCGGTTCATCAAACCGCCATGTTCATAAGACCAAGAACTATTCTGCTTATTCTTATGAGTACTATTGTCCGCCTGCAAGACTGTTTGCTAGGGCTCCAAAGCCAAAGTTCTCAGATGCTGCACTTAGACTTATTGCTTCTAAGCCACCCTTGAAGATGTGGGTGGCTAAGAAAGCTTAACTCTCTTTTGCAGGGAAAGGTCTCCAGCAGAAAACCAAAATCGCCTGACGCTATTGTTGGGGACCTTAAACATCTTGTAGGGTGCAAGATCAAATTTCCGAATGGTCTTACTATGTACTTCATTCCTGAATCGCTTGCTACTCTCCCTATTAGTCCTAATCTGGATCTAAGCTTTCATAACCCACTGGTTCGTCAAATGTTTTTGCTTCACAATGCTCTTCATGAAGCCTATCCCCCTAACTGCACTGTAGGGTACGACACCAGCGTCTTCAGAATGGATTATTGATAGTGGGTGTACAAATCACATGACTGGCAAAAGAAGCCTTCTTATGGACTCAACCTTACGTCCATCCGAGAAGAGCCACATCACATTTGCTGACACTGGTAAAAGTAATGTATTGGGTCTAGGTAGAGTTGCAATCTCAAGGGATCAACACATGGATAAAGTCATGCTTGTTGAATCCCTTGGCTTCAACTTAATGTCTGTCTCAATGCTTTGCGATTTAAACATGATCGTAATATTTGGAAAATATCGTTGCCTTGTTCTAATGGAATCTGACAAGTCTCTAGTATTTGAAGGGTATCGAAAAGATGATTTGTACGTGGTAGATTTCTCAACAGGACCACAGCTTGCCGTATGTCTTCTAGCAAAAGCTTCAGAATGCTGGCTCTAGCATCGGAGGCTTGGGCATGCTGGCATGAGGAACCTCCACACCCTGGCAAAGAAGAAGCATGTCATAGGCATCGAGGGCGTCAAGTTCAAGAAAGATCACTTATGCGGTGCCTGTGAGGCAGGAAAGATGACGAGGGCCAAACATCCCTCGAAGACAATCATGACCACTACTCGACCCTTCGAACTGCTTCACATGGATCTTTTCGGTCCCACTTATTACTCAACTCTTACTACTACTGCTTGTCTCTATGGCATTGTCATTGTTGATGATTATTCTAGATATACTTGGGTGCACATAATCCTTTACAAGACTGAAGTGCAGGATGTCTTCAGACGCTTCGCCAATCGAGCAATGAACAACTATGGTGCCAAGATAAAGCATATCAGAAGTGACAATGGCATTGAATTCAAGAACACTGGCCTTGATACATATCTTGATACCTTGGGCATCACACATGAATTCTCAGCCCCGTACACGCCACAGCAGAATGGGGTCGTCGAACGCAAGAACAGAACACTCATTGAGATGGCCAGAACAATGCTAGATGAATACAAGACTCCAAGAAAATTCTGGCCTGAAGCCATTGATACTGCATGCCATACAATCAATCGTGTTTATCTTCACAAGCTTCTGAACAAGACATCTTATGAGCTCCTTACTAGCAAGAAGACAAATGTCAGTTACTTCAGAGTATTTGGCGCCAGGTGCTGGATCTAGGACCCACATCACACCTCAAAGTTTGCACCAAAAGCACATGAGGGTTTTATGCTTGGATATGGAAAGGATTCGCACTCCTACAGAGTCTTCAATCTCTTTCATTACAAAGTGGTTGAAACAATGGATGTGCGGTTCAATGAGACCAACGGTTCACAAAGAGAGCAACTGCCAAATGTGCTAGATGAAGTTCCATCCAGTGAATCAATCAAGCTAATGGGAACTGGAGAAATTATACCTTCTGAAGCTCATCCTGAAGAAGAACTTATCATCTCAGCACCTGATCAACATGAAGACAATGCTCAGCCTGAAGACATTCCCTCTAACAACGACAATGATCAGCAAGAGCAAAATCTTCGCCCTGTACATCCTCGGGTTGCCAATGAAGTGTAGATTGAAAGAATAATTGATAGCATCAATGCACCCAGTCCACTCACTCATTCAAGGGCGACTCAGTTGGCAAATTTTTGTGGGCACTTTGCATTCGTCTCAATAACAGAGCCCAAGAAAGTTGAAGAAGCCTTCATGGAACCTGAATGGATTCAAGCTATGCAAGACGAGCTTCAACAGTTTGAGCTGAATAATGTATGGGAACTGGTCAAGCGTCCCGATCCTCGGAAGCACAACATAATTGGCACCAAATGGATATTCCGCAACAAGCAAGATGAGCATGTTCAAGTTCTCAGAAACAAAGTTCGTCTCGTTGCTCAAGGATATACTCAAGTGGAAGGCATTGACTTCGATGAAACATTTGCTCTTGTGGCTAGACTTGAAGCCATACGCATACTGCTGGCCTATGCAAATCATCACAACATACTTCTTTATCAAATGGATGTGAAGAGTGCCTTCCTCAATGGCAAGATTGAAGAAGAAGTGTATGTTGCACAACCTCCTGGCTTTGAAGATCCAAAACATCCTGACATGGTATACAAGCTCAACAAGGCACTGTATGGCCTCAAACTAGCCCCTCGGGCCTGGTATGACACACTCAAATACTTCCTAAAGAGCAAAGGCTTCATACCTGGTTCTCTCGACCCCACTCTCTTCACGAAGACATATGATGGTGAACTGTTTGTGTGCCAAATATATGTGGATGACATTATCTTCGGCTGCACCAATCAGAAGTACAGTGAAGAGTTTGGATATATGATGCAAGAGCAATATCACTATGATGGGAGAGCTGAAGTTCTTTCTCAGTCTTCAAATACGACAGCAACGCAATGGCATCTTCTTATCTCAAGAGAAGTATCTCAAAGATTGCCTGAAGAAGTTTGGTATGCAAGACTGCAAAGGCTTCACGATGCCAATGCCAGCCAAGCATCACCTGGGTCCTAACGACAATGGTAAAGAGTTCGATCAAAAGGTATACCGCTCCATGATTGGTTCTTTACTTTATCTATGTGCATCTAGGCCAGATATTATGCTTAGTGTTTGCATGTGTGCTCGATTTCAAGCGGCACCAAAGGAGTCGCATCACTTAGCTGTGAAGCGAATTCTTCGGTATTTGGCTCACACCCCAACTCTAGGATTATGGTATCCAAAGGGCTCAGAGTTTGATCTGGTTGGATTCTCGGATGCTGATTATGCTGGTGACAAAGTTGATCGCAAGTCTACATCAGGCACATGTCACTTTCTGGGACGATCACTTGTATGTTGGTCTTCAAAGAAGCAGAACTGTGTATCTCTCTCCACTGTTGAATCTGAATACATTGCTGCTGGATCTTGCTGCGCTCAGCTTCTGTGGATGAAGCAAACGCTCAAAGACTATGGCATTCATCTGAAGCAAGTGCCACTCTACTGCGACAATAAAAGCACCATCAAGATTGCCAACAACCCAGTTCAGCACTCGAAGACAAAGCACATTGAAATTCGTCATCACTTTCTCAGAGATCATGTTGTGAAGGAAGATATTGATATCATACAAGTCAAAACTGAAGAGCAATTGGCAGATATCTTCACCAAGCCCTTGGATGAGAAGAGATTTTGCAAGTTACGGTGTGAGCTAAATATCCTGGAATCCTCAAATGTCCTGTGATCAGGCACACATCCTAACCCTTATGCATATTGATGACTTAGATGTGCAACACACGAAGTAAAGTATACCTTCAATCAATGAAGACATACATTCTAAGTGTGCATACATTAATGTGGAATTTGACTTTGGAGCGCCACGATAATTATGCGCCGTGTCTGGGTCTAATACTTCCTATACGGTGGGTAACGCCACCACCAAATGTTCTATTTTGAAGTGTTTCACTCATGTCGTTACCTTGCTATGTCTTAACATTTGGTTTGGCTTCATTCTCAACATGTCTTCATGATTATCTTCACTATGTTGATTATATATATATATACACTAGTGTTCTGTCCTCTACAGCATTCACTTATAGCTATGTCTTCTTGTTGAATCTTTTGAACTAAGTGAATGTGATCGGACCCTAACCTCTCTATGCTATCTATCTCAAACTCTATCTCTCCAAATCATATGCATTCTATTGAAACTGTCGAATGTCTTCTCTGCGTCCTTGTCAGCAGAAGATACAAAGACAAACCTTAAGTCCACTTTCAATGCTCATTCCTCCACATGAAACCCGGAGAAGTGGGAATGACCACCCGACAATCCAGGCGTGCATGGGACGTGGAACAAACCCCAAAATTCCGCATAATGGCCACGTGTTCCTCATATGCGAATCGCCAGGGGCATCTGTGTAATAACACAGTTCCGCCCCTGTACCTATAAATACACACTTCACGGCAGTCATTATCTCTTCTTCCACTCTTGCACGAACCCTAGCGCCACCGCTAGCCCTCGACGACGCCGGCGACGAAGCACTTCGCTGCCGCAACCTCTCCGACACCGTCTTCACGCCGACCGCGGACATCGTCCTCTCCGCCGTCGCCGTAGGTGTCCTCCGTCGCCAAGTTAGGGCATGGAAGATCGAACTGCTCGGCCTCATCTTCCACTCCGTCTAGCAGTTCTTAGTGTGGTAAATAAAACTTCCTTTTTACGGCACTGTTGATCCTATGGCTTTGTCACTTTCTACCACAAGCAGTTTCTATTCACACAAGTTAGATCTCTCTCATACTGCATCTCATAACATGCCTAGTATATTCACTTATGCTTCACAAAGTAGTTAGATTCCTCACTTGTACTGATCTCTAGATTCATACAAATCTGGAACCAACTCCTTATCTATGAGTGAATGTCTTCGCATGATGAGGTCAATGTCTTCTAAACTGATTTATATTCAAAATCTTCTGAGAATGCATATGACCTCTTCCCCTTCCCTCGCACCTTACTGCTGTCATAGGTACATGTCCGTGGGAGAATCCCTTGGTTCTCATAGTCTGCATTCATTTGCAGAATTCTTACAGCATCATATAAATTCTCCCGAAGCTAGTTCCTGTTTGTCCAGCAAGCAAAAAGCTTTGAAGCCTTTGAACGTGTTGAAGCCTTTCAGTTTAAAGTTCATGGCTTCAGAGAAATCGGCAAGGAAGGGTGGCAGAAAGCATCGTGGAGAAACATCTAGAGATCTGCTAGATGACCTCTCAGAATTGTACAAGACAGATCCTGAAGAGGATTACAATCAGCGCAAGACCCGAATCCAATGGATTCGAAGATATTGGGCAGAACAATGGTTCAAATACCGATTTGTAACCCAGGAATATGCTGAGAAAAATGCCATCAAGAGACCGTGGGGAGACATCCTATACAAGAATCTTCAACCCAGGTCCAGAGATGAAGCCATTGAACAAGGCTTCTATCCCTGCATGGTCCGTGGGCCACAGCCTGTTGATGCACACCCATCGTCACTACTATGGTGTCGTGACGACATTCTGTTCAAGCACAACTTCCAATTTTCCCAGAGCTCAGCGAAGCAAAACAAGAAGACATTGGGACTAGACTTCAACCCTGGTCCCTCAGCTCCAAGGGCTGATGGCACACGAGATGCAGAACCCAATGTCATCGGTCCTTTCTACAACCTTGAAGGCCTCATCACCCATATCTTGGTTCAAGGGACTGCAGTGAATGAGCCTGCAGCTGACGCTGAATCAGATGAAGCGCCTGTAGCGCCGAAGCCAAAGAAGTTGAAGAAGCCTAAAGCTTCAAAGCCTGCCCCTTCACCAAAAATCTCACGGGCGAAGCCACTGGCAACTGCACCTCCTGAAGACAGTGTGCAATCCGAAGATTTATCACGCGTCTCCAAGCCCCAGAAGGTCAAGATGCCTCTGCCACACACCGGCCAAGAGCTAACAGCTGCTGCCATTCTGCGCAATGATGCCATTGATCTGTCAAGTGATGAAGATCTTGCAGATGACGCTCTTGAGCAACTCATCAAGAGCAAAGAAGAAGCAGAAATCTTCAATGATATGCCTCTCTTTGATGTAACAATCATCGACAACTTCATTGATGAGTGGTTTGACACGCTAAACATCAGCTTCGAAGATCTGCAACTACCCATTGGCCTCAGTGTCGTCTTCCATGGCGCCATTGCTTCAGAACTAGCTATCGCCCACCGCATTGTTGAACTGAAGCAGAAGATTGACTTTGAAAAGGCACAGTTCAAGAAGCATATGGCCAAGCTCAGTGTGCAAGAAGTGAAGAACTTCAAGATTATGCTGCACGAGCTCAAGGAAACCTTTCTCAAGAAACGTGCAGAAGCTCAGGGTTCGCGTGAGCGCATGAAGGTTCTGGCTGACAGATGTGTGCAAGCCTACAATGAGGCTGAGAAGCGCAAGGCCCTTGGGTGTCCTGGCATCGACCCCAGGATGGCCGCAAAGAAGATGAAGAAGCCCGCTACGGCTGAACCTGACGCACCAAGGCAGGAAGCAGATCCCATTGTCTTCCCAACTAGAATGACTGGCTCGAAGCCAAAGGCCAGGTCAACCGCTTCAGAACTGAAGAAGACCAGGACTGCTGAGGCTGAAGCAAGGAAGAGAAAACATCCTGAAGCCTCTGCTACTGCCCCCGCCAAGAAGAAAAGAAAGACCAAGAAGGAACGGGCTGCTCACACAGAGCCCTTAATTGTTGAACCCATTTCCATGGTTCACCCCGACGCTGATCCACAAGAACGTCAACTGACTGTCCATGAGCCTGCTTTCACAGAGGCTCATGAAGCTGAAGACTTTCCAGCAGCTGATCCCATCGCTGCTGAAGACATTGGTCACCATGACCGTGTAGAAGATGGTGCAGTCCTTCCTCAGCTCGAGCACAGCGAACTCCTCAGCATTGGCCGTCCTTTGACGCCAATCGCTCAGGATGCTTCATGGGCTGATTGCCCACAAGAGGAAGAAGACTTTGAGGCCCAGCCAACTCCAACTACACAGGCGTCGCCTGCGTTGCGCAGGCTTCGCAAAGGACCAAGGCCTCCAGTCTCTGCGTCTGAAGCTGAATATGCTGAAGACATTCCGGCTGCATCAGCCGATGAAGAAGAAGTCTCACAAGCTGCTACTCCCCTGTCCCACCAAGAAGATGTCCATGAATATCTTGAGGCTGCCACCATCAACACTACTGAAGCCACTGACGCTGTCATGGCTGAAGCTAATGTGGAGCCCTCACCAACAAAAGCACCAGAAGACAGTGAAGCCACTGATCCCGCCGCTTCTGTTCCTGCGTCTACTGCCGGTCCCCAGTTCGACTATCATGTTGAGCACAAGCCTCAGGTACAGAAGCCAATCCCAAGATTGCCAAGGTTCCCAAGTCCTGCATTAGCACCTGGCTCCTTCAATATCAATGGCTTCAGAGCAGACAACACATTCTTCAACAGCTCCAGGAACCCCTACTCCAGGGAAAGAATATCATCTGATCGGTTCTGGAGTTATCCGCAGCGAAGCTATTACTCATGCGTTCTTTACAACCAAGGTCGCATCTTCCCACACAAGCGCCTTGACATTGAAGCAATAGCTGGTCTGCCCTGTCTGGAAGAAGCTCTGGATTGCTTCAAAGAGGTTGGATTGCTGCTGTTCGTCACTGACCAAGAGCATTGGAATGAAGAGTTGTTGCTCCAATTCTATGCCACACTTCACATCCGCGGGTATAGCAGAGATCCGAAGACTTGGGTCCTAGAGTGGATGACAGGAAACGTTCATCACGAAGCCAAAGCCTTTGACATCATTGAGCTCACTGGTTTTCCCACTCCTGGCGATCTCTACGAGCATGGCTGTCAGCTTCATAGTGAAGCTATTGAGAGCATCTTTCAGAAGACTGAACCTAATATGAGTCAGATGCTCAGTATGATGAAGCCATTGCCCCAAGATGCTGCTTATCCCACGGAGTTCTTCGTTGAAGACCTTAAGTATCTGCCAAGAACCATTTATCACATCATAAGGCGAACTCTCTGGCCAATCAAAGGACATTCTCCCCATGCCAAGCTGGAAGGTGCAATGAAGACTTTGGTCTTCTACATTCTTCATGGAAAATGCTTCAATACACAGGATTTCTTCATTCGCCAACTTGCTGCATCTGGCTCTGATCTGTTTGGTTTGAAGTTCTACGCCCCTTGGGTGATGCGGCTGATCAAACTTCACTCCGCTATCTCATATCAGCCCTCGGCCCGCAACCATCGGATCTTTTTGCCTAATGTGGATATGTCTATTGAAGCCATCTATCCTGAGCCTACCAAGGAACCTCTCAGTCTTCAAAATGCAGAGCATCAAAGTTTCACTCAGAACGTTGAAGGCGTTGAAGCCGTAACTCGTGTGTATCCTTTGGCTGGCACTACACATGCACCGCATCCTGCTCTCACTGAAGCCACTGACAGTACAACTACTCCACGACCCAAGAAGCGCACTCATGTTCTCAATGACCGAGAGCTTCTTGTGGCTCTTCATCAGAAACAGGATAGGCACCATGACTGGCTGAAGCGTCAGATGCAAAGCCTCTTGGTGGATGTTAATCGCATTCGCAATCTTGCCACCAAGAATGCTTTTGTTGCCCATGAAACCTCTCGCCGCACATGGAAAGGGCTAACACTGATGTGTTCTGAAGATGATCTTCAAGAGGATGGCTTCACTGAGCGATTCAAGTTTGACTCCACACCTCCTCGAAGGGCAGTGCTGCGACGAACTCCATCCCTTGAAGACTCTGAGTTCTCTTCCTCTGGTGCAACTGTGAATGCCAGAGTGATCGAGGATGAAGACGATGCTACTTCACCGCCACCTCCTTTAGCACGCTTCGACTCTGCTCCAAGCTCTTCAGCACCGCCAAACACCACCAACGACCCTGCTGCTTCACCTACTCCTCATGGGAACGAGTAGATGCTCTATGTCTTCAAACCTTTTTGGTCCTTACTGACAAAAGGGGGAGAAGCATATGAGGTTGATAGTCTTCAAGCGGGTCCATATGGGCGGGTGCTTTATATTTTGCTTCGTGCTTACAACTCTCGTTTTGCTACATTTGGTTCTTTGAGTTGTAACACTTAAACTCGATGGTCGTCTGCTACTTATCTGCCACCTTATGTTGCGATGATAAATTCCGCATGTGCGACGATAAATTCCGCACTTAGATCATTCTGCAGACGTCCATTTTCCATTATGCATGTCATTATCTTCATATACTTTCACATGCATAGTGGATTGTCATCATAAGTTGAAGTGGATCTCCACAAGTACAACCTGCCATGTGCATTTGCATTCCAAAAGCAAATTACTTATATGCACATCTTCAGGGGGAGCCCTAGCAACTTATGAAGACAATTCCTTATCCTTTACAATTTCACAGATTATATTCCCCATTGAAAACTTCAACTAGTTTGTCATCAATCACCAAAAAGGGGGAGATTGTAAGTGCATCTAGTGCCACCCCTAGTTGGTTTTGGAGTATTGACGACAAACCTAGTTGAGGGACTAATGTGTTTGTGAGAATTGCAGGATAACATAGGTAGAAGTCCCTCATTGATTCGGTTTTTCCTACCAGAGATGACCCCTAAAAATGTATGAAGACATTGAAGTCAAAGGTGGTATATGAAGATATTCACATTGAAGACTATGACAAGAGAAGACACCACATGAAGCCTATGGAGCTCGAAGACTTAGATCTTTCGTACTTCTCTTTCTTCTGTGTTGAGTCATAGGAACCACCATACTGTTAAGTGGGGTCCAAGAGAACCAGTCAGAATGACTGAAGTGATGCTTAAACAAAACCTATGTCTTCAAGTGAAGACTTTGAGAGCGAATCTTTTCCAGAGTCGGGCAAGTCAGCTTTGCTTGTAGCCCAAGTAAAGTTGCCATGTGAGTTTGAAATCTGACCGTTGGAACACGTGTCAGTTCCTTAGTGACCCAGTGTCATTTCGGACAAATCAGGTCGGGTTGCCAAGTGGCTATAAATAGCCCACCCCCTACAACCATAAATGGTTGGCTGCTCAGATTCAGAGTACGGCTTTTGTCGTTTGAGAGCAACCCACCTTGAAGCCCTTGAGAGAGAATTCCTTGCGAGGATAAATCCCTAACCACCCAGAGCCAAAAAGAATTAGGCATCACTTAAGTCTTCTTGTCTGTGTGATCTGAAGACTTATTACACTTGAGGACTGTGCATCCTCCAGCCGGTTAGGCGTCGCGTTCTGAGCATCCAAGAGACATTGTGGATTGCCGGTGAACAAAGTCTGTGAAGGTTTGGGAGTCTACCCTGAAGGCTTACCAGAGTGATTGGGCGAGGTCTGTGTGACCTTAGCTCAAGGGGAATACGGTGAGGACTGGGTGTCCTGAGCTGCGTGTTCAGGACTGGGTGTCCGGGACTGTGTGTTCTAAGGTTTAAATACCTAGCCGCCCTAACCATATGTACAATTGTCACAGCAACTGGAACTGGTACAACAAATCATTGTCTTCAGCGAGTCACTGGTTTCATCTTCCCTTCCCTTTACTTACTGTTACTCCTTGTGAAGTCATTGTATGTTTGCACTATCTTTTGTCTTCACTGAGTGACTGCGTGTTCTGTGTGGCTTCACAATATCTTCCTACCTGATCCTTACTACATTGCTGCTATTAGTCATTGTGCTTTCACTCTATTGAATACTTGACTATGGCTTGCCTAGTGTAGTCTACCTTCCGCTGCAGGGTAATAGGTTTATTTCTATCGTTTGTCTTCATAACTTCCACGTTTTGAAGACTTTCATAAAAATCGCCTATTCACCCCCCCTCTAGTCGATATAACACACTTTCAGTGCAATTATTGCAGAAGAATGAAATTGTGTCTTCCTCGCGGTAGTCCTTTATCCTGTTCATGGCCAGGAGGAATCTGGCCCAGTAATGGTGTACTGTTTCTTCGAGCTCTTGCCTAATTTGGGATAGATCGCTTATGTTTGGGTGGGTGGGTGGAATTTAATCCAAAACCTCACCCAATCTGAGACTCAGGGGCCAAGGAGTTTCTGAACTCGGAAGTTTGGATTCTTGGATGTTTTCCACTGAATCTAGCCCGCTGCCTGACTCTAGGTTCAGGTCTTGAGTGACGTCCTTCCCTCCGCGGGTATCCGGCTTGGGGGGATCGGGAATCCAGACATAGCTAGTCCTTAAGATAGATGAAGGGTCGCCACATTGTTCCTCCACCACTGCAACGTGATGGGTGACCTGCGGAGAGTTGATCTCTCTCAGATCGGGTTTAGGCCCAATCTGATCATAGTCTGTAGCGACTTCCAGGGCGGCGATGCGATCCAAGAGCTCGTTTAGGGAAGAGAGCTCCATTGGATCCAACTGCTCGGTGAGTTCCAAGTTGACGTGAAGATTGCTTTTGATGACCCGAGAAGTCATCGTCGGCGCAGCGGCTGAACAGGCGGTCATAAGAAAACCACCTAGCCGGAGAGTTTGGCCGACAGCCAAAGCTCCCTTAGCAATAGTGCCGTCTTTAAAGATGGGATGAGGCATCCTTCCTGATGGCGACAGCACAGCGGAACTCTCAATGAAAGCACCAATGTCGGTGTCAAAACCGGTGGATCTCGGGTAGGGGGTCCCGAACTATGCGTCTAGGCCAGATGGTAACAGGAGGCAGGGCACACAATGTTTTACCCAGGTTCGGGCCCTCTTGATGGAGGTAAAACCCTACGTCCTGCTTGATTAATATTGATGATATGGGTAGTACAAGAGTAGATCTACCACGAGATCAGAGAGGCTAAACCCTAGAAGCTAGCCTATGGTATGACTGTCTCTTCGTCCTATGGACTAAAACCCTCCGGTTTATATAGACACCGGAGAGGTCTAGGGTTACACATAGTCGGTTACAATGGGAGGAGATCTACATGTCTGTATTGCCAAGCTTGCCTTCCACGCCAAGGAAAGTCCCATCCGGACACGGGACGAAGTCTTCAATCTTGTATCTTCATAGTCCGAGAGTCCGACCAAAGGTTATAGTCCGGCTATCCGGACACCCCCTAATCCAGGACTCCCTTAGTCATCAAGACTCTTTTCTGGCGCCGTTGCCGGGGAGTGTAGCGCCTTTGGTAGGTGGGATTTGGTAAGGAAAAACTTATATAGTGTGCTGAAATTTACTGTCATTTGTTACTATGGAAAGTAATTCTCTGAGGGGCTTGTTCGGGGTATCTTCACCCCGTCCAGTAGAGCAAAGAGTTGCTCCTCAACCTACTGAACCTATTGAAAATGAAACTCCTTTTGAATTTCCTTCGGGTATGATGGAAAAACTGCTAGCTAACCCTTTTACAGGAGATGGAACAAAGCATCCTGATGAGCACTTAATATATGTGGATGAAGTTTGTGGAATATTTAAGCTTACAGGTATACCCGATGATGTTGCTAAGAAGAAGGTATTCCCTTTATCTTTGAAGGGAGACGCATTGATATGGTATAGGCTATGTGATGATATGAGATCATGGGACTATAAAAGATTAAAGTTGGAATTTCATCAAAAGTATTACCCTATGCATCTTGTTCATCGTGATCGCAATGATATATATAATTTCTGGCCTCGCGAAGGAGAAAGCATCGCTCAAGCTTGGGGGAGGCTTAAATCAATGTGTAAGTGCATCTAGTGCCACCCCTAGTTGGTTTTGGAGTATTGACGACAAACCTAGTTGAGGGAGTAATGTGTTTGTGAGAATTGCAGGATAACACAGGTAGAAGTCCCTCATTGATTCGGTTTTCCTACCAGAGATGACCCCTAAAAATGTATGAAGACATTGAAGTCAAAGGTGGTATATGAAGATACTCACATTGAAGACTATGACAAGAGAAGACACCACATGAAGCCTATGGAGCTCGAAGACTTAGATCTTTCGTAGTTCTCTTTCTTCTGTGTTGAGTCATAGGAACCATCGTACTGTTAAGTGGGGTCCAAGAGAACCAGTCAGAATGACTGAAGTGGTGCTTAAATAAAACCTATGTCTTTGAGTGAAGACTTTGAGAGCGAATCTTGTCCAGAGTCGGGCAAGTCAGCTTTGCTTGAAGCCCAAGTAAAGTTGTCGTGTGAGTTTGAAATCTGACCGTTGGAACACATGTCAATTCCTTAGTGACCCAGGGTCATTTCGGACAAATCAGGTCGGGTTGCCAAGTGGCTATAAATAGCCCACCCCCTACAACCATAAATGGTTGGCTGCTCAGATTCAGAGTACGGCTTTTGTCATTTGAGAGCAACCCACCTCGAAGCCTTTGAGAGAGAATTCCTTGCGAGGATAAAGCCCTAACCACCCAGAGCCAAAGAGAATTAGGCATCACTTAAGTCTTCTTGTCTGTGTGATCTGAAGACTTATTACACTTGAGGACTGTGCATCCTCCAGCCGGTTAGGCGTCGCGTTCTGAGCATCCAAGAGACATTGTGGATTGCCGGTGAACGAAGTCTGTGAAGGTTTGGGAGTCTACCTTGAAGACTTACCAAAGTGATTGGGTGAGGTCTGTGTGACCTTAGCTCAAGGGGAATACGGTGAGGACTGATTGTCATGAGCTGCGTGTTCAGGACTGGGTGTCCAGACTGTGTGTCCTAAGGTTTAAATACCTAGCCGCCCTAACCAGACGTACAGTTGTCACAGCAACTAGAACTGGTCCAACAAATCATTGTCTTCAGCGAGTCACTGGTTTCATCGTCCCTTCCCTTTACTTATTGTTACTCCTTGTGAAGTCATTGTATGTTCGCACTATCTTTTGTCTTCACTGAGTGACTGCGTGTTCTGTGTGGCTTCACAATATCTTCCTACCTGATCCTTACTACATTGCTGCTATTAGTCATTGTGCTTTCACTCTATTGAATACTTGACTATGGCTTGCCTAGTGTAGTCTACCTTCCGCTGCAGGGTAATAGGTTTATTTCTATCGTTTGTCTTCATAACTTCCACGTTTTGAAGACTTTCATAAAAATCACCTATTCACCCCCCCTCTAGTCGATATAACGCACTTTTAATTGGTATCAGAGCAAGGTGCTCCCTTGTTCTGTGTGATTCGGTTTAACCACCTGGAGTTTTAGCTATGTCGACTGCAGGGATAATTAAAGTCTCCGCTGCGTGCCCCGTCTTCGATGGAACTGAATATCCCTACTGGAAGAATAAGATGCGCATGCATCTTGAAGCCATTGACGTCGACCTATGGTATGTCGTCAAGAACGGCGTTCCCAAGGATGGAGAAGGTGTCACTGCTGCTGATGTCAAGAAGTTCATTCAACTGGACTCTACTGCCAAGAATATCATCTGTGGTCATCTGACCAAAGGACAGTATGGCCGTGTGAGTGCTTTGGAAACATCTAAGCTGGTCTGGGACTGGCTCTCCAAGGTCAATGAAGGCGTCTCAACCCAGAGAGATCAGAGAATCAGTGTCCTTCGCAAACCTCTTCAACCGCTTCAAGCGAAATGACAATGAGAATGTCCAGCTCACATTTGACCGACTCACTGACATCACAAATGAGCTTCAAGCCCTCGGCGCTACTGAGATCACCAAGCATGAAGTCGTCAAGACATTACTGAGATCACTTAACAGTTCGTTTGACACCCTAGCCCTGATGATTCAAGAACGTCCTGATTTCAAGACACTCGAGCCGTCTGACATACTTGAGAGGCTCAACACACATGAGTTTTCAGCTTTCTGAGAAAAGAGATATCTACGGTCCAAACTATGGGCGAACTCGTGCCTTGAAGGCAAAAGCTGTCTCCTCATCTGAAGAAGAATCTGACAGCAGTTCTGATGATCCTGAAGACATTGGAAGGGAACTTGCTATGCTTGTCAAGAAGTTCCAAAAATTCACCAAGAAGAAAGGCTTCAGAAAGTCTTCCCGATCAAGCTCAAGGAATGATGAAGCTTCTGCTCATGACTACAAGAAGAAAACATGTCACAAGTGCAAGAAACCTGGCCACTTCATCTCTGAGTGTCCACAGTGGGACAATGAGAACAAAAAGAAGAAGAAGAAGAAGAAGAAGAAGAAGAAGAGCAAGGAATATGACTCTGACGACAAGAAGAAGAAGAAATACTCAAAGTCTTCTTCCAAGTCTTCCTCAAAGTCTTCATCACACAAGAAGAGCTCATCTGGCAAGGCACGTGCGTTTGTTGGCAAGGAAATGGATTCAGAGGAGGAGTCTGCTTGTGAGGAGGCGGAGGTGGAGACTGAGGAGGAGTCTGATTCAGGCGTCGCAAGTCCGGCTACAGCATATGTTGCCAAGTCCATCTTCAACACTGAAGACAATGACTTCATCACCGACACCGATGCAAATGACAAGGACTACTCCGCTTCTACCTACTGCTTCATGGCACGCGGTGCCAAGGTAAACACGCGCACTACTCACTATCAAACATCTAGTGACGATGACTCTGATTGTGGTTCAAAACCCAGCTACAAAACACTTGCTAAAATTGCAACTGAACAACAGAAAGCTATGGAACATATTCAAAAACTGTTAGACAGAAGCGATGATCTGTTAGGTGCTGAAATGACTCGATCTGAATCCTTAATTGAAGACATAAAAAATCTTCACGTTAAGTATGAGGAACTCGAAAGTCGTCATGAAACTCTCTCAACAACTCATGAAAAGCTTTCCTATGATTATCTTCAAAGGAAGCAAGATCTTGAGAAATTGAGAGCGGCTCATGAAGATCTTCAAAAGGAAAACGAGTCACTTCGCGCCGAACAGATCAGCTCCCCTCAGGAAGGATTTGAACCACCATGTCTTAAATGCATTGAGCATGATAATGCTACTACTATTGTTGAATGTTCTACTTCTATTACTGTTGCAATATCTTCAACTGTTGATGTGGGAACTAACCCCTCTACTGAGGATTCCACTGCTATTGCTGATGAGAATGCTAGGTTGAAGACATTGCTTGAAACAGGGATGTACAAAAGTCTTAAAGGGCATCAGACACTATGTGATGTCCTCAAAAAGCAGATTTTGAACCGAAACCAGAGGAAAGAGGGTGTTGGGTTCGTAAGGAAAATGAATGTTCATGGCTCTTACTGGAAACTTGAGCAGTACCCCAAAACAACATGGGTTGCTGCAAAGGAATTTTCAGCAGATCCATCCACTCTATCTGGGTTCACTTGTGCTAACCCCATTGTCATTGATGAATCCTTTGATGCCAACTATAAACTGTTTAAGAATCAGAACGGTGAAGTGTTTGCCAGGTACATTGGTACTAACTGCAGGAATGGACCGCCTATGAAGAAGATCTCGGTTCCGAAAAGGTATCTGGAGAATCTTACTGTGAATGTCATCATGACACCTCACGTGAAGAAGAAAAACCTCAGACCAAAGGCTTCATACGGCCCAAAGGCTTCATACAGACAGAGGACTCACCTGAGTCGCACTAACGCAAATGTTTTGCAGGGAAACCATACTCAGGCATATGAATATGAGAGCGGTTCATCAAACCGCCATGTTCATAAGACCAAGAACTATTCTGCTTATTCTTATGAGTACTATTGTCCGCCTGCAAGACTGTTTGCTAGGGCTCCAAAGCGAAAGTTCTCAGATGCTGCACTTAGAATTATTGCTTCTAAGCCACCCTTGAAGAGGTGGGTGGCTAAGAAAGCTTAACTCTCTTTTGCAGGGAAAGGTCTCCAGCAGAAAACCAAAATCGTCTGGAGCTATTGCTGGGGACCTTAAACATCTTGTAGGGCGCAAGATCAAATGCCCGAATGGTCTTACTATGTACTTCTTTCCTGAATCGCTTGCTACTCTCCCTATTAGTCCTAATCTGGATCTAAGCTTTCATAACCCACTGGTTCGTCAAATGTTTTTGCTTCACAATGCTCTTCGTGAAGCCTATCCCCCTAACTGCACTGTAGGGTACGACACCAGCGTCTTCAGAATGCATTATTGATAGTGGGTGTACAAATCACATGACTGGCAAAAGAAGCCTTCTTATGGACTCAACCTTACGTCCATCCGACAAGAGCCACATCACATTTGCTGACACTGGTAAAAGTAAGGTATTGGGTCTAGGTAGAGTTGCAATCTCAAGGGATCAACACATGGATAAAGTCATGCTTGTTGAATCCCTTGGCTTCAACTTAATGTCTGTCTCAATGCTTTGCGATTTAAACATGATCGTAATATTTGGAAAATATCGTTGCCTTGTTCTAATGGAATCTGACAAGTCTCTAGTATTTGAAGGGTATCGAAAAGATGATTTGTACGTGGTAGATTTCTCAACAGGACCACAGCTTGCCGTATGTCTTCTAGCAAAAGTTTCAGAATGCTGGCTCTGGCATCGGAGGCTTGGGCATGCTGGCATGAGGAACCTCCACACCCTGGCAAAGAAGAAGCATGTCATAGGCATCGAGGGCGTCAAGTTCAAGAAAGATCACTTATGCGGTGCCTGTGAGGCAGGAAAGATGACGAGGGCCAAACATCCCTTGAAGACAATCATGACCACTACTCGACCCTTCGAACTGCTTCACATGGATCTTTTCGGTCCCACTTATTACTCAACTCTTACTACACTGCTTGTCTCTATGGCATTGTCATTGTTGATGATTATTCTAGATATACTTGGGTGCACATAATCCTTTACAAGACTGAAGTGCAGGATGTCTTCAGACGCTTCGCCAATCGAGCAATGAACAACTATGGTGCCAAGATAAAGCATATCAGAAGTGATAATGGCACTGAATTCAAGAACACTGGCCTTGATACATATCTTGATACCTTGGGCATCACACATGAATTCTCAGCCCCGTACACGCCACAGCAGAATGGGGTCGTCGAACGCAAGAACAGAACACTCATTGAGATGGCCAGAACAATGCTAGATGAATACAAGACTCCAAGAAAATTCTGGCCTGAAGCCATTGATACTGCATGCCATACAATCAATCGTGTTTATCTTCACAAGCTTCTGAACAAGACATCTTATGAGCTCCTTACTAGCAAGAAGACAAATGTCAGTTACTTCAGAGTATTTGGCGCCAGGTGCTGGATCAAGGACCCACATCACACCTCAAAGTTTGCACCAAAAGCACATGAGGGTTTTATGCTTGGATATGTAAAGGATTCGCACTCCTACAGAGTCTTCAATCTCTTTCATTACAAAGTGGTTGAAACAGTGGATGTGCGGTTCGATGAGACCAATGGTTCACAAAGAGAGCAACTGCCAAATGTGCTAGATGAAGTTCCATCCAGTGAATCAATCAAGCTAATGGGAACAGGAGAAATTATACCTTTTGAAGCTCATCTTGAAGAAGAACTTATCATCTCAGCACCTGATCAACATGAAGACAATGCTCAGCCTGAAGACATTCCCTCTAACAACGACAATGATTAGCAAGAGCAAAATCTTCGCCCTGTACATCCTCGGGTTGCCAATGAAGTGCAGATTGAAAGAATAATTGATAGCATCAATGCACCCAGTCCACTCACTCATTCAAGGGCGACTCAGTTGGCAAATTTTTGTGGGCACTTTGCATTCGTCTCAATAACAGAGCCCAAGAAAGTTGAAGAAGCCTTCATGGAACCTGAATGGATTCAAGCTATGCAAGACGAGCTTCAACAGTTTGAGCTGAATAATGTATGGGAACTGGTCAAGCGTCCCGATCCTCGGAAGCACAACATAATAGGCACCAAATGGATATTCCGCAACAAGCAAGATGAGCATGGTCAAGTTGTCAGAAACAAAGCTTGTCTCGTTGCTCAAGGATATACTCAAGTGGAAGGCATTGACTTCGATGAAACATTTGCTCCTGTGGCTAGACTTGAAGCCATACGCATACTGCTGGCCTATGCAAATCATCACAACATACTTCTTTATCAAATGGATGTGAAGAGCGCCTTCCTCAATGGCAAGATTGAAGAAGAAGTGTATGTTGCACAACCTGCTGGCTTTGAAGATCCAAAACATCCTGACATGGTATACAAGCTCAACAAGGCATTGTATGGCCTCAAACAAGCCCCTCGGGCCTGGTATGACACACTCAAATACTTCCTGAAGAGCAAAGGCTTCATACCTGGTTCTCTCGACCCCACTCTCTTCACGAAGACATATGATGGTGAACTGTTTGTGTGCCAAATATATGTGGATGACATTATCTTCGGCTGCACCAATCAGAAGTACAGTGAAGAGTATGGATATATGAGGCAAGAGCAATATCAAATGTCTATGATGGGAGAGCTGAAGTTCTTTCTCGGTCTTCAAATACGACAGCAACGCAACGGCATCTTCATATCTCAAGAGAAGTATCTCAAAGATTGCCTGAAGAAGTTCGGTATGCAAGACTGCAAAGGCTTCACGACGCCAATGCCAGCCAAGCATCATTTGGGTCCTGACGACAATGGTAAAGAGTTCGATCAAAAGGTATACCGCTCCATGATTGGTTCTTTACTTTATCTATGTGCATCTAGGCCAGATATTATGCTTAGTGTTTGCATGTGTGCTCGATTCCAAGCGGCACCAAAGGAGTCGCATCACTTAGCTGTGAAGCGAATTCTTCGATATTTGGCTCACACCCCAACTCTAGGATTATGGTATCCAAAGGGCTCAGAGTTTGATCTGGTTGGATTCTCGGATGTTGATTATGCTGGTGACAAAGTTGATCGCAAGTCTACATCAGGCACATGTCACTTTCTGGGACGATCACTTGTATGTTGGTCTTCAAAGAAGCAGAACTGTGTATCTCTCTCCACTGCTGAATCTGAATACATTGCTGCTGGATCTTGCTGCATTCAGCTTCTGTGGATGAAGCAAACACTCAAGGACTATGGCATTCATCTGAAGCAAGTGCCACTCTACTGCGACAACGAAAGCGCCATCAAGATTGCCAACAACCCAGTTCAGCACTCGAAGACAAAGCATATTGAAATTCGTCATCACTTTCTCAGAGATCATGTTGTGAAGGAAGATATTGATATCATACACGTCAACACTGAAGAGCAATTGGCAGATATCTTCACCAAGCCCTTGGATGAGAAGATATTTTGCAAGTTACGGTGTGAGCTAAATATCCTGGAATCCTCAAATGTCCTGTGATCAGGCACACATCCTAACCCTTATGCATATTGATGACTTAGATGTGCAACACACGAAGTAAAGTATATCTTCAATCAATGAAGACATACATTCTAAGTGTGAATACATTAATGTGGAATTTGACTTCGGAGCACCACGATAATTGTGCGTCGTGTCTGGGTCTAATACTTCCTATACGGTGGGTAACGCCACCACCAAATGTTCTATTTTGAAGTGTTTCACTCATGGCGTTACCTTGCTATGTCTTCACATTTGGTTCGGCTTCAATCTCAACATGTCTTCATGATTATCTTCACTATGTTGATTATATATATATACTAGTGTTCTGTCCTCTACAGCATTCACTTATAGCTATGTCTTCTTGTTGAATCTTTTGAACTAAGTGAATGTGATTGGACCCTAACCTCTCTATGCTATCTATCTCAAACTCTATCTCTCCAAATCATATGCATTCTATTGAAACTGTCAAATGTCTTCTCTGCGTCCTTGTCAGCAGAAGATACAAAGACAAACCTTAAGTCCACTTTCAATGCTCATTCCTCCACATGAAACCCGGAGAAGTAGGAATGACCACCCGACAATCCAGGCGTGCGTGGGACGTGGAACAAACCCCAAAATTCTGCATGATGGCCACGTGTTCCTCAGATGCGAATCGCCAGGGGCACCTGTGTAATAACGCAGTGCCGCCCCTGTACCTATAAATACACACTTCACGGCGGTCATTATCTCTTCTTCCACTCTCGCACGAACCCTAGCGCCACCGCTAGCCCTCGACGACGCCGGTGACGAAGCGCTTCGCTGCCGCAACCTCTCCGACGCCGTCTTCACACCGATCGCGGACATCGTCCTCTCCGCCGTCGCCGTAGGTGTCCTCCGTCGCCAAGTTAGGGCACGGAAGATCGAACTGCTCGGCCTCATCTTCCACTCCGTCTAGCAGTTCTTAGTGTGGTAAATAAAACTTCCTTTTTACGGCACCGTTGATCCTATGGTTTTGTCACTTTCTACCACAAGCAGTTTCTATTCACACAAGTTAGATCTCTCTCATACTGCATCTCATAACATGCCTAGTATATTCACTTATGCTTCACAAAGTAGTTAGATTCCTCACTTGTACTGATCTCTGGATTCGTACAAATCTGGAACCAACTCCTTATCTATGAGTGAATGTCTTCGCACGATGAGGTCAATGTCTTCTAAACTGATTTATATTCAAAATCTTCTGAGAATGCATATGACCTCTTCCCCTTCCCTCACACCTTAATGCTGTCACAGGTACATGTCCGTGGGAGAATCCCTTGGTTCTCATAGTCTGCATTTATTTGCAGAATTCTTACAGCATCATATAAATTCTCCCGAAGCAAGTTCCTGTTTGTCCAGCAAGCGAAAATCTTTGAAGCCTTTGAACGTGTTGAAGCCTTTCAGTTTAAAGTTCATGGCTTCAGAGAAATCAGCAAGGAAGGGTGGCAGAAAGCATCGTGAAGAAACATCTAGAGATCTGCCAGATGACCTCTCAGAACTGTACACGACAGATCCTGAAGAGGATTACAATCAGCGCAAGACCCGAATCTAATGGATTCAAAGATATTGGGCAGAACAATGGTTCAAATACCGATTTGTAACCCAGGAATATGCTGAGAAAAATGCCATCAAGAGACCGTGGGGAGACATCCTATACAAGAATCTTCAACCCAGGTCTAGAGATGAAGCCATTGAACAAGGCTTCTATCCCTGCATGGTCCGAGGGCCACAGCCTACTGATGCACACCCATCGTCACTACTAAGGTGTCGTGACGACATTCTGTTCAAGCGCAACTTCCAGTTTGCCCAAAACTCAGCGAAGCAAAACAAGAAGACATTGGGACTAGACTTCAACCCTGGTCCCTTAGCTCCAAGGGTTGATGGCACACGAGATGCAGAACCCAATGTCGTCGGTCCTTTCTACAACCTTGAAGGCCTCATCACCCATATCTTGGTTCAAGGGACTGCAGTGAATGAGCCTGCAGCTGACGCTGAATCAGATGAAGCGCCTGCAGCGCCGAAGCCAAAGAAGTTGAAGAAGCCTAAAGCTTCAAAGCCTGCCCCTTCACCAAAAATCTCACGGGCGAAGCCACTGGCAACTGCACCTCCTAAAGACAGTGTGCAGTCCGAAGATTTATCACGCGTCTCCAAGCCCCAGAAGGTCAAGATGCCTCTACCACACACCGGCCAAGAGCTAACAGCTGCTGCCATTCTGCGCAATGATGCCATTGATCTGTCAAGTGATGAAGATCTTGCAGATGATGCTCTTGAGCAACTCATCAAGAGCAAAGAAGAAGCAGAAATCTTCAATGATCTGCCTCTCTTTGATGTAACAGTCATTCATAACTTCATTGATGAATGGTTTGACACACCAAACATCAGTTTCGACGATCTCCAACTACCCATTGGACTCAGTGTCGCCTTCCATGGCGCCATTGCTTCAGAGTTAGCTATCGCCCAGCGCATTGTCGAACTGAAGCAGAAGATTGACTTTGAGAAATCTCAGTTCAAGAAGCATATGGCCAAGCTCAGCGTGCAAGACGTGAAGAATTTCAAGATTATGCTGCACGAGCTCAAGGAATCCTTTCTAAAGAAACATGCAGAAGCTCAGGGTTCTCGTGAGCGCATGAAGGTCCTGGCTGATAGGTGTGTGCAAGCCTAAAATGAGGCTGAGAAGCGCAAGGCCCTTGGGCGTCCTGGCATCGACCCCAGGATGGCTACCAAGAAGCAGAAGAAGCCCGCTATGGCTGAACCTGAAGCACCAAGGCAGGAGGCAGATCCCCTTGTCTTCCCAACTAGCATGACTGGCCCGAAGCCAAAGGCCAGGTCAACCGCTTCAGAACTGAAGAAGAACAAGACTGCTGAGACTGAAGCAAGGAAGAGAAAACATCCTGAAGCCTCTGCTACTGCCCCCGCCAAGAAGAAAAGAATGATCAAGAAGGAACGGGCTGCTCCCACAGAGCCCTTGATTGTTGAACCCATTTCCATGGTTCACCCCGACGCCGATCCACAAGAACGTCAACTGACTGTCCATGAGCCTGCTTTCACAGAGGCTCATGAAGCTGAAGACTTTTCAGTAGCTGATCCCCTCGCTGCTGAGGACATTGGTCACCATGACCATGTTGAAGATGATGTAGCCCTTCCTCAGCTAGAGCACCAACAGGTATCATCGCCTGTGCTCACGCACAGTGAACTCATCAGCATTGGTCGTCCACTAACACCAATAGCACAGGATGCTTCGTGGGCGGATCGCCCACAAGAGGAAGAAGACTCTGAGGCCCAGCCAACACAAACTCCACAGGCGTCGCCCGCGTTGTGCAGGCTTCGCAAAGGTCCAAGGCCTCAAGTCTCTGCGTCTGAAGCTAAAACTGTTGAAGACATTCCGGCTGCATCAGCCGATGAAGAAGAAGTACCATAAGCTGCTACTCCCCTGTCCCACCAAGAAGCAGTTCTCGAGGAGAACGTGATCATAAGCGACCCTCTAGCTCGTCAAGTGCAGGTTGAAAATCTTGCGGCTGCCACCACCAACACCACTGAAGCCACTGACGCTGTCATGGCTGAAGCAAATGTGGAGCCCTCACCAACAAAAGCACCAGAAGTCAGCGAAGCAACTGATCCCGCTGCTTCTATTCCCGCGTCTGCTGCCGGTCCCCAATTCGACTATCATGTTGAGCACATGCCTCAGGTATAGAAGCCAATCCCAAGATTGCCAAGGTTCCCAGGTCCTACATCAGCACCTGGCTCCTTCAATATCAATTGCTTCAGAGTAGACAACACATTCTTCAACAGCTCCAGGAACCCCTACTCCAGGGAAAGAATATCATCTGATCGGTTCTGGAGTTATCCGCAGCGAAGCTATTACTCATGCGTTCTTTACAACCAAGGTCGCATCTTCCCACACAAGCGCCTTGACATTGAAGCAATAGCTGGTCTGCCCTGTCTGGAAGAAGCTCTGGATTGCTTCAAAGAGGTTGGATTGCTGCCGTTCGTCACTGACCAAGAACATTGGAATGAAGAGTTGCTGCTCCAATTCTATGCCACACTTCACATCCGCGGGTATAGCAGAGATCCGAAGACTTGGGTCCTAGAGTGGATGACAGGAAACATTCATCATGAAGCCAAAGCCTTTGACATCATTGAGCTCACTGGTTTTCCCACTCCTGGCGATCTCTACGAGCATGGCTGTCAGCTTCATAGTGAAGCTATTGAGAGCATCTTTCAGAAGACTGAACCTAATATGAGTCAGATGCTCAGTATGATGAAGCCATTGCCCCAAGATGCTGCTTATCCCACGGAGTTCTTCGTTGAAGACCTTAAGTATCTGCCAAGAACCATTTATCACATCATAAGGCGAACTCTCTGGCCAATCGAAGGACATTCTCCCCATGCCAAGCTGGAAGGTGCAATGAAGACTTTGGTCTTCTACATTCTTCATGGAAAATGCTTCAATACACAGGATTTCTTCATTCACCAACTTGCTGCATCTGGCTCTGATCTGTTTGGTTTGAAGTTCTACGCCCCTTGGGTGATGCGGCTGATCAAACTTCACTCTGCTATCTCATATTAGCCCTCGGCCCGCAACCATCAGATCTTTTTGCCTGGTGTGGATATGTCTATTGAAGCCATCTATCCTGAGCCTGCCAAGGAACCTCTCAGTCTTCAGAATGCAGAGCATCAAAGTTTCACTCAGAACGTTGAAGGCGTTGAAGCCGTAACTCGTGTGTATCCTTTGGCTGGCACTACACATGCACCGCATCCTGCTCTCACTGAAGCCACTGACAGTACAACTACTCCACGACCCAAGAAGCGCACTCGTGTTCTCAATGACCGAGAGCTTCTTGTGGCTCTTCATCAGAAACAGGATAGGCACCATGACTGGCTGAAGCGTCAGATGCAAAGCCTCTTGGTGGATGTTAATCGCATTCGCAATCTTGCCACCAAGAATGCTTTTGTTGCCCATGAAACCTCTCGCCGCACATGGAAAGGGCTAACACTGATGTGTTCTGAAGATGATCTTCAAGAGGATGGCTTCACTGAGCGATTCAAGTTTGACTCCACACCTCCTCGAAGGGCAGTGCTGCGACGAACTCCATCCCTTGAAGACTCTGAGTTCTCTTCCTCTGCTGCAACTGTGAATGCCAGAGTAATCGAGGATGAAGACGATGCTACTTCACCGCCGCCTCCTTCAGCATGCTTCGACTCTGCTCCAAGCTCTTCAGCACCGCCAAACACAACCAACGACCCTGCTGCTTCACCTACTCCTCATGGGAACGAGTAGATGCTCTATGTATTCAAACATTTTTGGTCCTTACTGACAAAAGGGGGAGAAGCATATGAGGTTGACAGTCTTCAAGCGGGTCCATATGGGCGGGTGCTTTATATTTTGCTTCGTGCTTACAACTCTTGTTTTGCTACATTTGGTTCTTTGAGTTGTAACACTTAAACTCGATGGTCGTCTGCTACTTATTTGCCACCTTGTGTTGTGATGATAAATTCCGCATGTGCGATGATAAATTCCGCACTTAGATCATTCTGCAGACGTCCATTTTCCATTATGCATGTCATTATCTTCATATACTTTCACATGCATAGTGGATTGTCATCATAAGTTGAAGTGGATCTCCACAAGTACAACCTGCCATGTGCATTTGCATTCCAAAAGCAAATTACTTATATGCACATCTTCAGGGGGAGCCCTAGCAACTTATGAAGACAATTCCTTATCCTTTACAATTTCACAGATTATATTCCCCATTGAAAACTTCAACTAGTTTGTCATCAATCACCAAAAAGGGGGAGATTGTAAGTGCATCTAGTGCCACCCCTAGTTGGTTTTGGAGTATTGATGACAAACCTAGTTGAGGGACTAATGTGTTTGTGAGAATTGCAGGATAACACAGGTAGAAGTCCCTCATTGATTCGGTTTTCCTACCAGAGATGACCCCTAAAAATGTATGAAGACATTGAAGTCAAAGGTGGTATATGAAGATACTCACATTGAAGACTATGACAAGAGAAGACACCACATGAAGCCTATGGAGCTCGAAGACTTAGATCTTTCGTAGTTCTCTTTCTTCTGTGTTGAGTCATAGGAACCACCGTACTGTTAAGTGGGGTCCAAGAGAACCAGTCAAAATGACTGAAGTGATGCTTAAACAAAACCTATGTCTTTGAGTGATGACTTTGAGAGCGAATCTTGTCCAGAGTCGGGCAAGTCAGCTTTGCTTGAAGCCTAAGTAAAGTTGCCGTGTGAGTTTGAAATCTGACCGTTGGAACACGTGTCAGTTCCTTAGTGACCCAGGGTCATTTCGGACAAATCAGGTCGGGTTGCTAAGTGGCTATAAATAGCCCACCCCCTACAACCATAAACGGTTGGCTGCTCAGATTCAGAGTACGGTTTTTGTCGTTTGAGAGCAACCCACCTCGAAGCCTTTGAGAGAGAATTCCTTGCGAGGATAAAGCCCTAACCACCCAGAGCCAAAGAGAATTAGGCATCACTTAAGTCTTCTTGTCTGTGTGATCTGAAGACTTATTACACTTAAGGACTGTGCATCCTCCAGCCGGTTAGGCATCGCGTTCTGAGCATCCAAGAGACATTGTGGATTGCCGGTGAACGAAGTCTGTGAAGGTTTGGGATCTACCTTGAAGACTTACCAGAGTGATTGGGCGAGGTCTGTGTGACCTTAGCTCAAGGGTTATACGGTGAGGACTGGGTGTCCTGAGCTGCGTGTTCAGGACTGGGTGTCCGGGACTGTGTGTCCTAAGGTTTAAATACCTAGCCGCCCTAACCAGACGTACAGTTGTCACAGCAACTGGAACTGGTCCAACAAATCATTGTCTTTAGCGAGTCACTGGTTTCATCTTCCCTTCCCTTTACTTACTGTTACTCCTTGTGAAGTCATTGTATGTTCGCACTATCTTTTGTCTTCATTGAGTGACTGCGTGTTCTGTGTGGCTTCACAATATCTTCCTACCTGATCCTTACTACATTGCTGCTATTAGTCATTGTGCTTTCACTCTATTGAATACTTGACTATGGCTTGCCTAGTGTAGTCTACCTTCCGCTGCAGGGTAATAGGTTTATTTCTATCGTTTGTCTTCATAACTTCCACGTTTTGAAGACTTTCATAAAAATCGCATATTCACCCCCCCTCTAGTCGATATAATGCACTTTCACAATGTTATATTCATGCCCCAATCATGAGCTCTCAAGAGAAATGATTATTCAAAATTTATATGCTCGGCTTTCTGATAATAATCGCACCATGCTAGATAATTCTTGTGCTGGCTCTTTTATGATGAAGATTATTGAATTCAGATGGAATTTATTGGATAGAATTAAATGCAACTCTGAAGATTGGGACCTCGACGAAGGTAAGGAGTCAGGTATGACACCTAAGTTTGATTGTGTTAAATCTTTTATGGACACCGATATTTTCCATAAGTTTAGCACTAAATATGGACTTGACTCTGAGATAGTAGCTTCTTTCTGTGAACCTTTTGCTACTTATGTTGATCTCCCTAAGGAGAAGTGGTTTAAATATCATCCTCCCATAGAAGTAAAAGTAGCTGCACCTATTAAAGTTGAAGAAAAGACTATCACTTATAATGATCCTATTGTTCCTACTTCTTATGTTGAGAAACCACCTTTCCCTTTTAGAATAAAGGATCATGCTAAAGCTTCAACTGTTGTTCGTAAAAGCAATATTAGAACTTATACACCTCCTTGGCAAGTTAAAGTAGAACCTAATATTGCTATTGTTAAAGATCTCTTGTCTGATAATATTGATGGGCATGTTATTCAGTTCGAAGGTGAAACTGCTAGAATTGCTAAGCCTTGTGATAAAGATAAACATAGACCTGTGGTAGGCGTGCCTGTTATTTCTGTTAAAATAGGAGATCATTGTTATCATGGCTTATGTGATATGGGTGCTAGTGCTAGTGCAATACCTATTGACTTATACAAAGAAATTATGCATGACATTGCGCCTGTTGAGTTAGAAGAAATTGATGTTACTATTAAACTTGCTAATAGAGATACTATTTCACCAATGGGAATTGTTAGAGATGTTGAAGTCTTGTGTGGGAAAACTAAATATCCTGCTGATTTTCTTGTTCTTGGTTCCCCACAAGATAGCTTTTGTCCCATTATATTTGGTAGACCCTTCTTAAATACTGTCAATGCTACCATAGATTGCAAAAAGAATGTTGTTACTGTTGGCTTGGATGATATGGTTCATGAGTTTAATTTCTCTAAATTTAGTAAAAAACATCGTGAGGAAGAATTACCTAGTAAGGATGAAATTATTGGTCTTGCTTCTATTGCCGTACCTCCTAGTGATCCTTTAGAACACTATTTGCTAGACCATGAGAATGATATGTTCATGAATGAAAGAAGGGAAATAGATGAAGTATTCTTTAAATAGGAACCTATTCTGCAACATAACTTGCCTGTTGAAATTTTAGGGGATCCTCCTCCACCCAAGGGTGATCCCGTGTTTGAGCTTAAACCGTTGCCTGATAATCTTAAATATGCTTATCTTGATGAAAAGAAGATATATCCTGTTATTATTAGTGCTAACCTTTCAGAGCATGAAGAAGAAAGATTATTGAAAACTCTGAAGAAGCACCGTGCTGCTATTGGATATACTCTTGATGATCTTAAGGGCATTAGTCCCACTCTATGTCAACAAAAAATAAATTTAGAAGCAGATGCCAAACCAGTTCGTGATCCTCAACGATGTCTGAATCCTAAAATGAAAGAAGTGGTAAGAAAAGAAATACTAAAGCTTCTGGAGGCAGGTATAATCTATCCCGTTGCTGATAGTGAGTGGGTAAGTCCTGTCCATTGTGTCCCTAAGAAGGGAGGCATTACTTTTGTTCCTAATGATAAAGATGAATTGATTCCACAAAGAATTATCACAGGTTATAGGATGGTAATTGATTTCCGCAAATTAAATACAGCTACTAAGAAAGATCATTACCCCTTACCTTTTATTGATCAAATGCTAGAAAGATTATGCAAACATACACACTATTGCTTTCTAGATGGTTATTCTGGTTTCTCTCAAATACCTGTGTCGGCTAGAGATCAATCAAAGACTACTTGTACATGTCCTTTTGGTACTTTTGCTTATAGACATATGCCTTTTGGTTTATGTAATGCACCTGCTACCTTTCAAAGATGCATGATGGCTATATTCTCTGACTTTTGTGAAAAGATTTGTGAGGTTTTCATGGACGACTTTTCCGTCTATGGTTCCTCTTTTGATGATTGCTTGAGCAATCTTGATCGAGTTTTGCAGAGATGTGAAGAAACTAATCTTGTCTTGAATTGGGAAAAGTGCCACTTTATGGTTAATGAAGGTATTGTCTTGGGGCATAAATTTTCTGAAAGAGGTATTGAAGTTGATAAAGCCAAGGTCGATGCTATTGAAAAGATGCCATGTCCCAAGGACATCAAAGGTATAAGAAGTTTCCTTGGTCACGCCGGATTTTACAGGAGGTTCATTAAGGACTTCTCAAAAATTTCCCGGCCTCTGACTAATTTATTGCAAAAAGATATACCATTTGTCTTTGATGATGATTGTGTAGAAGCATTTGAAATACTTAAGAAAGCATTAGTCTCTGCACCTGTTGTTCAGCCACCTGATTGGAATTTACCCTTTGAAATTATGTGTGATGCTAGTGATTATGCTGTAGGTGCTGTTCTAGGGCAAAGAGTTGATAAGAAATTAAATGTTATTCATTATGCTAGTAAGACTCTAGACAATGCTCAAAGAAATTATGCTACTACTGAAAAAGAGCTTTTAGCAGTTGTATTTGCTTGTGATAAGTTCAGACCTTATATTATTGATTCTAAAGTAACTATTCAAACTGATCATGCTGCTATTAAATACCTTATGGAAAAGAAAGATGCTAAACCTAGACTTATTAGATGGGTTCTCTTGCTACAAGAATTTGATTTGCATATTGTTGACAGAAAGGGAGCTGAGAACCCCTTTGCAGACAACTTGTCTAGGTTAGAAAATATTCTTGATGACCCACTACCTATTAATGATAGCTTTCCTGATGAACAATTAAATGTTATAAGTACTACTCGTAGTACTCCATGGTATGCTGATTATGCTAATTATATTGTTGCTAAGTTTATACTTCCTCCGTCCGAAAATACTTGTCATCAAAATGGACACAATAGGATGTATCTAGAACTAAAATACATCTAGATACATCTCATTTTATTCATTTTGGTGACAAGTATTTCCGGACGGAGGGAGTACCACCTAGCTTCACATACCAGCAAAAGAAAAAGGTTTTCTATGATTTAAGACATTACTTTTGGGATGACCCACATCTTTATAAAGAATGAGTAGATGGTGTTATTAGACGTTGTGTACCTGAGCATGAACAGGAACAGATCCTACGCAAGTGTCATTCCGAAGCTTATGGAGAACACCACGCTGGAGATAGAACTGCACATAAGTGTAACATCCCAAATTTTCAATTTGGAATGTTATACACTAGATCATCATTGCATATCATATTTATTGCATTTTGGTTGATCCTAGAAATTTTTCGCAACTCAAGGACCCTCGGAGAGAGTTGGGGATTTCGTTATTTTCATATTTGAGTTGTCTCAAATTGTGAGAATAGGATCTTTTGATTTTATTTATTTTATCTTCAATTATTTCTATTACAAAAATATGAGAGGGAATAAAATGACTTTCCCAAAATAAAGAAATATTGAGGATTTAATAAAAAATCAAACAAGATTTTATTTGGTTTCATTTGCTATTTTATTTGAATTTAGGAAAAATGCGCGTTTTTCAAAATTGCATTTAGGCCCCAAATAAATGTTCATCCCGCGCGGCTTGATTTTAGAAGCTGGGGAAAATTTATTTCGGGATTTTTGGAGTCGGTTTAGTAGTCCTTTTGTTTTTTTCTGAGCGTAACTATTTATAAAAAAACGCAACCGACCTACGGGCCATGTCCGACCCGGACACTAGGCCCGTCTGGCTTTATAAGACGGGGAGGCCCAGCCGGAACCCCCC